>NC_135801.1:197829862-198152937 GCF_964213995.1 Mustelus asterias
AGACTTCTTACTGTGTTTACCCCAGTCCAATGCCGGCATCTCCACATCATGTCTCATTCCCAGTGACAGATGCTAACCTAACTGGCCTATAGTTACCTTTTTTTTGGTCTCCCCCCCTTTTTTAATAAGGTGTTACATTGGCATTTTTCCAATCGTTTAGGACTTTTCCAGGAGTTAAGGATTTTTGGTATGTTATTACCAGTGCATCCACTATCTCTGTAGTTACTTCCCTTAATGTCCTGGGATATGATCCATCAGGTTCAGGGGACTTATCAGCCTTTAGTCCCATTAGTTTCCCTGGTACGTTTTCTCTAGTGATAGTTATTGTACTTATTCCCTTCCCCCCACATTTACCCCTTGATTATTTAGTATTTTTGAAATGTTATTAGTGTCTTCTACAGTGAAGACTGCTGCAAAGTATTCATTTAACTCGTCTGCCATTTCCTGGTTCCCCATTGTTATTTCCCCAGTCTCAGTCTCTAAGGCGCCTAAGGTCAATACTCTCTACTGTATTGATATCATCTTAATTGATAGAGCTATCCACCCTTTTCCGAACTCACTGTCTTCATCATGTTAAATAACTTTGACGATTTAGATTTCAGCCTTGGTCACTTTGCAACCACGGCTGCGATTCTCCCATTGTGACCCGCAACTTTCCTGTCGGGTCGGGGTGGGAGATGCGTGTCGCCAGCCTTGAACAATAGGCCCCACCGGAATGAAGGTGGGGGGGGCAACTGGGGCCCCCCAGGGGCTCGGGCAGCGGGGCGTGATTCCCTCTGGGCATGGGCACTCTGGCAGTGCCAGCCTGTGCTCCCTGGCAATGTCCAAGGGGCAAAGTGCCAATGCCCAGGGGGCATCTTGGCACTGCTCATCGGGCATCGGGCAGTGCCAGAGGGGTGAGGCCTATTATGGGCGGGGCCTAGGGGTGATCGGTGAGGGTGCGGGGTTCCGGTGCCACTCTGCATGGTGATCAGTCTGGGATGGAGGGAGGCCAGTGATCGGAGCGGGCTGAGGGGGTGGTCTGCCGGGAGGGGGGTGGGGGGTGGGGGGGGGCCTGCCGGGAGGGGGGTGGCCGTCTGCCGGGTGGGGGGGGGGGTGGTCTGCCGGAAATGGGGTGGGGCGGGGGTGGCATGCCGGGGGGGGGGGTGGGCGGTATGCCGGGAGGGGGGTGGGGGGGGCGGCCTGCCTCCGGGGAGGGTCTGACCCCAGAGGAGGAGTCAGCAAGAGGGGTCTGCTGGGGTGAGGGGGGTGGGGGGATCACCACTGCTGGCGTGGTGGGGGGGGGGGCTACAGGGCGGAGGGGGGTCAGGGCTGGTCTGGGAATTGCTGTGGGGGCTGTGGGCGGGGGGCTGGAGGGGCAGCACTGTGGGGGTCCCGGGCTGCCCAGCAAATGGGGAGACTGACAGATCGGGACCACTGTGCATGCGCAGAGTTCCAGAACTGTCAGACTCCGGTGCAAATAGCTCCCCCCCCCGCCACCCCGGGGGGTGAGATTCATGACTGGGACCTCTGCATTGCACAGAGTGCGGAGATTCGGGTGAGAAGCTGAACAGTTGGGATTTAGAACAGTTTTCCCACCAATTCAGCACTTTTGGGAGAATCGCCCCCCACAACTCTGAAGCAGCTTATTTATTTCTGTTTATGCTATTAATTTGTCCGTTTTCAGACCTAGAGCCTTTAATTCTATCTTTTTTTATATTTCTTGCAATCTCTGCCCTGATCTGCTGTTGCCCTGTTCAATTTTAAGCACTGCCCCTTCCTGCCACTCTCTGGTTCTCATGAGCTATATCATTACCCTGCTCTATTTTTCTTTGCTCTTTCCTGAGACATGCCAGCTCTGGCAAGGCCAGGATTTTTTGGCCATCTCTCATTGCCCTTGAACTGAGTGGCTTGCGAGGTCGTGTCAGAGGGCAATTAAGACTCAACCACATTGCTGTAGATTTGGAGTCCCATTTAAGGACCAGCTAAAGACAGTAGATTTTCTTCCCAAATGGGCGTCATTGAAACAGATGGCTTTTTACAACAATTGATAGTCACAGGGTTATGGGAAGCGATGTTTGTAGCATTTTCACCAAGATTTCCCTCTGTTCCCTTTTAGGATCGTCGGCCAAACACTGGGCAGCGTGCTATGCTCATGTCCCATTCGCTGGGACACAATCTGGCATACGGACATGATGCTGCAGCCTATTTTTGTCCGTGTACCGAAGGGCCAAGTCGATGCATCATGCGTGAATCTTTAACGTGAGAACTATAATCAAATAGTGTTGTTGGATCTTATTCCCGCAATAACATAGAACGACACCAATTCAAAATAAGATTGAAATATTTGCAAAATGTCCTCAAAAAGTGTGGAGTGGATGATCCTAATGAGGACCTCAACATGACTTGGGCCAGTGTCCTTGTTGGGTGGTTTATATTAAATTGGGAACTTGATCCTCCTAATCGCTCTCATCTCCCTCAGCATTCCACTCCTATTCCCCGTCAGTACTTATGGCTTCTCACTCACTCCCTATACACCTGGACCTCACGTAACCGCCATACGCTCAGCCATTTTATCCCTCACCTCCAGCCTCTCTCACTCACCCATTATTCATTCAACATAGAAGCCTTAAGCCCTATAATAACATTAAGGGAGCGATGTTACCACTGTTGTAAAGTCCTTTATGCCTGACCTCCTGGGGGGGCCTCAATGGCTTCTCTTCCCTCCAGCAGGGTCAGGTCACTTGTTCCATGTCAGTGGGGAGCAGGAGTAAACCCTGCTGGAGGGAACCACTCCTGGGGTGATGGAAGGCACTAGCGGGTCTGGAGACTTCAGTCCCAGACCCACTATTGAAATTCTAATAACTATTTCCACATTTAAACCAGCTCCACGCCAATTTCCAGCACGGACCTGATTATGCTGGAAAACTTTGTTTCGGAGACTCACAGAGGCCGTGACGCCCTGCAGGAAACCCGCAAAATGACCTCCACTGATGTTTCTTCCAAATCATTAATGCATGACGTGAAAAGTTGGGGTCCTGGCACAGATCCCTAGCAAAACTGGAATCAATGAGTATCAGGGGACAACCTCTCCACTGGTTGGAGTCATACCTGGTATGTAGGAAGGTGGTTGTGATTGTGGAGGGTCAGTCATCCCAGCTCCAGGACATCTCTGCAGGAGCCCCTCAGGATAGTGTCCTCGGCCCAACAATCTTCAGCTGCTTCATAAACGACCTTCCCTCCATCATAAGGTCAGAAGTGGTGATGTTCACTGATGATTGATTTTGATTTGATTTATTATTGTCACATGTATCAGTATAAAGTGAAAAGTATTGTTTTTTGCGCGCTATACAGACAAAGCATATCGTACATAGGGAAGGAAAGGAAGAGTGCAGAATATAGTGTTACAGTCATAGCTAGGGTGTAGAAAAAGATCAACTTAATGTGAGGTAAGTCCATTCAAAAGTCTGATGGCCGCAGGGAAGAAGCTGTTCTTGAGTCGGTTGGTACGTGACCTCAGACGTTTGTATCTTTTTCCTGACGGAAGAAGGTGGAAGAAAGAATGTCCGGGGTGCGTGGGGTCCTTAATTATGCCGGCTGCTTTGCCGAGGCAGCGGGAAGTGTAGAAGAGTCAGTGGATGGGAGGCTGGCTTGCCTGATGGACTGGGCTTCTTTCACGATCCTTTGTAGTTTCTTGCGGTCTTGGACAGAGCAGGAACCATACCAAGCTGTGATACAACCAGAAAGAATGCTTTCTATGGTGCAAAGAAGAAAGAACAAAGAACAGTACAGCACAGGAACAGGCCCTTCGGCCCTCCAAGCCTGCGCCGATCACGTTGTCCTATCTGGACCAACCACTTGTATCCCTCTATTCCACGTCTGTTCATGTGTCTATCCGGATAAGTCTTAAATGTCACTAACGTATCTGCCTCAACCACCTCACTTGGCAGCGCATTCCAGGCCCCCACCATCCTCTGTGTAAAAAACATCCCCCGCACATCTCCATTGAACCTTTCCCCCTTGTGCCCCCTTGTAATTGTCATTTCTGTCCTAGGAAAAATCTTCCAACTCTTCACCCTATCCATACCCCTCATAATTTTATTAACTTCTATCCGCTCGCCCCTCAGCCTCCGTCTTTCCAGCGAAAACAACCCCAGTTTATTCAATCTTTCCTCATAGCTAATACCCTCCATACCAGGCAGCATCCTGGTAAACCTTTTGTACACTCTCTCCAAAGCCTCCATGTCCTTCTGGCAGTCTGGTGACCAGAATTGGATGGAGTATTCCAAATGTGGCCTGACCAATGTTTTATACAACTGTGACATAATTTGCCACCATTTGTACTCGATGCCCCGTCCGATGAAGGAAAGCGTGCCGTATGCTTTCTTCACCACATTTTCCACCTGTGCTGCCACTTTTAAGGATCTGTGGACCTGTGCTCCCAGATCTCTCTGTGTGTCTCGGCTCCTGATTGTTCTGCCATTTATTTTATAGCTCCCACCTGAATTGGTTCCACCAAAATGCATCACCTCGCATTTGTCTGGATAAAATTCCATCTGCCATTCCTCCACTCAGTTTTCCAGTCTAGCAATATCCTGCTGTATTATCTGACAATCTTCATCACTGTCCGCAACTCCACCGCAAACTTGCTAATCAAACCAGCTACGTTTTCTTCCAAGTCATTTATATATATTACAAACAGCAGAGGTCCCAGCACTGATCCCTCCATTCGGAAAAACACCCTTCCACTGCTACCTTCTGTCTTTTCTGGCCAAGTCAGTTCTGAATCCATCTTGCTCGTTCACCCCTGATCCCATGTGATTTAACTTTTTGTACCAGCCTGCCATGAGGGACCTTGTCAAATGCTTTACTAAAGTCTATATAGACAACATCCTTCCCTTCCCTCGTCAATCATTTTTGTCTCCTCCTCAAAAAACTCAATCAAATTAGTGAGACATGACCGCCCATGTATAAAACCATGGTGTCTGTCGTTAATATGTTGCGAACTTGAGTTTGTAAAAATGTAAAGAATGTAAGGAAAATGCTAGAGGGAAAAAACATTGTGTGGACCCTTTAAAAGCTGGTGTTTTGTTTCAGTGCTTGGTGGTTTAAAATGCAAAGTACATCCAAAGTCCAGACTGAAACACTTGTATCAAAAAGTCAAGTGGTGTCTTGAAAAGACAGCGGCTTGTTTGTGTTTGAATTTTTCCCAATTAATTTAAACCAGGCACTCATAGATCATAGGGAAATTGAGGATCTGATTAAAATGAAAAGGGAGGCGTACGTTAAGTCCAGGCAACTAAAAACAGATGGAGCTCTGGAGGAATACAGAGAGAGTAGGAAAGATCTCAAACGGGGAGTTAGAAGGGCAAAAAGAGGTCACGAGATGTTCTTGGCAGGCAGGATTAAGGAGAATCCTAAGGCATTCTATTCATACGTTAGGAACAAAAGAGTTGTCAGGGGGAAAATCGGACCTCTCAGGGACAAAGGAGGGGAATTATGCTTAGAACCCAAGGGAATAGGGGAGATCCTAAATGAATACTTTGCATCGGTATTCACGAAGGAGAGGGGCGTGTTAATCGGGAGTGTCTCGGAGGGAGGTGTTGACCCGTTAGAGAAAATCTCCATTACAAGAGAGGAAGTGTTAGGTTTTTTAGGGAACATTAAAACTGACAAAGCCCCAGGGCCTGATGGCATCTATCCTCGACTGCTCAGGGAGACGAGAGGTGAAATTGCTGGGCCTCTGAAGGAAATCTTTGTCGCTTCTTTGGACACGGGTGAGGTCCCTGAGGATTGGAGGATAGCGAATGTGGTCCCGTTGTTTAAGAAGGGTAGCAGGGATAACCCAGGAAATTATAGGCCGGTGAGCTTGACGTCCGTGGTAGGGAAGTTGTTGGAGAGGATTCTTAGAGACAGGATGTATGCGCATTTAGAACGGAACAATCTCATTAGTGACAGACAGCATGGTTTTGTAAGAGGGAGGTCGTGCCTTACAAATTTGGTGGAGTTTTTTGAGGAAGTGACAAAAACGGTTGATGAAGGAAGGGCCGTGGATGTCGTCTATATGGATTTCAGTAAGGCATTTGACAAAGTCCCACATGGCAGGTTGGTTAAGAAGGTTAAGGCTCATGGGATACAAGGAGAAGTGGCTCGATGGGTGGAGAACTGGCTTGGCCATAGGAGACAGAGGGTAGTGGTCGAAGGGTCTTTTTCCGGCTGGAGGTCTGTGACCAGTGGTGTTCCGCAGGGCTCTGTACTAGGACCTCTGCTATTTGTGATATATATAAATGATTTGGAAGAAGGTGTAACTGGTGTAATCAGCAAGTTTGCGGATGACACGAAGATGGCTGGAATTGCGGATAGCGAAGAGCATTGTCGGGCAATACAGCAGGATATAGATAGGCTGGAAAATTGGGCGGAGAGGTGGCAGATGGAATTTAATCCGGATAAATGCGAAGTGATGCATTTTGGAAGGAATAATGTAGGGAGGAGTTATACAATAAATGGCAGAGTCATCAGGAGTATAGAAACACAGAGGGACCTAGGTGTGCAAGTCCACAAATCCTTGAAGGTGGCAACACAGGTGGAGAAGGTGGTGAAGAAGGCATATAGAACATAGAACATAGAACATTACAGCGCAGAACAGGCCCTTCGGCCCACGATGTTGCACCGACCAGTTAAAAAAAAAACTGTGACCCTCCAACCTAAACCAATTTCTTTTCGTCCATGAACCTATCTACGGATCTCTTAAACGCCCCCAAACTAGGCGCATTTACAACTGATGCTGGCAGGGCATTCCAATCCCTCACCACCCTCTGGGTAAAGAACCTACCCCTGACATCGGTTCTATAACTACCCCCCCTCAATTTAAAGCCATGCCCCCTCGTGCTGGATTTCTCCATCAGAGGAAAAAGGCTATCACTATCCACCCTATCTAAACCTCTAATCATCTTATATGTTTCAATAAGATCCCCTCTTAGCCGCCGCCTTTCCAGCGAAAACAATCCCAAATCCCTCAGCCTCTCCTCATAGGATTTCCCCTCCATACCAGGCAACATCCTGGTAAACCTCCTCTGCACCCTCTCCAAAGCCTCCACATCCTTCCTGTAATGTGGGGACCAGAACTGCACACAGTACTCCAAGTGCGGCCGCACCAGAGTTGTGTACAGTTGCAACATAACGCTACGACTCCTAAATTCAATCCCCCTACCAATAAACGCCAAGACACCATATGCCTTCTTAACAACCTTATCTACTTGATTCCCAACTTTCAGGGATCTATGCACACATACACCTAGATCCCTCTGCTCCTCCACACTATTCAAAGTCCTCCCGTTAGCCCTATACTCAACACATCTGTTATTCCTACCAAAGTGAATTACCTCACACTTCTCCGCATTAAACTCCATCCGCCACCTCTCGGCCCAACTTTGCAACCTGTCTAAGTCTTCCTGCAAACTACGACACCCTTCCTCACTGTCTACCACACCACCGACTTTGGTGTCATCAGCAAATTTGCTAATCCACCCAACTATACCCTCATCCAGATCATTAATAAATATTACAAACAGCAGTGGCCCCAAAACAGATCCCTGAGGTACACCACTTGTAACCGCACTCCATGATGAATATTTACTATCAACCACCACCCTCTGTTTCCTATCCGCTAGCCAATTCCTGATCCAATTTCCTAGATCACCCCCAATCCCATACATCTGCATTTTCTGTAGAAGCCTACCATGGTGAACCTTATCAAACGCCTTACTAAAATCCATATATACCACGTCCACTGCCTTGCCCCCATCCACCTCCTTGGTCACTTTCTCAAAAAACTCAATAAGGTTAGTAAGGCACGACCTACCTGCCACAAAACCATGCTGACTATCACCTATCAATTCATTACTCTCCAAATAACTATAAATCCTATCCCTTATAATGTTTTCCAACATCTTGCCGACAACAGAAGTGAGACTCACCGGTCTATAATTCCCGGGGAAGTCTCTGTTCCCCTTCTTAAACAATGGGACAACATTCGCTAACCTCCAATCTTCTGGTACTATACCAGAGGCCAACGACGACCTGAAGATCAGAGCCAGAGGCTCTGCAATCACTTCTCTTGCCTCCCAGAGAATCCTTGGATAAATCCCATCCGGACCAGGGGATTTATCTATTTTCAGACCCTCCAGAATATCCTGCACATCCTCCTTATCAACTGTAATACTGTCTATTCTACTCCCCTGCAACCCAGTGTCCTCCTCAGCTATATTCATGTCCCCTTGCGTGAACACCGAAGAGAAATATTGGTTCAATGCTTCACCAATCTCCTCCGGTTCCACACATAACTTCCCTCTGCCATCTATAACTGGCCCTAAACTTGCCCTAACCAACCTTCTGTTCTTGACATACCTATAGAACGCCTTAGGATTCTCTTTAACCCTATCCGCCAAAGTCTTCTCATGTCCCCTTTTAGCCCTTCTAAGCTCGCTCTTCAACTCCCTCTTAGCCAATCTAAAGCTTTCTAGTGCACTACCCGAGTGCTCACGTCTCATCCGAACATAAGCCTCCTTTTTCTTTTTAACCAACAAAGAAACTTTTTTGGTGCACCACGGTTCCCTAGCCCTACCAATTCCTCATATGGTATGCTTGCCTTTATAGGACGGGGTATAGAGTATAAAAGCTGGAGTCTGATGATGCAGCTGTATAGAACGCTGGTTAGGCCACATTTGGAGTACTGCGTCCAGTTCTGGTCGCTGCACTACCAGAAGGACGTGGAGGCATTGGAGAGAGTGCAGAGAAGGTTTACCAGGATGTTGCCTGGTATGGAGGGTCTTAGCTATGAGGAGAGATTGGGTAGACTGGGGTTGTTCTCCTTGGAAAGACGGAGAATGAGGGGAGATCTAATAGAGGTATACAAGATTATGAAGGGTATAGATAGGGTGAACAGTGGGAAGCTTTTTCCCAGGTCGGAGGTGACGATCACGAGGGGTCACAGGCTCAAGCTGAGAGGGGCGAAGTATAACTCAGACATCAGAGGGACGTTTTTTACACAGAGGGTGGTGGGGGCCTGGAATGCGCTGCCAAGTAGGGTGGTGGAGGCAGGCACGCTGACATCGTTTAAGACTTACCTGGATAGTCACATGAGCAGCCTGGGAATGGAGGGATACAAACGATTGGTCTAGTTGGACCAAGGAGCGGCACAGGCTTGGAGGGCCGAAGGGCCTGTTTCCTGTGCTGTACTGTTCTTTGTTCTTTGTTCTTTGTAGAATCATAGAACCCCTACAGTACAGAAAGAGGCCATTCGGCCCATCGAGTCTGCACCACCAACAATCCCACCCAGGCCCTATCCCCATATCCCTGCATATTTACCTGCTAATCCCTCTAACCCTTATATTTACCCACTAATCCCTCTAATCTATGCATCCCGGGACACTAAGGGGCAATTTAGCATGGCCAATCAACCTAACCCGCACATCTTTGGACTGTGAGAGGAAACCGGAGCACCCGGAGGAAACCCACGCAGACACGAAGAGAATGTGCAAACTCCACTCAGAGACAGTGACCCAAGCCGGGAATCGTAGCACGCAGCTACCAAAAACCTGTAAGATTTGAATTTGATGTTGTTGACAACAAATGACCAATCCTACTGTCGGAAAAATGATAGGTCATCACAGGTATAAAAGAGAGTGCAAGGGGGGAAACAGATAGTTAGCAACTGCCACCTCTCAAGTCTCGGGAGGGAGAGAGCAACTCTCCACCCAGCCAAGTTTATATATCTCTTATCTCTTTATATCACCATTGAACCAGCAATATTTACCAAATCAAAAAGAACTCAAAGACAGAGAAATCAACCGAGAAACTCCAGAAGGTTCCAAAAGACACAAAACCTGGTTGTATATTTTTTTAGAGTTGCAAAATTTTATTTTTTTGTTAATGAGTGGATATTGTATTTTTTTGAACAGCATTCCATTAGAATCTTATTTTATTCGGTGTATTACTTGCTTAGTTAAAATTCCCTGTTAGTTAAATAAATCAGTTTTTAAATGTTCATCTTAAAGTGAGTGTCAGGTATTTCTGTTAGTTAATCACTGAACATTACGGAAGAACAGTTCACACCTTCCACACTTTTAACAGATTACGAGGCGTGGTATTCATTTTTAGGGCATTTGGCATTACTTCTTTAGGGGGCCAATCTCTGCATTGTCACAATTAAGACCATTCAGTTCCAAATGTGTATGGATCCTATCCCTAAGAATCTTCTCCAACAGTTTCACTATCACTGATGTCAAGCTCACTGGCCTATAATTATCCGGGTTATCTTTGCTACCCTTCTTAAATAATGGGACAATATTGGCTATCCTCCAATTCTCTGGGACCTCACCTGTGGCCAATGAGGAACCAAAGATTTCTGATAGAGGGCCAGTAATCTGCTCACTTGTCTCCCTCAGTAATCTGCGATAGATGCCATCTGACCCTGGGAATTTGTCTACCTTAATTCTTCTTAATACACCGAACACTTCCTCCCCCATAAAGATGTCTTGCTCTAGAGGGTTTACACACCCTTCCGATACACCATCAATCGGCGTGTCCCTCTCCTTTGTGAATACTGATACAAAGTACTCATTAAGGATCTCACCCACTTTCTTTGGTTCTACGCATAATTTCTCTCCTTTGTCCTTAAGTGGACCAACTCTTTCTCTATCTACTCTCTTGTTCCTAATGTATGCATAAAATGCCTTGGGATTCCCCTTAATCCTGCCTGCCAAGGACATTTTGTGACCCCTTTTTGCCCTCCTAATTCCCTGTTTGAGCTCTTTTCTACTCTGTAGAAATTGGTGAGAGTTGTATGTTTGTAGGAGACATGCCAAATTTCTTTAGTCTCCTGAGAAAGTAGAGGCGTTGGTGGGCTTTCTTAACTATAGTGTCGGTATGAGGGGATCAGGACAGATTGTTGGTGATCTGGACACCTAAAAGCTTGAAGTTCGCGACCATTTCTACTTCATTCCCATTGATATAGACAGGGGCATGTCCTCCACTATGCTTCCTGAAGTCGATGACTATCTCCTTCATTTAGTTGACATTGAGAGAGAGATTATTGTTGCCACACCAGTTCACCAGATTCTCTATCTCATTCCTGTACTCCGTCTTGTTATTGTTTGAGATCCGACCCACTACAGTGGTGCCATCAGCAAACTTGAAAATCGAGTTGGAAGGGAATTTGGCTACGCAGTCATAGGTGTATAAAGCGTACAGTAAGGGGCTGAGGACACAGATTTATGGGGCACCGGTGTTGAGGATGATTGTTAATGAGGTGTTGTTGCCTATCCTTACTGACTGCGGTCTGTGAATTGGGAAGTCTAGGATCCAGTTACAGAGGAAGGAGCCAAGGCCCCTCGCCATGAAGTTTGGAGATGAGTCTTGTAGGAATAAAGATGTTGAAGGCTGAGCTGTAGTTTATGAATAAGGGTCTGACATAGCTGTCTTTGTTATCTAGGCGTTCCAGGGTTGAATGTAGGGCCAGGGAGATGGTGTCTACTCTAGACCTATTGCGGTGATAGGCAAACTGCTGTGGACCCAAGCAGTCTAGTAGCAGCAGTGTGTACTAGCTACAAGATGCACAGCAGCAATTCACCAATGATCCTTAGACAACACCTTCCAAAATCCACGACCATTTCCATTTAGAAGGACAAGGGCAGCAGATACACCGGAACACCGCCACCTGCAATTTCCCCTCCAAGCCACTCACTGTCTTCACTTGGAAATATATCGCCGTTCCTTCGCAGTCGCTGGGTCAAAATCCTGGAATTCCCTCCCTAACGGCATCGTGGGTCAACCCACGGCACATGGACTGCAGCGATTCAAGAAGGCAGCTCATCACCACCTTCTCAAGGGCAACTAGGGATGGGCAATAAATGCTGGCCAGCCAGCGACGCCCATGTTCCATTAATTAATAAATAAAAACCCATGAGTCATTGCCTGCCAATCAGGAAAAGGCCCATTGATGCCAAATCTTTGCTTCCTATCTGCGAACCAGCTTTCTATCCATATCAAGACATTACCTGCAATCTCATGCGTTTTAACTTTACATAGTGGTCTGTTATGTGAGGTCTTGCCGAAAACCTTCTGAAAATCTAAATAATTCAAACCAACAAGTCCCAGTAGCATCCTAGTGGTATAATCAGACAAAGTCAGCATGGAATTACAGAAGGAAATCATGCTTGACAAATCTATTGGTATTCTTTGAGGATGTAACTAGTAGAGTTGACGGAGGAGAACTTTTTTACAGAGGGTGGTGCGTGTGTGGAATGAGCTGCTGGGGGGAACGGTTGAGACGGGGACATTGACAACATCTAAAAGGCATTTGGACAGATACATGGATAGGAAAGGTTTAGAGAGATATGGGCCAAACGCAGGCAAATGGGGTTAGCTTCGATGGGCATTTTAGAAACCCTACAGTGCAGAAGGAGGCCATTCGGCCCATCGAGTCTGCACCGACCACAATCCCACCCAGGCCCTACCCCCACATATTTACCCGCTAATCCACACATCCCAGGATTCTAAGGGGCAATTTTTAACCTGGCCAATCAACCTAACCCGCACATCTTTGGACTGTGGGAGGAAACCGGAGCACCCGGAGTAAACCCATGCAGACACGAGGAGAATGTGCAAACTCCACACAGACAGTGACCCGAGCCGGGAATCGAACCCGGGACCCTGGAGCTGTGAAGCAGCAGTGCTAACCACTGTGCTACCGTGCCGCCCAAAAATTGGATTCAAATTTCACCATCTGCCGTGGTGGGAGTCGAACCCAGGACCGCAGAACATTAGCTGAGTTTCTGGATTAATAGTCAGGCGATAATACCACTAGGCCACCTCCTTCCCTGAATTTTGGTCAGATTGGAGCAGTTTGGGCCGAACAAAGAACAAAACAGCACAGGAACAGGCCCTTCGGCCCTCCAAGCCCATGCCGCTCCCTGGTCCAAACTAGACCATTCTTTTGTATCCCTCCATTCCCACTCCGTTCATGTGGCTATCTAGATAAGTCTTAAACGTTCCTAGTGTGTCTGCCTCCACCACCTTGCCCAGCAGCGCATTCCAGGCCCCCACCACCCTCTGTGTAAAATACGTCCTTCTGATATCCGTGTTAAACCTCCCCCCCCCCTTCACCTTGAACCTATGACCCCTCGTGAACGTCACCACCGATCTGGGAAAAAGCTTCCCACCGTTCACCCTATCTATGCCTTTCATAATTTTATACACCTCTATTAGGTCACCCCTCATCCTCCGTCTTTCCAGTGAGAACAACCCCAGTTTACCCAATCTCTCCTCATAACTAAGCCCTTCCATACCAGGCAACATCCTGGTAAACCTGCCTCCACGTCCTTCTGGTAGTGTGGTGACCAGAACTGGGCGCAGTATTCCAAATGCGGCCGAACCAACGTTTTATACAACTGCAACATCAGACCCCAACTTTTGTACTCTATGCCCCGTCCTATAAAGGCAAGAATGCCCTATGCCTTATTCACTACGTTCTCCACCTGTGACATCACCTTCAGGGATCTGTGGACTTGCACACCCAGGTCCCTCTGTGTATCTACACCCTTTATGGTTCTGCCATTTATCGTATAGCTCCCCCCTACGTTAGTTCTACCAAAATGCATCACTTCGTGTTTATCTGGATTGAACTCCATCTGCCATTTCTTTGCCCAAATTTCCAGCCTATCTATATCCTTCTAAAGCCTCTGACAATGTTCCTCAATATCTGCAAGTCCAGCCATTTTCGTGTCGTCTGCAAACTTACTGATCACCCCAGTTACACCTTCTTCCAGATCGTTTATATAAATCACAAGCAGCAGAGGTCCCAATACAGAGCCCTGCGGAACACCACTAGTCACAGGCCTCCAGCCGGAAAAAGACCCTTCCACTACCACCTTCTGTCTTCTGTGACCAAGCCAGTTCTCCACCCATCTAGCCACCTCCCCCTTTATCCCATGAGATCCAACCTTTTGCACCAACCTACCATGAGGCACTTTGTCTCCGTGCCATAGGTTCTAGGATTCTATGATTCCATTCAAAAAAGGAGTTAGAGAGAAAACAGGGAACTATAGACCATTGAGGCAGTAGTTGAATTTTGTCTTTTAAAAAGTGTTTAGACAGTTACATGGGTAAGATGGGTATAGAGGGATATCATAGAGTCATAGAGTCATGACTGTATGATATCCCTCTATGCCCATGATATGAGCCAAATGCGGGCAATTGGGACTTGCCTAGTGGTTAAAAAAAAAGGGCGGCATGGACAAGTTGGGCTGAAGAGCCTGTTTTCATGCTGTCAACCTCTCTGACTCTATAACTCGATGACACTGCCTTACAAATGCTGAGTTATGAAATCCTTGACAATGGACTCCAGCGACTTCCCCAGTACTAATGTTAAGCTCACTGATCTATAGTTATTCTGTTTTCTCTCTAACTCCATTTTGAATGGAATCATAGAATCCTAGAACCTACGGCACGGAGACAGGCCCTTCGGCCCAAACTGCTCCAATCTGACCAAAATGCCCATCCAAACTCATCCCATTTCCCTGCATTTGGCCCATATCCCTTTAAACCTTCTCGATCCAAGTATCTGTCCAAATGCCTTTTAAATGGCAGCCCATTCCACACACGTACCACCCTCTGTGTAAAAAGGTTGCTCCTCAGGTTCTCATTAGTTCTTTCCCTTCTTAACGTAAACCTTAAAGGGGCGGCATGGTGGCACAGTGATTAGTACTGCTGCTTCGCAGTGCCAGGGACCTGGGTTCGAATCCCGGTTTGGGTCACTGTCTGTGCGGAGTCTGCACGTTCTCCCCGTGACTGTGTGGGTTTCCTCCGGGTGCTCCAGTTTCCTCCCACAGTCTAAAAAGATGTGCTGATTAGGCGCATTGGCCATGCTAAATTCTCCCTCAGTGTACCCGAACAGGCTCAGGAGTGTGACGACTAGGGGATTTTCACAGTAACTTCATTGCAGTGTTAATGTAAGCCTACTTGTGACTAATAAATAAACTTTACTTTACTTTTACCTATGCCCACTAGCTCTCGATTCCCCAACCCTGGGTGCATTCACCCTAAGAAGTTTAACAACACCAGGTTAAAGTCCAACAGGTTTATTTGGTAGCAAAAGCCACACAAGCTTTCGGAGCTCTAAGCCCCTGCTTCAGGTGAGTGGGAATTCTGTTCACAAACAGAGCATATAAAGACACAAACTCAATTTACATGAATAATGGTTGGAATGCGAATACTTACAACTAATCAAGTCTTTAAGAAACAAAACAATGTGAGTGGAGAGAGCATCAAGACAGGCTAAAAAGATGTGTATTGTCTCCAGACAAGACAGCCAGTGAAACTCTGCAATTCTAGGCAACTGTGGGCATTACAAATAGTGTGACATGAACCCAATATCCCGGTTGAGGCCATCCTCGTGTGTGTGGAACTTGGCTATCAGTTTCTGCTCAGCGACTCGGCGCCGTCGTGTGTCGTGAAGGCCGCCTTGGAGAACGCTTACCCGAATATCAGAGGCCGAATGCCTGTGACCGCTGAAGTGCTCCCCAACAGGAAGAGAACAGTCTTGCCTGGTGATTGTCGAGCGGTGTTCATTCATCCGTTGTCGCAGCGTCTGCATAGTTTCCCCAATGTACCATGCCTCGGGACATCCTTTCTGGGCGAATTGCAAGAGTATGTACCGTGTACCTGGTGGATGGTGTTCTCACGTGAGATGATGGCATCTGTGTCGATGATCCGGCACATCTTGCAGAGGTTGCTGTGGCAGGGTTGTGTGGTGTCATGGTCACTGTTCTCCTGAAGGCTGGGTAGTTTGCTGCGGACAATGGTCTGTTTGAGGTTGTGCGGTTGTTTGAAGGCAAGAAGTGGGGGTGTGGGGATGGCCTTGGCGAGATGTTTGTCTTCATCAATGACATGTTGAAGGCTCCGGAGGAGATGCCGTAGCATCTCTGCTCCGGGGAAGTACTGGACGACGAAGGGTACTCTGTCCACTGTGTCCCGTGTTTGTCTTCTGAGGAGGTCGGTGCGGTTTTTCGCTGTGGCGCGTTGGAACTGTTGATCAATGAGTCGAGCGCTATATCCTGTTCTTATGAGGGCATCTTTCAGTGTCTGGAGGTGTCTGTTGCGATCCTCCTCATCCGAGCAGATCCTGTGTATACGGAGGGCTTGTCCGTAGGGGAAGACTTCTTTAACGTGTTTAGGGTGGAAGCTGGAGAAGTGGAGCATCGTGAGGTTATCCGTGGGCTTGCGGTACAGTGAGGTGCTAAGGTGACCGTCCTTAATGGAGATGCATGTGTCCAAGAATGCAACCAATTCCGGAGAGTAGTCCAAGGTGAGTCTGATGGTGGGATGGAACTTGTTGATGTCATCATAGAGTTGTTTCAGTGATTGTTCACCATGAGTCCAAAGGACGAAAATGTCATCGATGTATCTAGTGTATAGCATTGGTTGAAGGTCCCGTGCGGTGAAGAAGTCTTGTTTGAACCTGTGCATGAAGATGTTGGCATATTGAGGTGCGAATTTAGTCCCCATGGCTGTTCCGTGTGTCTGGATGAAGAACTGGTTGTTGAAGGTGAAGATATTGTGGTCCAGGTCTAGTGTATAGCATCGGTTGAAGGTCCCGTGCGGTGAAGAGGTCTTGTTCGAACCTGTGCATGAAGATGTTGGCATATTGAGGTGCGAATTTGGTCCCCATGGCTGTTCCGTGTGTCTGGATGAAGAACTGATTGTTGAAGGTGAAGATATTGTGGGGTATGCCCTGTTTGTGAACAGAATTCCCACTCACCTGAAGAAAGGGCTTGGAGCTCCGAAAGCTTGTGTGGCTTTTGCTACCAAATAAACCTGTTGGACTTTAACCTGGTGTTGTTAAACTTCTTACTGTATTTACCCCAGTCCAACGCCAGCATCTCCACATCTTGATGACAGAAGCCAGCGGGTGGTTGTAGAGGGTTGTTTTTCAAACTGGAGACCTGAAACCAGAGATATGCCTCAGGGATCAGTGCTGGGTCCACTGTTATTTGTGATTTATATTGATGATTTGGATGAGAATTTAGGAGGCATGGTTTGTAAGTTTGCTGATGACACTAAGATTGGTGGCATCGTGGACAGTGAGGAAGGTTATCTATGATTGCAACGGGATCTTGATCAATTGGGCCAGTGGGCTGACGAATGGCAGATGGAGTTTAATTTAGATAAATGTGAGGTGATGCATTTTGATCGATCGAACCAGGGCCGGACTTACTCAGTTAATGGTAGGGCGTTGGGGAGATTTATAGAACAAAGAGATCTAAGGGTACAGGTTCATAGCTCCTTGAAAGTGGAGTCACAGGTGGACAGGGTGGTGAAGAAGGCATTCGGCATGCTTGGTTTCATTGGTCAGAACATTGAATACAGGAGTTGGGATGTCTTGTTGAAGTTGTACAAGACATTGTAAGGCCACACTTGGAATACTGTGTACAGTTTTGGCCACCCGATTATAGAAATGATATTATTAAACTAGAAAGAGTGCAGAAAAGATTTACAAGGATGCTACCGGGACTTGATGGTTTGAGTTATAAGAAGAGGCTGGATAGACTGGGACTTTTTTCTCTGGAGCGTAGGAGACTTAGGAGTGATCTTAGAGAGGTCTACAAAATAATGAGGGGCACAGATCAGCTAGATACTCAATATCTTTTCCCAAAGGTAGGGGAGTCTAAAACTAGAGGGCATATGTTTAAGATGAGAGGGGAGAGATACAAAAGGGTCCAGAGGGGCAATATTTTCACACAGAGGGTGGTGAGTGCCTGGAACAAGCTGCCAGAGGTAGTTCGTGAGGTGGGTACAATTTTGTCTTTTAAAAAGTGTTTAGACAGTTGCACAAGTAAGATGTGTACAGAGGGCTATGGGCCATATGCGTGCAATTGGGACTAGCTTAGTGGTTAAAAAAAGGGGTGGCATGGACAAGTTGGGCCAAGGGGCCTGATTCCATGCTGTAAACCTCTGTGACTCTGATTCTATCACTCGCATCAATAGCCACCTTGAATGGTTTTGTGTAATTCTATGTCGCCAACACAAGAGCAATGGTTAACACAGCTTTCAGGCCGTCAAATGCCTGTTGTCACTCCACCGTCCACTGAAGTTTGCTATGCTTCTTCAGCAAGTCAGTCATTGGAGCAACCACACTGCTAAAATTTAGCACAAATTTACAGTAAAAACCACTCAGACCCAAAAGTTTCATTATTTCCCTTTATGTCAATGGTATTGGGCACTCCCCAATTACTTGCTTTTACTTCCCTTGGCCAAGGTACGTGACATGGGCTTTTCCAAATTCACTCTTAGCCAGGTTTACCACCAAAGGCTTCTACACCCTTCTCATCAAACTTTGGCAATGCTTGGACATATTTAAATAGATCCCCACCAAGCCTTTGATTGTGATGGTCTTGCTCCTTTTCACTATCCTCATCACAACCTCAGACTGTACTTTGCCATTTACCTCCGCCAATCATACCCAACGTACCCAAGACAAGTTTCTGAAGTTCAAAGTCTCTATTTCTTTTTCCCTTTCCCTTTCCTCCCTTTCTTTTTCTGTTTCTTTTACTTGCAATTCAAATAGTTTTAATTCTTTTTCATATTCAAGCAGTTTCATTGTAACTGAATTCTCACCATTTCCAATGATTCTGACTGTGTTTCTGGCAATTTCTAATGCTGTACTATCATTGACCCCTCCTTTCTGTACTCTGTCAGGCAATGGTAACTGCAATGTGTTTGCCAATTCCAAAAGCTTTGCTTTAGTCACTTTCTGTAAGGTATCTTGTGTGACTTCCTCCACCCCCAGAAATTTCTGAGCCACTGAAAGAGCCATTAGTCCACACCACACTCCCGATTTAAACTTGAATACAACACTTGAAAAGAAAACACAAATCTGCTCACCACTCACTGTCTCTAATCCCAAATCAATCCAGATATACAGATTTCAATCCCAGACAAGCCCCCAATTGTTACAAGCTAGGTTGGATACTTCAAGGTATTCTATGAAGCTCATCTGACCTATAATGTTTTACGTTGAATTTGGCTTGGATGAACATGAGAGGTTTCACTTCAGGTGCGATTCAGCAGATCCACGAGAAGCTTTTTATCAAAAACAAAGTTTCATTAAGAATATTGTTGACATGTACAGTGAGACAATTAGCAAGAACTTTTAACAATTACAAACAAAAAAACACAACAACCACGATAATGTATAACTCTTAAGGAAATGTCTCTAATATACTCCAACCAAAGCCAACATCCAATACACAAAATCCTTCAAATAAGCACAATACAGCATAGGTTGATGCCCACTTGTTACAGGAATCTAATCTCCTGGGTTCAATGCTGAAAATCCCTTGTGAAGAAACTCAGAAGCGGTTGTAATCAAATCTGTTTCCCAAAACACAGCTTCTTAAAGGCAGGATGGCAATAAGCCTCTCCTTCAGCTAACTGATAATAGTTTCAGAACAAAACAAAGAGAAGAACAGGGAGAGAGAGAGAGAGAGGCTGCTTCTTAGCTTGCTGCTAAACTGCTTCCAACACACTCCCCAAAACCAAACTGAAAGCCCAAAGGAAAAACCCTATCACCTGACTGCCACAGTTTAGCTCCACCCCCAGTGACTCGCTGAAGCTGTAAGCTGCATGATTTAAAAAAAGACTTTCTCAAAGGTGCACTCACATGAAAGGCTACACCTTCTGACCCTCCCCTTCCTGACACCGGGGCATCTGAGGGGCAGTGAGATGAAGAGGGTGGCATGGATACGTCTCTGACAGCAGGAAGCCAGCCAGAACCCTCAAGGACGCCCACCAAGTGCATCACAGGCAACAGGGCGAGGTAAGCAGCTGGCCCCTTCACCCCCAATGTACATTCTGGGGAGACACTGAGATGTTGTGGTAGGCCATGTAAGGTTAGGGGGTTGTAGCTGCACTAAGACGGCACGGGTGAAGGGCTGCAATAGTGAGATAGATTGTTGAGTACCTTAATGTTTTCTGTTCACATGTTTTTATGTTAGAACTTATTATTTAGACACGTATTGTAAACAATAAATATTTTTTCACCATCCACCTGTGACTAATTTGTCTCAGATTTGCCTCGAACAGGAATCCTCTTCCCTTAACGGCTGCCGGAGGGATCCTTCATGTTGATTTATATAAACGTTTGTGATTTACATAAACGATCTGGAAGAAGGTGTAACTGGGGTGATCAGTAAGTTTGCGGACGACATGAAAATTGCTGGACTTGCAGATAGTGAGAAACATTGTCAGAGGCTACAGAAGGAATAGATAGGCTGGAAATTTGGGCAAAGAAATGGCAGCTGGAGTTCAATCCAGATGAATGTGAAGTGATGCATTTTGGTAGAACTAACATAGTGGGGAGCTTTATGATAAATGGCAGAACCATAAAGGGTGTAGATACGCAGAGGGACCTGGGTGTGCAAGTCCACAGATCCTTGAAGGTGATGTCACAGGTGGAGAAGATGGTGAATAAGGCATATGGCATGCTTGCCTTTATAGGACGGGGCATAGAGTATAAAAGTTGGGGTCTGATGTTGCAGTTGTATAGAACGTTGGTTCGGCTTCATTTGGAATACTGTGCCCAGTTCTGGTCGTAACACTACCAGAAGGATGTGGAGGCTTTAGAGAGAGTGTTCCCAGGAGCAGGCTGAGGGTAAGAGAGTTGGTTTTCTGACTTTAATTAATTATTTATTTTTTCAGTTAATTTTGGGTTTAAAATCGGAGGTTTTTTTCAAAACCGGAAGTAGGCCCAGGAGTGGCCTGGGGAAGTTTTTGGAGGGTTTAAAAGCGCACCAAAGTATACAGCGGGCAGCATCGTAGCGGGCAGCAGAGTGAGTGGGAAGTTGAGTGAGCTGTCAGGGCTTTGGCTCACAGGGCTTGGACGAGCAGGGGTGAGTTTTTGTTTCCTTACATTCTTATTAACTTTTCACTGTCTTACTTGACATAAAGTGTCCAGTATGAGTGTGAAACCAGTGTGCTGTTCCCAGTGTAGGATGTGGGAGGTCCTGGAGGCATCTGGCCTCCCGGACATCCACATCTGTGAGGGGTGTGTCGAGCTGCGGTTCCTGAGGGACCGTGTTAGGGAGCTGGAACTGCAGCTCGAGGATCTTAGGCTGATGAGGGAGAATGAGGAGGTGATAGACAAGAGCTATCATCAGGTGGTCACACCAGGGCCACGGGAGGAGGCCAAGTGGGTGACGGCCAGGAAGGGTAAGGCTAGGGTGGTTGAGAGCACCCCGGTGGATTTGCCCCTGCACAACAAGTACTCCTGCTTGAGTACTGCTGGGGGGGACAGCCCGCCTGGGGGAAGCAGCAGTGGCCATGTCTCCGGAGTGGAGTCCAGCCCTGTAACTCAGAGGGCTAAGGAAAAGAGGAGGAAGGCGGTATTAATCGGGGACTCGATGGTGAAGGGGACAGACAGGCGTTTCTGCGGAGGTAGGCGGGAGTCTCGGATGGTGGTCTGCCTCCCTGGGGCCGGGATCCAGGATGTCGCTAGTCGCGTCCCGGAAATCCTGAGGTGGGAGGGAGAGGAGCCTGAGGTAGCGGTACATATTGGTACCGCTGATGTGGGTAGGAAGGGAGAAGGGGTCATGAAAAGGGAGTACAGGGAATTAGGGAGACAGCTGAGAAAGAGGAAAGCAAAGGTAGTAATCTCAGGATTACTGCCTGTGCCACGGGAAGGTGAGGGCAGGAATGGAGTGAGGTGGAAGATGAATGTGTGGCTGAGGGACTGGTGCAGGGGGCAGGGATTCAGGTTCCTGGACCATTGGGACCTCTTTAGGGGCAGGGGTGATCTGTATACAAAAAACGGGTGGAACTTGAATCACAGGGGGACCAATATCCTGGTCGGTAGGTTGGCTAAGGCTACTGGGGAGAATTTAAACTAGATAGGTTGGGGGGAGGGGAGCTAGAAGAGTTGACTGGGATCAAGGAACTAATTGATGGGGGGGAGGATGCAGGGTTAAGGGGAATTACAAAATTAATGGTAGAGGAGAGGGTGCAAGTGAATGAAGGCGGTAATTTAAATAAGGGAGTAGAGGGAGAGGGTGTTCGCGACTCATCAAAGCGGGTCCAGATAAAAGCTGGAATAAGGACACTTTGCCTGAATGCACGAAGCATTCGGAACAAGGTAAATGAGTTGATGGTGCAAATCAGCACAAGTGGGTACGATCTAGTGGCCATTACAGAAACGTGGCTGAAAGGTGACCAGGACTGGGAGATGAATATCCAGGGGTATCAGGCGTTTAGGAAGAATAGACAGGAAGGAAAAGGTGGTGGGGTCGCGCTATTAATAAGAGATAATATCAGGGTAGTACTGAGGGATGACATAGGCTCTGAGGAACAAAACGTGGAATCATTATGGGTAGAGATGAGGAATAGTAGAGGGAGAAAGACACTAGTAGGTGTGGTATATAGGCCCCCAAATAATAATGTTGAGGTAGGGAGGGCTATAAACAAGCAGATAAGGGATGCGTGTAAAAACAGAATGGCAATAATCATGGGGGACTTCAACATGCACATTGACTGGCAGACTCAAGTCGGTAAGGGTGGAATGGAGGAAGAGTTCTTAGAATGCTGTCGGGATAGTTTCCTTGAACAGCATGTTACGGAACCGACGAGGGAACGAGCTATTTTGGATCTGGTATTGTGTAACGAGGTAGGTAGAATTAAGGATCTTATTGTGAAGGACCCTCTTGGGTCTAGTGACCACAATATGGTCGAATTTCTGATTCAGATGGAAGAGGAGAAAGTTTGGTCCCAAACCAGTGTCCTCTGTTTGAACAGAGGGAAATATGATAGGATGAGGGATGAATTGGCTAAGGTAGACTGGGAGAGCAGGCTGGCAGGTAGGATAGCTGAGGAACAGTGGAGGATTTTTAAGGAGATCCTTTTCAGTTCTCAGCAAAAATATATTCCAGCAAAAAACAAGGATTGTAAGAAAAGGGAGAACCAGCCGTGGATAACGAAGGAAATAAAGGAGAGTATGAAAATAAAAACAGCTGCGTACAGAGTGGCCAAAAATAGTGGAGAAACAAGTGATTGGGAAAAATTTAAGAAACAACAAAGAGAGACTAAGAAAGCGATAAAGAAAGGAAGGATAGACTATGAAGCTAGGCTAGCAATTAATATAAAAAATGATAGTAAAAGTTTTTATAAATATATAAAAAGGAATAGAGTGGCTAGAGTGAATGTTGGACCCTTGGAGGACGAGAGGGGGGAGTTAATAGTGGGAAATGAGGATATGGCTGAGTCTTTAAATAAGTTTTTTGTGTCGGTCTTCACGGTGGAGGACACAAATAGTTTGCCAAATATTAACGATAGAGGGTTGGCAGCAGGAGAAATACTTAATACAATTAATGTTACCAGAGAGGCAGTGCTGGGTAGACTAATGGGACTGAAGGTGGACAAGTCCCCGGGTCCGGATGGAATGCATCCCAGGGTATTGAAAGAAATGTCAGAGGTAATAGTGGATGCGTTAGTGATTATTTATCAAAACTCGTTGCATTCTGGGGTAGTGCCGGTTGATTGGAAAACAGCTAATGTTACGCCGCTGTTTAAAAAAGGAAGGAGACAAAAGGCGGGTAACTATAGGCCAGTCAGCTTAACGTCTGTAGTAGGGAAATTGCTGGAATCCATTATTAAAGAGGAGATAGCAGGGCATCTGGATAGAAATGGTTCGATCAATCAGATGCAGCATGGATTCATGAGGGGAAAGTCGTGCTTGACGAACATGTTGGATTTTTATGAAGATGTGACTAGGGCGGTTGATGGAGGAGAACCGGTGGATGCGGTGTTTTTGGATTTCCAAAAGGCGTTTGATAAGGTGCCCCATAAAAGGCTGCTGAAGAAGATTAGGGCACACGGAGTTGGGGGTAGTGTGTTAAAGTGGATTGGGGACTGGCTATCCAACAGGAAGCAAAGAGTCGGAATAAATGGGTGTTTTTCCGGTTGGAGGAAGGTAACTAGTGGCATGCCGCAGGGATCGGTACTCGGGCCGCAACTATTTACCATTTATATAGATGATCTGGAGGAGGGGACGGAGTGTAGGGTAACGAAGTTTGCAGACGACACAAAGATAAGTGGAAAAGTGAATCGTGTGGAGGACGGAGAAGATCTGCAGAGAGATTTGGACAGGCTGAGTGAGTGGGCGAGGATATGGCAAATGGAGTATAACGTTGATAAATGCGAGGTTATACACTTTGGAGGAAATAATAACAAATGGGATTACTATCTCAATGGAAACAAATTAAAACATGCTACCGTGCAAAGGGACCTGGGGGTCCTTGTGCATGAGACGCAAAAGCCCAGTCTGCAGGTACAACAGGTGATCAAGAAGGCAAATGGGATGTTGGCCTATATTGCGAGGGGGATAGAGTATAAAAGCAGGGATGTCTTGATGCACCTGTACAGGGCATTGGTGAGGCCGCAGCTGGAATACTGTGTGCAGTATTGGTCCCCTTATATGAGGAAGGATATATTGGCATTGGAGGGAGTGCAGAGAAGGATCACCAAGTTGATACCGGAGATGAGGGGTTTGGATTATGAGGAGAGGCTGAGGAGATTGGGTTTGTACTGGTTGGAGTTTAGAAGGATGAGGGGGGATCTTATGGAGACTTATAAGATAATGCGGGGGCTGGATAGGGTGGAGGCGGAGAGATTCTTTCCACTTAGTAAGGAAGTTAAAACTAGAGGACACAGCCTCAAAATAAAGGGGGGTCGGTTTAAGACAGAGTTGAGGAGGAACTTCTTCTCCCAGAGGGTGGTGAATCTCTGGAATTCTCTGCCCACTGAGGTGGTAGAGGCTACCTCGCTGAATATGTTTAAAGCGCGGATGGATGGATTCCTGATCGGTAAGGGAATTAAGGGTTATGGGGATCAGGCGGGTAAGTGGTACTGATCCACGTCAGATCAGCCATGATCTTATTGAATGGCGGGGCAGGCTCGAGGGGCTAGATGGCCTACTCCTGCTCCTATTATGTTCTTATGTTCTTATGAGTGCAGAGGAGGTTTACCAGGATGTTGCCTGGTATGGAAGGGCTTAGTCATGAGGAGAGATTGTGTAAACTGGGGTTGTTCTCACTGGAAAGACGGAGGATGAGGGGTGACCTAATGGAGGTGTATAAAATTATGAAAGGCATAGATAGAGTGAACGGTGGGAAGCTTTTTCCCAGGTCGGTGGTGACATTCACGAGGGGTCATAGGTTCAAGGTGAAGGGGGGGAGGTTTAACACGGATATCAGAAGGACGTATTTTACATAGAGAGTGGTGGGGGCCTGGAATGCGCTGCCAGGCAAGGTGGTGGAGGCAGACACACTGGGAACGTTTAAGACTTAACGAGATAGCCACATAAACGGAGTGGGAATGGAGGGATACAAAAGAATGGTCTAGTTTGGACCAGGGAGCGGCACAGGCCTGGAGGGCCGAAGGGCCTGTTCCTGTGCTGTATTGTTCTTTGTTCTTTGATGTCAGTTGGGGAGGCCCCTCAATGCTGTGAAAATGAAGGCATTGATTCCCCAGAACCCACGAGCGATTCCCTCCCCTCTCCCACCCCGGGACCCTGTATCACTACACTGATATGGGCCCAGGTGCCAGTGTACATGCGGAGCCCAGGTAGGAGTCAGACTAGTTTGCACCACAGATCATCATAATGGTGCTTAGCAACCTCCTGCCTGCCAAAGCAACTCGCTAACACAGCTAACACAGGCCCACCACTCTGGTGTTACAATGTTGCAGGAAATAGAAGAACCTTGGAGGGGGAGAATGGAACCAAGGTGCACAAACACAGGCCCCTAGTGAGCAAAGTGCCTGGTGATCAGGCATGCAATGTTAGCATTCATGTCGAGAGGATTAGAATACAAGAGCAGGGATGTACTTCTGAGGCTGTAAAAGGCTCTGGTCAGACCCCATTTGGAGTATTGTGAGCAGTTTGGGCCCCATATCTAAGGAAGGATGTGGTGGCCTTGGAAAGGATCCAGAGGAGGTTCACAAGAATGATCCCTGGAATGAAGAGCTTGTCGTATAAGGAACGGTTGAGGACTCTGGTTCTGTCCTCGTTGGAGTTTAGAAGGATGAGGGGGGATCTTATTGAAACTTACAGGATACTGCGAGGCCTGGATAGAACGGGTGTGGAGAGGATGTTTCCACTAGTGGGAAAAACTAGAACCAGAGGGCACAACCTCAGGCTAAAGGGATGATCCTTTAAAACAGAGATAAGGAGGAATTTCTTCAGCCAGAGAGTGGTGAATCTGTGGAACTCTTTGCCGCAGAAGGCTGTGGAGGCCACGTCATTGAGTGTCTTTAAGACAGAGATCGAGAGGTTCTTGATTAATAAGTGGGTCAGGGGTTGTGGGGAAAAAGCAGGAGAATGGGGATGAGAAACATATCAGCCATGATTGAATGGTGGAACAGACTCGATGGGCCGAGTGGCCTAATTCTACTCCTATGTCATATAGTCTTATGGTCTTATGATCAGGGCCTCCCTCACTGCCCTCACATGCCTCATTCTTGCTGCCAGCCCTGCAGGTCTTCCTCCTCTTCCTCCTCGTCCTGCTGGGCGGCCTCCACCTTCTTCTCCAAAGATTCTCCTTTCTGCTGTGCCAGGTTGTGAAGGGCACAGCACACCACCACAATGCGGGAAGAAATCAGGGGGCTGTATTGTCGGGCCCTGCCAGAGTGGTCTAGGCACCTGAGCCGCATTTTCAGGAGCCCTCTGCACCTTTCCACTATGGAGCAAGTGGCAACGTGGGCCTCATTATACCGGATCTCTGCCTCAGTCTCAGGCCTCCACACAGGTGATATCAGCCAAGTCCGAAGCAGGTACCCCATGTCACCCACGAGCCATCCCTGCAGCCTGGGCTCCTTCTCAAAGGCCTCCGGTATGTCTGAGCTCCTCAGAATAAAACTGTCATGCACGCTGCCGGGGTGTCTGGCACAGAAGTGCACGATATTCATCTTGTGGTCGGAAACCAATTGCAAATTTAGGGAGTGGAACCCCTTCCAATTGACGAATCTTCGTGGAATCCTGACCGGGGCCTTGAGGGCGACGTGGGTGCAGTCTATAGCCACCTACACATTAGGCATCCCTACAATGGCCGTGAATCCTGCAGCCCAGGGTTCCTGCTGGGCTTAGTCCAGGTGAAATTTGATATACTGGCCAGCCGGGGCACACAGGGCTTCCATGACCCCCTTGACACAGGTGTGGACAGCTGACTGGGAAATGCCAAATACATCTCCGCTGGGGGAGTGGCATAAAAGTTCAGAGCGGCCATCAATGTGAGAGCCACCAAGAATGGGTCCCTCCCTCTGCCCCAAGGTGCCAGGTCCTGCAACAAGTGGCACAGGTGGTACATTGTCTCCTTTTGGAGCCGGAGCCATCGGCGGCTCACAGTGTCCGACACTTATACAAACAACTCTCGTGTGCGGAACTGCTGGGGTCTCCGCTCCCTCCTTCTCCTGCAAGGAGGGATTCAGCATGCTTGGTTTCATCAGTCAGAACATTGAATACAGGAGTTGGAATGTCTTGTTGAAGTTGTACAAGACATTGGTAAGGCCACACTTGGAATACTGTGTGCAATTCTGGTCACCCTATTAGAGAAAGGATATTATTAAACTAGAAAGAGTGCAGAAAAGATTTACTAGGATGCTACAGGGACTTGATGGATTGAGTTATAAGGAGAGGCTGGATAGACTGGGACTTTTTTCTCTGGAGCGTAGAAGGCTGAGGAGTGACCTTATAGAGGTCTATAAAATAATGAGGGGCATAGATCAGCCAGATAGTCAATATCTTTTCCCAAAGGTAGGGGAGTCTAAAACTAGAGGGCGTAGGTTTAAGGTGAGAGGGGAGAGACACAAAAGTGTCCAGAGGGGCAATTTTTTCACACAGAGGGTGGTGAGTGTCTGGAACAATGTGCCAGAGGTAGTAGTCGAGGTGGGTACAATTTTGTCTTTTAAAAAGCATTTAGATTGTTACATGGGTACAAAGAACAAAGAACAAAGAACAGTACAGCACAGGAAACAGGCCCTTCGGCCCTCCAAGCCTGTGCCGCTCCTTGGTCCAACTAGACCAATCGTTTGTATCCCTCCATTCCCAGGCTGCTCATGTGACTATCCAGGTAAGTCTTAAACGATGTCAGCGTGCCTGCCTCCACCACCCTACTTGGCAGCGCATTCCAGGCCCCCACCACCCTCTGTGTAAAAAAACGTCCCTCTGATGTCTGAGTTATACTTCGCCCCTCTCAGCTTGAGCCCGTGACCCCTCGTGATCGTCACCTCCGACCTGGAAAAAAGCTTCCCACTGTTCACCCTATCTATACCCTTCATAATCTTGTATACCTCTATTAGATCTCCCCTCATTCTCCGTCTTTCCAAGGAGAACAACCCCAGTCTACCCAATCTCTCCTCATAGCTAAGACCCTCCATACCAGGCAACATCCTGGTAAACCTTCTCTGCACTCTCTCCAACGCCTCCACGTCCTTCTGGTAGTGCGGCGACCAGAACTGGACGCAGTACTCCAAATGTGGCCTAACCAGCATTCTATACAGCTGCATCATCAGACTCCAGCTTTTATACTCTATACCCCGTCCTATAAAGGCAAGCATACCATATGCCTTCTTCACCACCTTCTCCACCTGTGTTGCCACCTTCAAGGATTTGTGGACTTGCACACCTAGGTCCCTCTGTGTTTCTATACTCCTGATGACTCTGCCATTTATTGTATAACTCCTCCCTACATTATTTCTTCCAAAATGCATCACTTCGCATTTATCCGGATTAAACTCCATCTGCCACCTCTCCGCCCACTTTTCCAGCCTATCTATATCCTGCTGTATTGCCCGACAATGCTCTTCGCTATCTGCAATTCCAGCCATCTTCGTGTCATCCGCAAACTTGCTGATTACACCAGTTACACCTTCTTCTAAATCATTTATATATATCACAAATAGCAGAGGTCCCAGTACAGAGCCCTGCGGAACACCACTGGTCACAGACCTCCAGCCGGAAAAAGACCCTTCGACCACTACCTTCTGTCTCCTATGGCCAAGCCAGTTCTCCACCCATCTAGCCACTTCTCCTTGTATCTCATGAGCCTTAACCTTCTTAACCAACCTGCCATGTGTACGATGGGTACAGAGGGATATGGACCAAATGCGGGCAATTGGGATTAGTTTAGAGGTTATAAAAAAAAAGGGCGGCATGGACAAGTTGGGCTGAAGGGCCTGTTTCCATGCTGTAAACCTCTGTGACTCTATGACCTCCCCCCTGGGTGAATGGCGGCCACTTCCTGCCTCTGGTGGTTGTCTTCCTCTACTCCTGCGAGTGGTAAGGCCCGGGCCTCCTCTGCCTGCAATTCATTCTCCTGCTCCTCCTCTTCAGCTCCAGCAGCAACCAAAAGCAATCCCCCCATTCCCCACCCACAGGTTCCCCACCAACACAGCGCCCCCATCCTCCCCCAAGTAACACACGCCCAGAACTCATGCAGCAGTGAGCACAGACACTACTGCTTGAAAAATTCTGAGGCTGCAGCACTGCAATTTCCAGCGGCTTCCGGCACATCCTTCAGCTGGAAGAGTGCTGCGTGCACTAGGACCCAGCAGCACCCCCAAGACCTGAGGTCAGTGCTGAGACCTGGGTCCATGCTGGAAATCTGACATTGGACATCCTGCTGAACAACAGCCCCCACCCCCCACTTACTCAAGCATCTTTGTTCCAGGCTGATTCCGATTGGGCGAACGCGGTGGTAAAGGCAGGCGTGCCGGTAAAGTGGGGCGTGCAGCTCGTTAAGTGTGTTGAAATACATGCAGAATTATTTAAATTGACATCGCGGCTGTTTTGAACAGGTTCCCGGGCTTTGGTAAAGTGCGAACCGGTGCGGAAGTGGGCTACTCACCCGACTTTACCAAATTTCCACCCGAGTGGTCACTGTCACTGTCTGTGTGGAGTTTGCACATTCTCCTCGTGTCTGCGTGGGTTTCCTCCGGGTGCTCCGGTTTCCTCCCACAGTCCAAAGATGTGCGGGTTAGGTTGATTGGCCAGGTTAAAAATTGCCCCTTAGAGTCCTGGGATGTGTAGGTTCGAGGGATTAGTGGGTAAATATGTGGGGGTAGGGCCTGGGTGGGATTGTGGTCGGTGCAGACTCGATGGGCCGAATGGCCTCCTTCTGCACTGTAGGGTTTCTATGATTCTATGATCTATGAAAGTGGGCGTAACACAATGGTAAATTCCAGGGGTTGGACCTGTGCTCTCCCCAGCTTCTTTCTGAATGCCCCTCATTGCTCTGCTATAGATTTTCCTGCAAGAACAGGAAATGTTCGCTGACACAGTGGTTAGCACTGCTGCCTCACCAGGGACCCGAGTTCAGTTCCCAACTTGAGTCACTGCCTGTGTGGAGTCTGCACGTTCTCCCCATGTCTGCGTGGGTTTCCTCTGGTTGCTCCAGTTTCCTCCCACAGTCCAAAGGATGTGCTGGTTAGGTGCATTGGCCATGCTAAATTCTCCCTCAGTGTGCCCGAACAGGTGTTGGAGTGTGGCGACTAGAGAATTTTCACAGTAACTTCATTGTAGTGTTAATGGAAACCTACTTGAGACAAAAAAATAAACTTTAAACTTTACTTTAAAAAAGAAGCTATTCCCAGTCAACTCTGCCCAAATCTTGCCTCATTTTAATAAAATCTACCTTCCTTCAATACAAAGCTGTCTTTTTCGGGCCATCTTTCTCCTTGCCCATAACAAATTTAAACTGTACTGTGTTGTGATCGCTCTCATTAAAATGCTCCCTCACTGCCACAGTGAATGTGGCTTCATTCCCCAGAACCAGCTCCAGCATCGCTCCATCCCTTGCTCAGCCTTCCACATATTGATACAAAAAACTCCCTGAGCACATTTCATGAAATCCACCCCCTCTGAACCCTTTACACTCTGATTATCCCAGTTTATGTTGGGGAAGTTGAAATCCCCTGGTACAATTACCTGATTATTACTCTTACACACCTCTGTGAACTGGCTACATATTTGCTCCTCTATTTCCCACTCTTTGGTGGGCTCCCAGTAATGTGGCTGCCCCCTTTATATCCTAAGTTCCACCCAGAAAGCCTTGTTTAACGACCCTTCCAAGATATAATCTCTCCTCATTACAGTAATTGACTCCTTAACTAACAGTGCTGCACCACCTCCCTTTTTACAGCCTCCTCTGACTCGCCTAAAGATCCTAAACCCTGGAATGTTGAGTTGCCAGTCCTGCCCTTCCCTCAACCATGTTTCTCTGATGGCAACAATATTACACTTCCACGAGTCAACCCACACCTATAACTCATTAGCCCTACCTATTACACTCTTAACATTAAAGTAATCTAGTAAAGCATCTAGTCTTGCTTTGCTCTCTTGACAGTCTACATAACTGAATTTACCCAGACTTGCTTCATTTACTGCAGCATGATGTGTCCCCTCCCTCTGCCAGACTCGTTTAAGCTCCTCCCAACATCACTCGCAAACCTGCCTGCAAGGATGCTGTGATTCAGGTGCAGACCACCTCGCTTGTACATGTCCTCTTGAAGCTGAGTTATCATTTTAATTATAACACTTCAGGTGTTGCATCATTTAAAAACTTTGATATTGTGCCATATACTTTGCAGTCCAAGTTATTCATGCATATACAAAACAACAATAGTCCAAGGTGAGGTGCTTTAAAAATACATTCATGCTCTTGTTAATCTTTATCTTCAGATCAAGACTGCTGATCAGCTTTAGCACCTGCTCCACAAGAGACTTGGAAATCTTCTTGGCCGGCGGTAGAGGGCCATGTCTCTTCAATAGGCCAAACTTTAACAAGATAATTACGAACCATGGGTGTGGAAACAGGTTCGTGGAGACAGGCGAACAGTGCGACTGTGGCACAGCTGCGGTAAGGGATAAACAAACATCCCAACATACAAATTATAAGCAGGAGTGGGCCACTCAGCCCCTCAAGCCTGCTGTGCCATTCTGTACGGTAATCTGACTGTAACCTTAACTCCACATCCCTGCCCACCTCTGATAACCTTTCACCCCCTTGGTAATCCCACCGACCCTCCCATGGCCCTATTGCTGGCCCCCTAACATTCCTGGGCCAGACTCGAACCCCCCTACCCCGATCTCCAGCTCCCCCCTCCCTGGCATCCTCACCCTCCCCCCGTCCACCCACACCCCCCCCCCCCCCCCCGTCCCCCCCACTCGCAGACGTGACCCCTCCAGCAGGCTAATCCCACCCCACCCCACCCCCGATTGTCAGCCTCAATCGCTGACCTCCCTCCCTCCCCCACTGATCCTGACTGCAGAGTGGCAGCCGGACCCCCACTCGCTCTGCCTTAAAAATGTTCAAAGACTCTGCTTCCACTGCCTTTTGAGGAAGAGAGTTCCAGAGACTTTCAACCCTCTGATAGAAAAAGATTCTCCTCGTACACAGTTACATAGATACTAGAAGCAGGAGGAGGCCATTCGGCCCTTCGAGCCTGCTCTGCCATTCATTTTGATCCTGGCTGATCATCAAATTCAATATCCTGATCCCCCCTTCCCCCCATAACCCTGGATCCCTTTAGCCCCAAGAGCTCGATTGAATTTCTTCTTGAAATCACACAATGTTTTGTTCTCAACCACTTTCTGTGGTAGTGAATTTCACACATGAAGAAATTTCCACTCACTGCAGTCCAAAAAGTTTTACCCTTTATCCTTTTGAGTTGTTTTGATTTCATTTATTGTCACATGTATTGGGACACATTGAAAAGTATTCTTTCTTGCATGCTATATAGACAATGCATACCATTCATAGAGTATATAGGGGAGAAGTGTGACCCTACTGTACCTTTAAGAAAGGTGTGGAGATGCTGGCGTTGGACTGGGGTAGGCGCCTCACAACACCAGGCTAAAGTCCAACAGGTTTATTTGGTAGCACAAGCTTCTTGAAGGAGCAGCGCCCCGAAAGTTTGTGCTACCAAATAAACCTGTTGGACTTTAACCTGGTGTTGTGAGACTTCTTACTTTAAGAAAAGTATTTTTAATTATGTTCTCTGCAGTAATAAGCAGCCCCTGAGCTATCTGCTTAATTTCTTGATTAATAAGGGGATCGGGATTATGGGGAAAAGGCAGGAGAATGGGGATGAGAAAAATATCAGCCATGATTGAATGGCGGAGCAGACTCGATGGGCCGAGTGGCCTAATTTTGCTCCTATGTCTTATGGTCCTTTCATTGCTGCTCAAATAGTTTAAATGGGGTTTTGTTTATTTATACTCTGGGCCTAATGCAGTGTCTGCGATTTTTACAGCCCTGAATTATTGGAGAAAGAATGATGGGTAAATCAGGTGCCTTTGGACAGTTTTTAAGTTTTACTTGCAGTTTGGCTGTTGATTTAGTTAGACGATGTTTTACGTCCAGCTGGATTCAGTGTTCTGTCTCTCTTTCTCTCTCCCTGGTGTGTTGGGAAGCTGTCCTGACTTCAAACTTGTCTGTGTGTGTGTCTGTGTGTGTGTGTGTCTGTCTGTGTGTGGTGTGTGTGTGTGTCTGTGTGTGTGTGTGTGTGAAATAAACTGCAGAATCCAACAGCATCACGTGAGCTTGCTTGTTTTCTGTGTTAAACCTGTGGCGGAGTGTCTGTTTATGGGATTGGTTTGGTTGGAATTGTATTTAACTGTTAAGGTTTATGCAATAACATGGTCATTTCTTTTTCTTGTTTGTAATTGCTAAAAGTGATTGATAATTTTCCTTCCTCTATGTTAACTGTATTCATAAATAAACTTTGTTTGATAAAAGCTCCCTAGTGGGTCAGTTGAATCATACCTGAAGTGAAACATCTCATGCTCACCCCAGCCAAATTCACAGTGCAAAACCTATGATCGAGGTGGACTTTATAAAACACTGGATTATAACAGAAGGAAAGGAGAGAGTACAGAATGTAGTGTTACAGTCATAGCTAGGATGTAGAGAAAGATCAACTTAATGCAAGATAGGTCTTAAGGCAGCAGGAAAGAAGCTGTTCTTGAGTTGGTTGGTATGTGACCTCAGTTATTTGTATCTTTTTCCTGATGGAAGAAGGTGAAAGAGAGAATGTTCCGGGTGTGTGGGCTCCTTGATTATGCTGGCTCTTTTCTGAGGCAGGGCAAACTATGACCTCCAGTTCTGGACTCCTCCACCATTGGGAACATTCTTTCTGAATCTACCCTGTCTAACCCTGTTAGAACTTTATAAGTTTCTATGAGATCCCCTCTCACTCTTCTAAACTCCAGTGAATATAATCCAAACCAGTTTAGTCTCTCATGTCACAGACTTGCTAATCTGTCTTCCTATTATTGCTACCAGAGTGGATAACCTCACATTTATCCACATTTTACTGCATCTGCCATGCAGATACCCACACATTCAGCCTGTCCAAATCACGCTGAAGCATCTCTGCATCCTCCTCAATACTCACCATCCCACCCAACTTTGAATCATCTGCAGATTTGGAGATAATACATTCAGTTCCCTCTTCCAAATCATTAATATATGATATGAACAGTTGGGGGACGAGCACAGATCCCTGTGGTCTACCACTAGTCACTGCCTGAATGCCAGATATGATCTAAGAGGATCCATCAAAGATGCCAAAAGACAGTGCCGGACCAAGCTAGGGTCCCAGGCTAGCCACATGGACCCCCGCCAACTATAGCAAGGATCTGCAAGACATAACAGGCTACACGATAAAGACATATAAAATCACCGGCACTAATGCACCCCTCCCAGATGAGCTCAATGCATTCTGTGCCCGTTTTGAGCAAGAGGTCAGCGAGAGCACGCCCTCCACTCTGGAAGCCTCGGATGAACCTGTATTTGAGGTCAGCATTGCAGATGTCAGCTGGTGGGGGTATTCGCAGACATCTTCAACCTCTTTTTACAACAATCTGAGGTCCCTATCTGCTTCAAGAAGGTGACCATCATCCCAGTACCAAAGAAAAGCCAAGCAGCGGCCTTTATGACTATCGCCCAGTGGCTCTGACATCCATCATTATGAAGTGCTTCCAAAGATTAGTCATAGGACAAATCAATTCCAGTCTCCCGGATTGCCTGGATCCACTACAGTTCACCTATCGCCGCAACAGGTCCACAGCAGACACGATCTCCCTGGCCCTGCACTCAACCCTGGAACACATAGATAACACCTCTGTCAGACTCCTGGTATTAATTGACTACAGCTCAGTCTTCAACACCATTATTCCTATGAAACTCATCTCCAAACTCCATGACCTGGGACTCAGCTCCTCCCTCTGCGACTGGATCCTGAACTTCCTAACTCACAGACCACAATCAGTAAGGATAGGCAACAACACTTCTTCCACGATCATCCTCAACACTGGTGCCCCACAAGGCTGTGTTCTCAGCCCCCTACTATACTCCTTATACAAATGTGACTGTGTGGCCAAATTCCTCTCCAACTCGATTTACAAGTTTGTTGACGACACCACCGTAGTGGGTCGGATCTCAAACAATGACGAGACAGAGTACAGGAATGAGGTAGAGAATCTGGTGAACTGGTGCGGCAACAATAATCTCTCCCTCAATGTCAACAAATTGAACGAGATTGTCATCGACTTCAAGAAGCATAATGGAGCACCTGCCCCTGTCTACATCAACGGGGACGAAGTAGAAAGGGTCGAGAGCTTCAAGTTTTTAGGTACCAGATCATCAACAACCTGTACTCGTCCCCCCATGCCGACACTATAGTTAAGAAAGCCCACCAATGCCTCTACTTTCTCAGAAGACTAAGGAAATTTGGCATGTCGGCTACGACTCTCAGATTTTGACAGATGCACCATAGAAAGCATTCTTTCTGGTTGTATCACAGCTTGGTTTGGCTCCTGCCCTGCCCATGACTGCAAGAAACTATAAAATGTCATGAATGTAGCCCAGTCCATCACGCAAACCAGCCTCCCATCCATTAACTCTGTCTACACTTCCTGCTGCCTCGGCAAAGCAGCCAGCGTAATTAAGGACCCCATGGACCCCGGACATTCTCTCTTCCACTTTCTTCCACTGGGAAAAAGATCAAAAATTTGAGGACACGTACCAACCGACTCAAGAACAGCTTCTTCCCGGCTGCTGTCAGACTTTTGAATGGACTTACCTTGCATTAAGTTGATCTTTCTCTACACCCTAGCTATGACTATAACACTACATTCTGCACTCTCTCGTTTTCTTCTCTATGAACGGTATGCTTTGTCTGTATAGTGCGCAAGAAACAATACTTTTCACTGTATGTTAATACATGTGACAATAATAAATCAAATCAAAATCGAAATTATGGTCTCTGGACCCAAAGTGCTCCCATCTGACACTCCTCCACCTTGTTTCCTAAGAGGAGGTCCAGTGTTCCATGCTCCTGAGTAGGGCGCTCTATAGATTCATTCAGAAAACTTTATTGGACACATTTAACAGATTGCACCCAGTCCAGGCCCTTTGCACTCTGGGTAGTTAATGGGGAAGTTAAAATCTCCCACTAATACTACCCTATTATTCTTACAACAATCTGCCATTTCTCGACACATCTGTCCCTCTAGATCCCGCTGGCTATTGGGGGGTTTGTAATACAGCTCCATCAGAGTGAACATCCTTTCTTGTTTCTAAGTTCTATCCACCTGGCCACATTTGATGAACCCCCAAAGACTGTTGTTATGCCTTCCCTGATCAAAAAGGCAATTCCCCCTCCTCACTTACTGCACCTCTGTCATTCCTGTAGCATCTGTACACTGGAACATTGAGCTGCCTGTCCTGCCCTTCTCTCAGCCTTGTTTCGGTTCTGGCGATAATATCCCAATCCCGAGAGCCAATCTCCCCTCTGAGTGCATCCACCTTACCTGTTAAGCCTCGTGCATTGAAATAAATGCAGCTTAAACCAGAAGTCTTTTCTCTCCCTTTACTGTGCCCCCGGCTATCCTGACTCCCAAACTTGCTCTCATTTGCAACTGTATCTGGATAGACTCATGAACAGTCGGGGAATAGAGAGACACAGGCGGTTGGTCAGCGCAGGCTTGGTGGGCCGAAGGGCCTTTTCCTGTGATGTACTGTTCTTTGTTCTTTGTATTTTCCCCTGACTGCTCATTGGTCCCTCTCTTGCTCGGAGTCCCCCCCCCCCCCCACCCCCGCCAAGCGAGTTTAGACCCTCCTAAGGTGCACTAGCAAATCTCCCCGCGAGGATATCGGACCCCCTCCAGTTCAGGTGCAACCTATCCCTCTTGTACAAGTCACCTCTGCCGCAGAAGAGATCCCAATAATCCAAGAACCTTAATCCCTGCCCCCTGCACCAGCTCCTCGGCCATACATTCATTTGGCCGATCTTGCTATTTCTGTCCTCACTGTCTGTATTTTATGAGGCCCTTTCTGAGAGCAGTTAAGAGTCATTTAGCTTCTCTGCCATTTCTCTGCTCCCCATTATAAATACTCCTGTCTCTGCCTCTAATGTACTCCCATGTCTTAGACATGTACCTATGGAAGCTTTTACAGTCTATTATTATGTTTTTTTTGCCAGTTTACATTCTTATTCTATTCTTCATTTCTTTATCATTTTCTTGGCCTTCCTTTGCTGCATTCTAAAAATCTTAATCTTCAGGTTTACAACTATTGCTGGCAATTTTATAAACTTTTTCTTTTAATCTGATACAGTCCATTACCTCCTTTATTAAGCATAGCTTTTGGGGGTTTTGTGCATTGAAGGAATGTACAGGTGCTATAAACAATGTAATAATTTTATAAAACTATCCATTGCCGAAGCACAGTATTTTTCCAATCCACCTCAACAAATTTGTCCCTCATACCTTCATAATTTCCTTATTCAACACTCACACCTCGGCTTCATAGAACCACAGAACCATAGAAAGGTTACAGCACTGAAGGAGGCTCTTTGTTCCATCTTCTCCATGCCAGCCTGAGGACACCCACCTCACTGTCAAACATCATGTAAAATTCGATCATAAAGAACAAAGAACAAAAAACAGTACAGCACAGGAAACAGGCCCTTCGGCCCTCCAAGCCTGTGCCGCTCATTGGTCCAACTAGACCAATTATTTGCATCCCTCCATTCCCAGACTGCTCATGTGACTATCCAGGTAAGTCTTAAACGATGTCAGCGTGTCTGCCTCCACCACCCTACTTGGCAGCGCATTCCAGACCCCCACCACTCTCTGTGTAAAAAACGTCCCTCTGATATCTGAGTTATACCTCGCCCCTCTCACCTTGAGCCCGTGACCCCTCGTGATCATCACCTCCGACCTGGGAAAAAGCTTCCCACTGTTCACCCTATCTATGCCCTTCATAATTTTGTACACCTCTATTAGGTCTCCCCTCATTCTCCGTCTTTCCAGGGAGAACAACCCCAGTTTACCCAATCTCTCCTCATAGCTATGACCCTCCATACCAGGCAACATCCTGGTAAACCTTCTCTGCACTCTCTCTAACGCCTCCACGTCCTTCTGGTAGTGCGGCGACCAGAACTGGATGCAGTACTCCAAATGTGGCCTAACCAGCGTTCTATACAGCCGCAACATCAGACTCCAGCTTTTATACTCTATACCCCGTCCTATAAAGGCAAGCATACCATATGCCTTCTTCACCACCTTCTCCACCTGTGCTGCCACCTTCAAGGATTTGTGGACTTGCACACCTAGGTCCCTCTGTGTTTCTATACTCCTGATGGCTCTGCCATTTATTGTATAACTCCCCCCTACATTAGTTCTTCCAAAATGCATCACTTCACATTTATCTGGATTAAATTCCATCTGCCATTTCTCCACCCAATTTTCCAGCCTATCTATATCCTGCTGTATTGTCCAACAATGTTCATCGCTATCCGCAAGTCCAGCCATCTTCGTGTCATCCGCAAACTTGCTGATCACACCAGTTACACCTTCTTCCAAATCATTTATATATATCACAAATAGCAGAGGCCTCAGTACAGAGCCCTGTGGGACACCACTGGTGTACTGCATCCAGTTCTGGTCGCCGCCACTACCAGAAGTACGTGGAGGCTTTAGAGAGAGTGCAGAGAGGGTTTACCAGGATGTTGCCTGGTATGGAGGGTCTTAACTATGAGGAGAGATTGGGTAAACTGGGCTTGTTCTCCCTGGAAAGACGGTGAATGAGGGGAGATCTAATAGAGGTAGACACCACTGGTCACAGACCTCCAGTCGGAAAAAGACCCTTCGACTGCTACCCTCTGTCTCCTGTGGCCAAGCCAGTTCTCTACCCATCTAGCCACCTCTCCTTGTATCCCATGAGCCTTAACCTTCTTAACCAACCTGCCATGAGGGACTTTGTCAAATGCCTTACTGAAACCCATATAGACGACATCCATGGCCCTTCCTTCGTCAACCGTTTTTGTCACTTCCTCAAAAAACTCCACCAAATTTGTAAGGCACGACCTCCCTCTTACAAAACCATGCTGTCTGTCACGAATGAGATTGTTCCGTTCTAAATGCGCATACACCCTGTCTCGAAGAATCCTCTCCAACAACTTCTCTGCCACGTACGTCAAGCTCACTGGCCTATAATTAACCGGGTTATCCCTGCTACCCTTCTTGATGTGGTAGGCATCACAGAGACGTGGTTGCAGGGGGTTCAGGACTGGCAGTTAAACATCCAGGGATTCACAACCTATCGAAAAGACAGAGGGGTGGGTAGAGGGGGCGGGGTTGCCTTGTTAATTAGAAATGAAATTAAATCAATAGCACTAAACGACATAGGGTCAGACGATGTGGAGTCTGTGTGGGTAGAGTTGAGGAACCACAAAGGCAAAAAAACCATAATGGGAGTTATGTACAGGCCTCCTGACAGTGGTCAGGACCAGGGGCACAAAATGCACCACGAAATAGAAAGGGCATGTCAGAAAGGCAAGGTCACAGTGATCATGGGGGATTTCAATATGCAGGTGGACTGGGTAAATAATGTTGCCAGTGGACCCAAAGAAAGGGAATTCATTGAATGTTTACAGGATGGCTTTTTGGAACAGCTTGTGATGGAGCCCACGAGGGAACAGGCTATTCTGGACTTAGTGTTATGTAATGAGCCAGACGTGATAAAAGATCTTAAAGTAAGGGAACACTTAGGAAGCAGTGATCATAATATGGTAGAATTCAGTCTGCAATTTGAAAGAAGGAAGGCAGAATCAGATGTGAAGGTTCTACAGTTAAATAAAGGTAATTACAGGCGCATGAGGGAGGAACTGACAAAAATCGACTGGAAGCAGAGCCTAATGGGAAAGACAGTAGAACAGCAATGGCAGGAGTTTCTGGGAGTAATTGAGGACACAGTGCAGAGGTTCATCCCAAACAAAAGAAAGGTTATCAGAGGGGGGATTAGGCAGCCATGGCTGACAAAGGAAGTCAGGGAATGCATCAAGGCAAAAGAGAGAGCCTATAATGTGGCAAAGAGTAGTGGGAAGTCAGAAGATTGGGAAGGCTATAAAAACAAACAGAGGATAACAAAGAGAGAAATAAGGAAGGAGAGGATCAAATATGAAGGTAGGCTAGCCAGTAACATTAGGAATGATAGTAAAAGTTTCTTTAAATACATTAAAAACAAACGGGAGGCAAAAGTAGACATTGGGCCGCTCCAAAATGACGCTGGTAATCTAGTGATGGGAGACAAGGAAATAGCTGAGGAACTTAATAAGTACTTTGCGTCAGTCTTCACAGTAGAAGACATGAGTAATATCCCAACAATTCAGGAAAGTCAGGGGGCAGAGTTGAATATGGTTGCCATCACAAAGGAGAAAGTGCTAGAGAAACTAAAAGGTCTGAAAATTGATAAATCTCCGGGCCCAGATGGGCTACATCCTAGAGTTCTAAAGGAGATAGCTGAAGAAATAGTGGAGGCGTTAGTTATGATCTTTCAAAAGTCACTGGAGTCAGGGAAAGTCCCAGAGGATTGGAAAATCGCTGTTGTAACCCCACTGTTCAAGAAGGGAACAAGAAAAAAGATGGAAAATTATAGGCCAATTAGCCTAACCTCAGTTGTTGGCAAAATTCTAGAATCCATCGTTAAGGATGAGATTTCTAAATTCTTGGAAGTGCAGGGTCGGATTAAGACAAGTCAGCATGGATTTAGTAAGGGGAGGTCGTGCCTGACAAACCTGTTAGAGTTCTTTGAAGAGATAACAAATAGGTTAGACCAAGGAGAGCCAATGGATGTTATCTATCTTGACTTCCAAAAGGCCTTTGACAAGGTGCCTCACGGGAGACTGCTGAGTAAAATAAGGGCCCATGGTATTCGAGGCAAGGTACTAACATGGATTGACGATTGGCTGTCAGACAGAAGGCAGAGAGTTGGGATAAAAGGTTCTTTCTCAGAATGGCAACCGGTGACAAGTGGTGTCCCGCAGGGTTCAGTGTTGGGGCCACAGCTGTTCTCTTTATATATTAACGATCTAGATGACGGGACTGGGAGCATTCTGGCCAAGTTTGCCGATGATACAAAGATAGGTGGAGGGGCAGGTAGTATTGAGGAGGTGGGGAGGCTGCAGAAAGATTTAGACAGTTTAGGAGAGTGGTCCAAGAAGTGGCTGATGAAATTCAACGTGGGCAAGTGCGAGGTCGTACACTTTGGAAAAAAGAATAGAGGCATGGACTATTTTCTAAACGGTGACAAAATTCATAATGCTAAAGTGCAAAGGGACTTGGGAGTCCTAGTCCAGGATTCTCTAAAGGTAAACTTGCAGGTTGAGTCCGTAATTAAGAAAGCAAATGTAATGTTGTCATTTATCTCAAGAGGCTTGGAATACAAAAGCAGGGATGTACTTCTGAGGCTTTATAAAGCACTGGTTAGGCCCCATTTGGAGTACTGTGAGCAATTTTGGGCCCCACACCTCAGGAAGGACATACTGGCACTGGAGCGGGTCCAGCGGAGATTCACACGGATGATCCCAGGAATGGTAGGCCTGACATACGATGAACGTCTGAGGATCGTGGGATTATATTCATTGGAGTTTAGGAGGTTGAGGGGAGATCTGATAGAAACTTACAAGATAATGAACGGCTTAGATAGGATGGACGTAGGGAAGTTGTTTCCATTAACAGGGGAGACTAGGACGCGGGGGCACAGCCTTAGAATAAAAGGGAGTCACTTTAGAACAGAGATGAGGAGAAATTTCTTCAGCCAGAGAGTGGTGGGTCTGTGGAATTCATTGCCACAGAGGGCTGTGGAGGCCGAGACGTTGAGCGTCTTCAAGACAGAAATTGATAAATTCTTGATTTCTCGAGGAATTAAGGGCTATGGGGAGAGAGCGGGTAAATGGAGTTGAAATCAACCATGATTGAATGGTGGAGTGGACTCGATGGGCCGAATGGCCTTACTTCCGCTCCTATGTCTTATGGTCTTATGGTCTTAAATAATGGTACCATGTTGTGGTCATTTGCCCCTTTTACAAGATTATTAATTAGCCATTTTTCATTACATAACCCTGGATATAGAATAGTCTGTCCTCTTGTTGGCTTCTCAAATTTCTTCACCCAGAGGGCGGTGAATGTGTGGAATTCGCTACCACAGAAAGTAGTTGAGGTCAAAACGTCTGATTTCAACAAAAACATTTAGAAATAGCTCTTGGGGCTAAAGGGATCAAGGGATATGGGGGGAAGCGGAGATTCGGATATTGAATTCGATGATCACCCATGATGATCAGAATGAATGGTGGAGCAGCTTCGAATGGCCTACTCCTGATTCTATGTTCCGATGTTTTAGAAACCAATCCCTAAAACATTCCAGAAAATTGCCACCTGCAGCATTAGCATTCACTTGGATTAACCAGTCTAGGTGCAGATTGAAGTTACCCATGATCACAATCGCGCCCATATTACATTCTTCTCCAATCTCCTGATTGATACCATGTCCTACTTTGTTTGGTGGTCCATAAACAAATCAAACCAATGTCCACTGCCCTTTGCTGTTTCTTCAGCTCCATCCAAACAGATTCCACCCATTATTCTTCCAGTCTGAGATCCTCCCTTACTACTGTAATGATCCCTCATTATCAGTGCAACTTCCTGAAAAGGTAGCGGAAGCAGAACCTTTGAATATTTTTTGAGACAGATGGGGATCGATTCTTGACCAGCAAAGCGAGGATAGGTCATTGGGGGTGAGGCAGAATGGAGATTTGATGTTACTATCAGATCAGCTATGATCTTATGAAATGGTGGAGCAGCTTTGAGGGGCTGAAAGGCCTACTCCTGCTCCTTGTTCAAATGATATCTCACCCTACAATCCCCCTCTCCTGCCCATGTTATATCACACCAGAACACTGGTCCCAGCATAGATGAGGTGAAGGCTGTCCCCGTGGCTTGGTGGCAGAAGATGTAGAGATGCCGGCGTTGGATTGGGGTAAGCACAGTCAGAAGTCTCACAACACCAGGTTATTGTGAGACTTCTTATTGATGGCAGAAGCCAGAGGGTGGTTGTCGAGGGTTGTTTTTCAAACTGGAGGCCTGTGACCAGTGGTGTGCCTCAGGGATCAGTGCTGGATCCACTGTTATTTGTCATTTATATTAATGATTTGGATAGGAGGCATGGTTAGTAAGTTTGCAGATGGCACCAAGATTGGTGGCATAGTGGACAGTGAAGAAGGTTATCTCAGACTGCAACGGGATCTTGATCAATTGGGCCAGTGGGCTGATGAATGACAGATGGAGTTTAATTTAGATAAATGCGAGGTGATGCATTTTGGTAGATTGAACCAGGGCAGGACTTACTCAGTTAATGGTAGGGCGTTGGGGAGAGTTACAGAACAAAGAGATCTCGGGGTACATGTTCATTGCTCCTTGAAAGTGGAGTCACAGGTGGACAGAGTGGTGAAGAAGGCATTCGGCATGCTTCGTTTCATTGGTCAGAACACTGAATACAGGAGTTGGGACCACTTGTTGAGGTTGTATAGGACATTGGTAAGGCCACACTTGGAATACTGTGTGCAATTCTGGTCACCCTATTATAGAAAGGATATTATTAAACTAGAAAGAGTGCAGAAAAGATTTACTAGGATGCTACCGGGACTTGATGGATTGAGTTATAAGGAGAGGCTGAATAGACTGGGACTTTTTTCTCTGGAGCGTAGGAGGTTGAGGGGTGTCTGACAAATCTGTTAGAGTTCTTTAAGGAGGTAACAAGGAAGTTAGATAAAGGAGAACCAGTGGAACTGATTTATTTAGATTTCCAGAAGGCCTTTAACAAGGTGCCACATAGCAGACTGTTAAATAAGTTGTGCCCATGGTGTTAATGGTAAGATCCTGGCATGGATAGAGGATTGGCTGACTGGCAGAAGGCAGAGAATGGGGATAAAGGGGTCTTTTTCAGGATGGTAGCCGGGGACTGGTGGTGTGACCCAGGGGTCAGTGTTGGGACCACAACTTTTCACAATATACATTCACAATTTGGAGGAAGGAACTGAAGGCACTGTTGCTAAGTTTGCAGATGATACAAAGAGATGTAGAGGGACAGGTAGTATTGAGGAAGCAGGGGGGCTGCGGAAGGACTTGGACAGGTTAGGAGAGTGGGCAAAGAAGTGGCAGATGGAATACAATGTGGAAAAGTGTGAGGTTATGCACTTTGGAAGGAGGAATGGAGGCATAGACTATTTTCTAAATGGGAAAATGCTTAGGAAATCAGAAACACAAAGGGAGTTCTTGTTCAAGATTCTCTTAAGGTTAACGTGCAGGTTCAGTTGGCAGTTAGGAAGGCAAATGTTAGCATTCATGTTGAGAGAGCTAGAACACAAGAGCAGGGATGTACTTCTGGGGCTGTATAAGGCTCTGGTCAGACCCCATTTGGAGTATTGTGAGCAGTTTGGGCCCCATATCTCAGGAAGGATGTGTTGGCCTTGGAAAGGGTCCAGAGGAGGTTCACAAGAATGATCCCTGGAATGAAGAGCTTGTATTATGAAGAACTTGAGGATTCTGGGTCTGTACTCATTGGAGTTTAGAAGGCTCAGGGGGGATCTTACTGAAACTTACAGGATACTGTGAGGCCTGGATAGAGTGGACGTGGAGAGGATGTTTCCACGAGTGGGAAAAACTAGAACCAGAGGGCACAACCTCGGGGTAAAGGGACGATCCTTTAAAACAGAGATGAGGAGGAATTTCTTCAGCCAAAGAGTAGTGAATCTGTGGAACCCTTGCCGCAGAAGGTTGTGGAGGCCAGGTCATTGAGTGTCTTTAAGACCGAGATAGATAGGTTCTTGATTAATAAGGGAATCAGGGGTTGTGGGGAAAAGGCAGGAGAATGGGGATGAGAAGAATATCAGCCATGATTGAATGGCAGAGCAGACTCAATGGGCCAAATGGCCTAATTCTGCTCCTATGTTTTATGGTCTTATGGTCTTATCTTATAGAGGTCTATAAAATAATGAGGAGCACAGATCAGTTCGATAGCCAATATCTTTTCCCAAAGATAGGGGAGTCTAAAAAAAGAGGGCATCGGTTTAAGGTGAGAGGGGAGAGATACAAAAGGGTCCAGAGGGGCAATTTTTTCACACGGGGGTGGTGAGTGGAACAAGCTGCCAGAGGTAGTAGTTGAGGCGGGTACAATTTTGTCTTTTAAAAAGCATTTAGATAGTTACATGGATAAGATGGGTATAGAGGGATTTGCCCCAAATGAAGGCAACAAAAAAGGCGGCATGGACAAGTTGGGCCGAAGGGCCTGTTTCCATGCTGTAAACATCTATGCCTCGATGACAGTGATACAGCTGCCCTGTTCCTCAGTATAGCTCCCAGTGTCCCTTCAATCAAAACCGAAACCAATCTTTGGGCCATGTAAAAAGTAAAATTAAACTTTATTTATTAGTCACAAGTAAGCCTTACATTAACACTGCAATGAAGTTACTGTGAAATTGCCCTAGTCACCACACTCCGATGCTTGTTCGGGTCAATGCATCTAACCAGCACGTCTTTCAGACTGTGGGAGGAAACCGGAGCACCCGGAGGAAACTCACGCAGGCAACGTGCAAACTCCACACAGACAATGATCCAGGCCGGGAATTGAACCCGGGTCCCTGGTGCTGTGAGGCAGCAGTGCTGACCACTGTGTCACCGTGCTGCCCGATGCATTTAACTGTAATCTTACTCACTTTAAGACAATTGCCTTTGAGGTTTGGTTTTTAGTTGCTCACACTCCCTATGCAGAGCCTCTTTCCTAGTTTTACCTGTGTCATTGGTACATGTGCCACGAACACCAGATTCTAGCCCACCCCCCACTGTAAGCTCATCTTTGCCCTGAGCACATAAGAACATAAGAACATAAGAAATAGGAGCAGGAGTAGGCCATCTAGCCCCTCGAGCCTGCCCCGCCATTCAATAAGATCATGGCTGATCTGACGTGGATCAGTACCACTTACCCGCCTGATCCCCATAACCCTTAATTCCCTTACCGATCAGGAATCCATCCATCCGCGCTTTAAACATATTCAGCGAGGTAGCCTCCACCACCTCAGTGGGCAGAGAATTCCAGAGATTCACCACCCTCTGGGAGAAGAAGTTCCTCCTCAACTCTGTCTTAAACCGACCCCCCTTTATTTTGAGGCTGTGTCCTCTAGTTTTATCTTCCTTACTAAGTGGAAAGAATCTCTCCGCCTCCACCCTATCCAGCCCCCGCATTATCTTATAAGTCTCCATAAGATCCCCCCTCATCCTTCTAAACTCCAACGAGTACAAACCCAATCTCCTCAGCCTCTCCTCATAATCCAAACCCCTCATCTCCGGTATCAACCTGGTGAACCTTCTCTGCACTCCCTCCAATGCCAATATATCCTTCCTCATATAAGGGGACCAATACTGCACACAGTATTCCAGCTGCGGCCTCACCAATGCCCTGTACAGGTGCATCAAGACATCCCTGCTTTTATATTCTATCCCCCTCGCGATATAGGCCAACATCCCATTTGCCTTCTTGATCACCTGTTGTACCTGCAGACTGGGCTTTTGCGTCTCATGCACAAGGACCCCCAGGTCCCTTTGCACGGTAGCATGTTTTAATTTGTTTCCATTGAGATAGTAATCCCATTTGTTATTATTTCCTCCAAAGTGTATAACCTCGCATTTATCAACGTTATACTCCATTTGCCATATCCTCGCCCACTCACTCAGCCTGTCCAAATCTCTCTGCAGATCTTCTCCGTCCTCCACACGATTCACTTTTCCACTTATCTTTGTGTCGTCTGCAAACTACCCTACACTCCGTCCCCTCCTCCAGATCATCTATATAAATGGTAAACAGTTGCGGCCCGAGTACCGATCCCTGCGGCATGCCACTAGTTACCTTCCTCCAACCGGAAAAACGCCCATTTATTCTGACTCTTTGCTTCCTGTCGGATAGCCAGTCCCCAATCCACTTTAACACACTACCCCTAACTCCGTGTGCCCTAATCTTCTTCAGCAGCCTTTTATGGGGCACCTTATCAAACGCCTTTTGGAAATCCAAAAATACCGCATCCACCGGTTCTCCTCCATCAACCGCCCTAGTCACATCTTCATAAAAATCCAACATGTTCGTCAAGCACGACTTTCCCCTCATGAATCCATGCTGCGTCTGATTGATCAAACCATTTCTATCCAGATGCCCTGCTATCTCCTCTTTAATAATGGATTCCAGCATTTTCCCTACTACAGACGTTAAGCTGACCGGCCTATAGTTACCCGCCTTTTGTCTCCTTCCTTTTTTAAACAGCGGCGTAACATTAGCTGTTTTCCAATCAACCGGCACTACCCCAGAATGCAACGAGTTTTGATAAATAATCACTAACGCATCCACTATTACCTCTGACATTTCTTTCAATACCCTGGGATGCATTCCATCCGGACCCGGGGACTTGTCCACCTTCAGTCCCATTAGTCTACCCAGCACTGCCTCTCTGGTAACATTAATTGTATTAAGTATTTCTCCTGCTGCCAACCCTCTATCGCTAATATTTGGCAAACTATTTGTGTCCTCCACCGTGAAGACCGACACAAAAAACTTATTTAAAGACTCAGCCATATCCTCATTTCCCACTATTAACTCCCCCCTCTCGTCCTCCAAGGGTCCAACATTCACTCTAGCCACTCTATTCCTTTTTATATATTTATAAAAACTTTTACTATCATTTTTTATATTAATTGCTAGCCTAGCTTCATAGTCTATCCTTCCTTTCTTTATCGCTTTCTTAGTCTCTCTTTGTTGTTTCTTAAATTTTTCCCAATCACTTGTTTCTCCACTATTTTTGGCCACTCTGTACGCAGCTGTTTTTATTTTAATACTCTCCTTTATTTCCTTCGTTATCCACGGCTGGTTCTCCCTTTTCTTACAATCCTTGTTTTTTGCTGGAATATATTTTTGCTGAGAACTGAAAAGGATCTCCTTAAAAATCCTCCACTGTTCCTCAGCTATCCTACCTGCCAGCCTGCTCTCCCAGTCTACCTTAGCCAATTCATCCCTCATCCTATCATATTTCCCTCTGTTCAAACAGAGGACACTGGTTTGGGACCAAACTTTCTCCTCTTCCATCTGAATCAGAAATTCGACCATATTGTGGTCACTAGACCCAAGAGGGTCCTTCACAATAAGATCCTTAATTCTACCTACCTCATTACACAATACCAGATCCAAAATAGCTCGTTCCCTCGTCGGTTCCGTAACATGCTGTTCAAGGAAACTATCCCGACAGCATTCTAAGAACTCTTCCTCCATTCCACCCTTACCAACTTGAGTCTGCCAGTCAATGTGCATGTTGAAGTCCCCCATGATTATTGCCGTTCTGTTTTTACACGCATCCCTTATCTGCTTGTTTATAGCCCTCCCTACCTCAACATTATTATTTGGGGGCCTATATACCACACCTACTAGTGTCTTTCTCCCTCTACTATTCCTCATCTCTACCCATAATGATTCCACGTTTTGTTCCTCAGAGCCTATGTCATCCCTCAGTACTACCCTGATATTATCTCTTATTAATAGCGCGACCCCACCACCTTTTCCTTCCTGTCTATTCTTCCTAAACGCCTGATACCCCTGGATATTCATCTCCCAGTCCTGGTCACCTTTCAGCCACGTTTCTGTAATAGCCACTAGATCATACCCACTTGTGCTGATTTGCACCATCAACTCATTTACCTTGTTCCGAATGCTTCGTGCATTCAGGCAAAGTGTCCTTATTCCAGCTTTTATCTGGACCCTCTTTGATGAGTCGCGAACACCCTCTCCCTCTACTCCCTTATCTAAATTACCGCCTTCATTCACTTGCACCCTCTCCTCTACCATTAATTTTGTAATTCCCCTTACCCCTGCATCCTCCCCCCCATCAATTAGTTCCTTGATCCTAGTCAACTCTTCTAGCTCCCCTCCCCCCAACCTATCTAGTTTAAATTCTCCCCAGTAGCCTTAGCCAACCTACCGGCCAGGATATTGGTCCCCGTGTGATTCAAGTTCCACCCGTTTTTTGTATACAGATCACCCCTGCCCCTAAAGAGGTCCCAATGGTCCAGGAACCTGAATCCCTGCCCCCTGCACCAGTCCCTCAGCCACACATTCATCCTCCACCTCACTCCATTCCTGCCCTCACCTTCCCGTGGCACAGGCAGTAATCCTGAGATTACTACCTTTGCTTTCCTCTTTCTCAGCTGTCTCCCTAATTCCCTGTACTCCCTTTTCATGACCCCTTCTCCCTTCCTACCCACATCAGCGGTACCAATATGTACCGCTACCTCCGGCTCCTCTCCCTCCCACCTCAGGATTTCCGGGACGCGACTAGCGACATCCTGGATCCCGGCCCCAGGGAGGCAGACCACCATGCGAGAATCCCGCCTACCTCCGCAGAAACGCCTGTCTGTCCCCTTCACCATCGAGTCCCCGATTAATACCGCCTTCCTCCTCTTTTCCTTAGCCCTCTGAGTTACAGGGCTGGACTCCACTGCGGAGACACGGCCACTGCTGCTTCCCCCAGGTGGGCTGTCCCCCCCAGCAGTACTCAAGCAGGAGTACTTGTTGTGCAGGGGCAAATCCACCGGGGTGCTCTCAACCACCCTAGCCTTACCCTTCCTGGCCGTCACCCACTTGGCCTCCTCCCGTGGCCCTGGTGTGACCACCTGATGATAGCTCTTGTCTATCACCTCCTCATTCTCCCTCATCAGCCTAAGATCCTCGAGCTGCAGTTCCAGCTCCCTAACACGGTCCCTCAGGAACCGCAGCTCGACACACCCCTCACAGATGTGGATGTCCGGGAGGCCAGATGCCTCCAGGACCTCCCACATCCTACACTGGGAACAGCACACTGGTTTCACACTCATACTGGACACTTTATGTCAAGTAAGACGGTGAAAAGTTAATAAGAGTGTAAGGAAACAAAAACTCACCCCTGCTCGTCCAAGCCCTGTGAGCCAAAGCCCTGACAGCTCACTCAACTTCCCACTCACTCTGCTGCCCGCTGTATACTTTGGTGCACTTTTAAACCCTCCAAAAACTTCCCCTGGCCTCTCCTGGCCCTACTTCCGGTTTTGAAAAAAACCTCCGATTTTAAACCCAAAATTAACTGAAAAAATAAATAATTAATTACAGTCAGAAAACCCACTCTCTTACCCTCAGCCTGCTCCTGGGAACATGTCCCGAACCCTGGCACCAGCTGGCAACACAACCAGCTGGATTCTCCTTCCTGGATGAAATGATCTACCACTCTGCCTCTGTATCCCTGACTACCACTGTATTCTCATTAACTCTTTTAATGGCTTCATTTCCATTGGACCATAGTCAGTTCACTCTTCAACCTTGCAGCTTTCACCCATACGAGCCTTGAATTTGTTAGACAACTGCAAGGCCTGAGGCGCCTCTACTTTTACTTTTTACTCCCATATCTGCGTCACTCACAGTCATGTTCCTGACCATGGACAAAATCAGAAGAGCCCATCGCAAGGAGTGTCATCACCTCCTGGTACAACTTTCCCCTTTTCTGCTGTGTCGGCAGCTAAGCCTCCAGCTCATAAACTCTGAGCTGTTGTTCCTGCAGGTGCAGATACTTCCTGCAAATGTATTTGCCCTGGTAATAACCCCCGGTACTTGCATGGGGGATGACTGATTGACCTCCTTGTCGGACCCATTGAATACGAGCTCCCTGGGGATTGATAATTAACTGACGAGGTGGAGTGCGTACACTGAGGGTAGTAAAGTTTATTTATTATTCACAAGTCGGCTGACATTAACACTGCAATGAAGTTACTCTGAAAATCCCCAGAGGAAACCCACGTAGACACAGGGAGAACGTGTAGATGTCACACAGACCCAAGCTGGAAATTGAACCTGGATCCCTTATTTAAGATGTGGAGATGCTGGCGTTGGACTGGGGTGGGCACAGTAAGAAGTTTAACAACACCAGGTTAAAGTCCAACAGGTTTATTTGGTAGCAAATACCATAAGCTTTCGGAGCTGACGAAGGAGCTCTGCTCCGAAAGCTTATGGTATTTGCTACCAAATAAACCTGTTGGACTTTAACCTGGTGTTGTGAGACTTCTTACTCCCTTATTTAAAGCAGGCCGCTGAGTGGGTCCATTATTGCATTGTCTCAGTTGGGAACTGTTTGCGTTCTCCACAGGCTTGTGGTTTTTACTTTATTTTGTGAAATAGAGCACTGCTCCTTTACAGCCGCCTCCTGGAGTTATTGTAACCCTAGCGTACACTGGCATTCTAAAACTCCCACATCATCCAGTCAACATTTCACCATTTATTTTTTGACTTCATTCATTGATAATTAATAACCCTAAAACTTCCAATGAACTTCATTACCACCATTAAACTTCATTAATATGAATAAAAACTCACAATTACTGGGAAATTACTAAGTGTTGGAAGATAATTGAGCAGGACACCCACCGATATATCACTTACTTGTTTCAGGATGATGTTGCGTTTTATTTATTCGCTGAATATCACGTGCTCACAAGCCCCTGCCCCAGTATTTTTAAAACTCTTGCCAACCTCCCCCCTCACAGTGTTTGGGAATCCTATTTCAATGGGAGGTGTTGTCCTATTTACAAATGAGTGAAAAACAATGAGGGTGGCACAGAGACTTCACAGCACCAGGGACATGGGTTAGATTCTCAGTTTGGGTCACTGTCTGTGCGGAGTCTGCACGTTCCCCTCCTGCTTGCCTGGGTTTCCTTCGGGTGCTCCGGTTTCCTCCCACAGTCTGAAAGACGTGCTGGTTAGGGTGCATTGTCCATGCTAAATTCTCCCTCAGTGTTACCCGAACGGGCGCCGGAGTGTGGCAACTAGGGGACTTCCACAATAACTTCATTGCAGTGTTAATGTAAGCTTACTTGTGACACTAATTAATAAAGTAAACTTTATTTGTGAAATGCAGAGCAAAGGTTCACTAACCAATGTGTATTTTCTATTTGTTTCTCCTCAGGGATGTTTGGATGAATGCTGTGAGGCAGCAACATGTAAATACAAACCTGATGCAGAGTGTTCAAACATGGACGCCTGTTGCTCACATTGCAAAGTAAGAGCTTGTGGGGTTTGCCTTGTCTATCTTGTTTATATGTCACTTCCCTTAGCACTGGGCGCAATGTCTCAGGACAAGAACAGAAAATGCTGGAAAATCTCAACACCTCTGACAGCATCTGTGGAGAGAGAATAGAGCCAACATTTCAAGTCTGGATGAACCTTCATCGAGGCGGCCCCAATGTGTGTGGGGCAGTGTGTGTGGGGCAGTGTGTGCAGCAGTGTGTGTGGGACAGTGTGTGTGGGACAGTGTGTGTGGGACAGTGTGTGTGGGACAGTGTGTGTGGGGCAGTGTGTGTGGGGCAGTGTGTGTGGGGCAGTGTGTGTGGCTCAGTGTGTGTGGCTCAGTGTGTGTGGGGCAGTGTGTGTGGGGCAGTGTGTGTGGGGCAGTGTGTGTGGGGCAGTGTGTGTGGGGCAGTGTGTGTGGGGCAGTGTGTGTGGGGCAATGTGTGTGGGGCAGTGTGTGTGGGGCAGTGCGTGTGGGGCAGTGCGTGTGGGGCAGTGCGTGTGGGGCAGTGTGTGTGGCTCAGTGTGTGTGGCTCAGTGTGTGTGGGGCAGTGTGTGTGGGGCAGTGTGTGTGGGGCAGTGTGTGTGGGGCAGTGTGTGTTGGGTAGTGTGTGTGGGGCAGTGTGTGTGGGGCAGTGTGAGTTGGGTAGTGTGTGTGGGGTAGTGTGTGTTGGGCAGTGTGTGTGGCGTAGTGTGTGTGGGGCATTGTGTGTGGGGCATTGTGTGTGGCTCAGTGTGTGGAGGACAGTGTGTGGGGCATTGTGTGTGGAGCATTGTGTGTGGGGCAGTGTATGTGGGGCAGGTTGTGTGGGACAGTGTGTGTGACTCAGTGTGTGGAGGACAGTGTGTGGGGCAGTGTGTGTGGGGCAGTGTGTCTGGGGCAGTGTGTGTGGGGCAGTGTGTGTGGGGCAGTGTGTCTGGGGCAGTGTGTGTGGGGCAGTGTGTGTGGGGCAGTGTGTGTGGGGCAGTGTGTGTTGGGCAGTGTGTGTGGGGCAGTGTGTGTGGGGCTGTGTGTGTGGGGCTGTGTGTGTGGGGCTGTGTGTGTGGGGCTGTGTGTGTGGGGCTGTGTGTGTGGGGCAGTGTGTGTGGGGCTGTGTGTGTGGGGCTGTGTGTGTGGGGCTGTGTGTGTGGGGCTGTGTGTGTGGGGCAGAGTGTGTGGGGCAGAGTGTGTGGGGCAGAGTGTGTGGGGCAGAGTGTGTGGGGCAGAGTGTGTGGGGCAGTGTGTGTGGGGCAGTGTGTGTGGCTCACTGTGTGTGGGGTAGTGTGTGTGGGGTAGTGTGTGTGGCTCAGTGTGTGTGGGGCTGTGTGTGTGGAGCAGTGTGTGTGGGGCAGTGTGTGTGGGGCAGTGTGTGTGGGGCAGTGTGTGTGGGGCAGTGTGTGTGGGGCAGTGTGTGTGGGGCAGTGTGTGTGGGGCAGTGTGTGTGGGGTAGTGTGTGTGGGGCTGTGTGTGTGGAGCAGTGTGTGTGGCTCAGTGTGTGTGGGGCAGTGTGTGTGGGGTAGTGTGTGTGGCTCAGTGTGTGTGGGGCTGTGTGTTTGGAGCAGTGTGTGTGGGGCAGAGTGTGTGGGGCAGAGTGTGTGGGGCAGTGTGTGTGGGGCAGTGTGTGTGGCTCACTGTGTGTGGGGTAGTGTGTGTGGGGTAGTGTGTGTGGCTCAGTGTGTGTGGTGCAGTGTGTGTGGGGCAGGGTGTGTGGGCAATGTGTGTGGGGCAGTGTGTGTGGGGCAGTGTGTGTGGGGCAGTGTGTGTGGGGCAGTGTGTGTGGGGCAGTGTGTGGGGCAGTGTGTGTGGGGCAGTGTGTGTGGGGCAGTGTGTGTGGCTCAGTGTGTGTGGGGCAGTGTGTGTGGGGCAGTGTGTGTGGCTCAGTGTGTGTGGGGCAGTGTGTGTGGGGCAGTGTGTGTGGGGCAGTGTGTGTGGGGCAGCGTGTGCGGGGCAGTGTGTGTGGGGCAGCGTGTGTGGGGCAGTGTGTGTGGGGCAGTGTGTGTGGGGCAGTGTGTGTGGGGCAGTGTGTGTGGGGCAGTGTGTGTGGGACAGTGTGTGTGGGGCAGCGTGTGTGGGGCAGTGTGTGTGGCTCAGTGTGTGTGGGGCAGTGTGTGTGGGGCAGTGTGTGTGGCTCAGTGTGTGTGGGGCAGTGTGTGTGGGGCAGTGTGTGTGGGGCAGTGTGTGTGGGGCAGTGTGTGTGGGGCAGCGTGTGTGGGGCAGCGTGTGTGGGGCAGTGTGTGTGGGGCAGTGTGTGTGGGGCAGTGTCTGTGGGACAGTGTGTGTGGGGCAGTGTGTGTGGGGCAGTGTGTGTGGCTCAGGTTGTGTGGGCAATGTGTGTGGGGCAGTGTGTGTGGGGCAGTGTGTGTGGGGCAGTGTGTGTGGGGCAGTGTGTGTGGGGCAGCGTGTGTGGGGCAGCATGTGTGGGGTGGTGTGTGTGGGGTAGTGTGTGTGGCTCAGTGTGTGTGGGGCAGTGTCTGTGGGGCAGTGTGTGTGGGGCAGTGTGTATGGGGCAGTGCGTGTGGGGCAGTGTGTGTGGGGTAGTGTGTGTGGGGCAGTGTGTGTGGCTCAGGGTGTGTGGGGCAGCGTGTGTGGGGCAGTGTGTGTGGGGCAGTGTGTGTGGGGCAGTGTGTGTGGGGCAGTGTGTGTGGGGCAGCGTGTGTGGGGCAGTGTGTGTGGGGCAGCGTGTGTGGGGCAGTGTGTGTGGGGCAGTGTGTGTGGGGCAGCGTGTGTGGGGCAGTGTGTGTGGGGCAGTGTGTGTAGGGCAGTGTGTGTGGGGCAGCGTGTGTGGGGCAGCGTGTGTGGGGCAGTGTGTGTGGGGCAGTGTGTGTGGGGCAGTGTGTGTGGGGCAGTGTCTGTGGGGCAGTGTGTGTGGGGCAGTGTGTGTGGGGCAGCGTGTGTGGGGCAGTGCGTGTGGGGCAGTGTGTGTGGGGCAGCGTGTGTGGGGCAGTGTGTGTGGGGCAGTGTGTGTGGGGCAGTGTGTGTGGGGCAGTGTCTGTGGGGCAGTGTGTGTGGGGCAGTGTGTGTGGGGCAGTGCGTGTGGGGCAGTGCGTGTGGGGCAGTGCGTGTGGGGCAGTACGTGTGGGGCAGTGCGTGTGGGGCAGTGTGTGTGGGGCAGTGTGTGTGGGGCAGTGTGTGTGGGGCAGTGAGTGTCGGGCAGTGTGTGTGGGGCAGTGTGTGTGTGGCTCAGTGTGTGTGGCTCAGTGTGTGTGGGGCTGTTTGTGTGGCTCACTGTGTGTGGGGCAGTGTCTGTGGGGTAGTGTGTGTGGGGTAGTGTGTGTGGGGTAGTGTGTGTGGCTCAGTGTGTGTGGGGCAGTGTGTGTGGGGCAGTGTGTGTGGGGCAGTGTGTGTGGGGCTGTGTGTGTGGCTCAGGGTGTGTGGGGCAGTGTGTGTGGGGCAGTGTGTGTGGGGCAGTGTGTGTGGGGCAGTGTGTGTGGGGCAGTGTGTGTGGGGCAGTGTGTGTGGGGCAGTGTGTCTGGGGCAGCGTGTCTGGGGCAGCGTGTGTGGGGCAGCGTGTGTGGGGCAGTGTGTGTGGGGCAGTGTGTGTGGCTCAGTGTGTGTAGGGCAGTGTGTGTGGGGCAGTGTGCGTGGGGCAGTGTGTGTGGGGCAGTGTGTGTGGGGCAGTGTGTGTGGGGCAGTGTGTGTGGCTCAGTGTGTGTGGGGCAGCGTGTCTGGGGCAGTGTGTGTGGGGCAGTGTGTGTGGCTCAGTGTGTGTGGGGCAGTGTGTGTGGGGCAGTGTGTGTGGGGCAGTGTGTGTGGGGCAGTGTGTGTGGGGCAGTGTGTGTGGGGCAGCGTGTGTGGGGTAGTGTGTGTGGGGTAGTGTGTGTGGGGTAGTGTGTGTGGGGTAGTGTGTGTGGGGTAGTGTGTGTGGGGCAGTGTGTGTGGGGCAGTGTCTGTGGGGCAGCGTGTGTGGGGCAGTGTGTGTGGGGCAGTGTGTGTGGCTCAGTGTGTGTGGGGCAGCGTGTGTGGGGCAGTGTGTGTGGGGTAGTGTGTGTGGGGCAGTGTGTGTGGCTCAGTGTGTGTAGGGCAGTGTGTGTGGGGCAGTGTGTGTGGGGCAGTGTGTGTGGGGCAGTGTGTGTGGGGCAGTGTGTGTGGGGCAGTGTGTGTGGGGCAGTGTGTGTGGCTCACTGTGTGTGGGGCAGTGTCTGTGGGACAGTGTGTGTGGGGCAGTGTGTGTGGGGTAGTGTGTGTGGCTCAGTGTGTGTGGGGCAGTGTGTGTGGGGTAGTGTGTGTGGGGTAGTGTGTGTGGGGCTGTGTGTGTGGCTCAGGGTGTGTGGGGCAGTGTGTGTGGGGCAGTGTGTGTGGGGCAGTGCGTGTGGGGCAGTGCGTGTGGGGCAGTGTGTGTGGGGCAGTGTGTGTGTGGCTCAGTGTGTGTGGGGCAGTGTGTGTGGCTCACTGTGTGTGGGGCAGTGTCTGTGGGGCAGTGTGTGTGGGGTAGTGTGTGTGGCTCAGTGTGTGTGGGGCTGTGTGTGTGGAGCAGTGTGTGTGGGGCAGTGTGTGTGTGGCTCAGTGTGTGTGGCTCAGTGTGTGTGGGGCTGTGTGTGTGGGGCAGTGTGTGTGGCTCACTGTGTGTGGGGCAGTGTCTGTGGGGCAGTGTGTGTGGGGTAGTGTGTGTGGGGTAGTGTGTGTGGCTCAGTGTGTGTGGGGCAGTGTGTGTGGGGTAGTGTGTGTGGGGCAGTGTATGTGGGGCTGTGTGTGTGGCTCAGGGTGTGTGGGGCAGTGTGTGTGGGGCAGTGTGTGTGGGGCAGTGTGTGTGGGGCAGTGTGTGTGGGGCAGTGTGTCTGGGGCAGTGCGTGTGGGGCAGTGCGTGTGGGGCAGTGTGTGTGGGGCAGTGTGTGTGGGGCAGTGTGTGTGGGGCAGTGTGTGTGGGGCAGTGTGTGTGGGGCAGTGTGTGTGGGGCAGTGTGTGTGGGGCAGTGTGTGTGGGGCAGTGTGTGTGGGGCAGTGTGTCTGGGGCAGCGTGTGTGGCTCACTGTGTGTGGGGCAGTGTGTGTGGGGCAGTGTGTGTGGGGCAGTGTGTCTGGGGCAGTGTGTGTGGGGCAGTGTGTGTGGGGCAGTGTGTGTGGGGCAGTGTGTGTGGGGCAGTGTGTCTGGGGCAGTGTGTGTGGGGCAGTGTCTGTGGGACAGCGTGTGTGGCTCAGTGTGTGTGGCTCAGTGTGTGTGGGGCAGTGTGTGTGGGGCAGTGTGTGTGGGGCAGTGTCTGTGGGACAGTGTGTGTGGGGCAGTGTGTCTGGGGCAGCGTGTGTGGGGCAGCGTGTGTGGCTCAGTGTGTGTGGCTCAGTGTGTGTGGCTCACTGTGTGTGGGGCAGTGTGTGTGGGGCAGTGTGTGTGGGGCAGTGTGTGTGGGGCAGTGTCTGTGGGACAGCGTGTGTGGCTCAGTGTGTGTGGCTCAGTGTGTGTGGCTCACTGTGTGTGGCTCACTGTGTGTGGGGCAGTGTGTGTGGGGCAGTGTGTGTGGGGCAGTGTGTGTGGGGCAGTGTGTGTGGGGCAGTGTGTGTGGGGCAGTGTGTGTGGGGTAGTGTGTTTGGGGCAGTGTGTGTGGGGCAGTGTGTGTGGGGCAGCGTGTGTGGGGCAGTGTGTGTGGGGCAGTGTGTGTGGGGTAGTGTGTTTGGGGCAGTGTGTGTGGGGCAGTGTGTTTGGGGCAGTGTGTGTGGCTCACTGTGTGTGGGGCAGTGTCTGTGGGACAGTGTGTGCGGGGCAGTGTGTGTGGGGTAGTGTGTGTGGGGTAGTGTGTGTGGGGCTGTGTGTGTGGGGCAGTGTGTGTGGGGTAGTGTGTGTGGCTCAGTGTGTGTAGGGTAGTGTGTGTGGCTCAGTGTGTGTGGGGCAGCGTGTGTGGGGCAGTGTGTTTGGGGCAGTGTGTGTGTGGCTCACTGTGTGTGGGGCAGTGTGTGTGGGGCAGTGTGTGTGTGGCTCACTGTGTGTGGGGCAGTGTCTGTGGGACAGTGTGTGTGGGGCAGTGTGTGTGGGGTAGTGTGTGTGGGGTAGTGTGTGTGGGGCTGTGTGTGTGGCTCACTGTGTGTGGGGCAGTGTGTGTGGGGCAGTGTGTGTGGGGCAGTGTGTGTGGGGCAGTGTGTGTGGGGCAGTGTGTGTGGGGCAGTGTGTGTGGGGCAGTGTGTGTGGGGCAGTGTGTCTGGGGCAGCGTGTCTGGGGCAGCGTGTGTGGGGCAGTGTGTGTGGGGCAGTGTCTGTGGGACAGTGTGTGTGGCTCAGTGTGTGTGGGGCAGTGTGTGTGGGACAGCGTGTGTGGGGCAGTGTGTTTGGGGCAGTGTGTGCGGGGCAGTGTCTGTGGGACAGTGTGTGTGGCTCACTGTGTGTGGGGCAGTGTCTGTGGGACAGTGTGTGTGGGGCAGTGTGTGTGGGGTAGTGTGTGTGGCAGTGTGTGTGGGGTAGTGTGTGTGGGGTAGTGTGTGTGGGGCTGTGTGTGTGGCTCAGGGTGTGTGGCTCAGGGTGTGTGGGGCAGTGTGTGTGGGGCAGTGTGTGTGGGGCAGTGTGTGTGGGGCAGTGTGTGTGGGGCAGTGTGTGTGGGGCAGTGTGTCTGGGGCAGCGTGTGTGGGGCAGCGTGTGTGGGGCAGTGTGTGTGGGGCAGTGTGTGTGGGGCAGTGTGTGTGGGGCAGTGTGTGTGGGGCAGTGTGTGTGGGGCAGTGTGTGTGGGGCAGTGTGTGTGTGGGGCAGTGTGTGTGGCTCACTGTGTGTGGGGCACTGTGTGTGGGGCAGTGTCTGTGGGACCGTGTGTGTGGGGCAGTGTGTGTGTGGCTGTGTGTGTGGGGCAGTGTGTGTGGGGCAGTGTGTGTGGTGCAGTGTGTGTGTGGCTGTGTGTGTGGGGCAGTGTGTGTGGGGCAGTGTGTCTGGGGCAGCGTGTCTGGGGCAGCGTGTGTGGGGCAGCGTGTGTGGGGCAGCGTGTGTGGGGCAGCGTGTGTGGGGCAGTGTGTGTGGGGCAGTGTGTGTGGGGCAGTGTGTGTGGGGCAGTGTGTGTGGGGCAGTGTGTGTGGGGTAGTGTGTGTGGGGCTGTGTGTGTGGAGCAGTGTGTGTGGCTCAGTGTGTGTGGGGCAGTGTGTGTGGGGTAGTGTGTGTGGCTCAGTGTGTGTGGGGCTGTGTGTTTGGAGCAGTGTGTGTGGGGCAGGGTGTGTGGGCAATGTGTGTGGGGCAGTGTGTGTGGGGCAGTGTGTGTGGGGCAGTGTGTGTGGGGCAGTGTGTGTGGGGCAGTGTGTGGGGCAGTGTGTGTGGGGCAGTGTGTGTGGGGCAGTGTGTGTGGGGCAGTGTGTGTGGCTCAGTGTGTGTGGGGCAGTGTGTGTGGGGCAGTGTGTGTGGCTCAGTGTGTGTGGGGCAGTGTGTGTGGGGCAGTGTGTGTGGGGCAGTGTGTGTGGGGCAGCGTGTGCGGGGCAGTGTGTGTGGGGCAGCGTGTGTGGGGCAGTGTGTGTGGGGCAGTGTGTGTGGGGCAGTGTGTGTGGGGCAGTGTGTGTGGGGCAGTGTGTGTGGGACAGTGTGTGTGGGGCAGCGTGTGTGGGGCAGTGTGTGTGGCTCAGTGTGTGTGGGGCAGTGTGTGTGGGGCAGTGTGTGTGGCTCAGTGTGTGTGGGGCAGTGTGTGTGGGGCAGTGTGTGTGGGGCAGTGTGTGTGGGGCAGCGTGTGTGGGGCAGCGTGTGTGGGGCAGTGTGTGTGGGGCAGTGTGTGTGGGGCAGTGTCTGTGGGACAGTGTGTGTGGGGCAGTGTGTGTGGGGCAGTGTGTGTGGCTCAGGTTGTGTGGGCAATGTGTGTGGGGCAGTGTGTGTGGGGCAGTGTGTGTGGGGCAGTGTGTGTGGGGCATTGTGTGTGGGGCAGCGTGTGTGGGGCAGCATGTGTGGGGTGGTGTGTGTGGGGTAGTGTGTGTGGCTCAGTGTGTGTGGGGCAGTGTCTGTGGGGCAGTGTGTGTGGGGCAGTGTGTATGGGGCAGTGCGTGTGGGGCAGTGTGTGTGGGGTAGTGTGTGTGGGGCAGTGTGTGTGGCTCAGGGTGTGTGGGGCAGCGTGTGTGGGGCAGTGTGTGTGGGGCAGTGTGTGTGGGGCAGTGTGTGTGGGGCAGTGTGTGTGGGGCAGCGTGTGTGGGGCAGTGTGTGTGGGGCAGCGTGTGTGGGGCAGTGTGTGTGGGGCAGTGTGTGTGGGGCAGCGTGTGTGGGGCAGTGTGTGTGGGGCAGTGTGTGTAGGGCAGTGTGTGTGGGGCAGCGTGTGTGGGGCAGCGTGTGTGGGGCAGTGTGTGTGGGGCAGTGTGTGTGGGGCAGTGTGTGTGGGGCAGTGTCTGTGGGGCAGTGTGTGTGGGGCAGTGTGTGTGGGGCAGTGTGTGTGGGGCAGCGTGTGTGGGGCAGCGTGTGTGGGGCAGTGCGTGTGGGGCAGTGTGTGTGGGGCAGCGTGTGTGGGGCAGTGTGTGTGGGGCAGTGTGTGTGGGGCAGTGTGTGTGGGGCAGTGTCTGTGGGGCAGTGTGTGTGGGGCAGTGTGTGTGGGGCAGTGCGTGTGGGGCAGTGCGTGTGGGGCAGTGCGTGTGGGGCAGTACGTGTGGGGCAGTGCGTGTGGGGCAGTGTGTGTGGGGCAGTGTGTGTGGGGCAGTGTGTGTGGGGCAGTGAGTGTCGGGCAGTGTGTGTGGGGCAGTGTGTGTGTGGCTCAGTGTGTGTGGCTCAGTGTGTGTGGGGCTGTTTGTGTGGCTCACTGTGTGTGGGGCAGTGTCTGTGGGGCAGTGTGTGTGGGGTAGTGTGTGTGGGGTAGTGTGTGTGGCTCAGTGTGTGTGGGGCAGTGTGTGTGGGGTAGTGTGTGTGGGGCAGTGTGTGTGGGGCTGTGTGTGTGGCTCAGGGTGTGTGGGGCAGTGTGTGTGGGGCAGTGTGTGTGGGGCAGTGTGTGTGGGGCAGTGTGTGTGGGGCAGTGTGTGTGGGGCAGTGTGTGTGGGGCAGCGTGTGTGGGGCAGCGTGTGTGGGGCAGTGTGTGTGGGGCAGTGTGTGTGGGGCAGTGTGTCTGGGGCAGCGTGTCTGGGGCAGCGTGTGTGGGGCAGCGTGTGTGGGGCAGTGTGTGTGGGGCAGTGTGTGTGGGACAGTGTGTGTGGGGCAGCGTGTGTGGGGCAGCGTGTCTGGGGCAGCGTGTGTGGGGCAGCGTGTGTGGGGCAGTGTGTGTGGGGCAGTGTGTGTGGCTCAGTGTGTGTAGGGCAGTGTGTGTGGGGCAGTGTGCGTGGGGCAGTGTGTGTGGGGCAGTGTGTGTGGGGCAGTGTGTGTGGGGCAGTGTGTGTGGCTCAGTGTGTGTGGGGCAGCGTGTCTGGGGCAGTGTGTGTGGGGCAGTGTGTGTGGCTCAGTGTGTGTGGGGCAGTGTGTGTGGGGCAGTGTGTGTGGGGCAGTGTGTGTGGGGCAGTGTGTGTGGGGCAGTGTGTGTGGGGCAGCGTGTGTGGGGTAGTGTGTGTGGGGTAGTGTGTGTGGGGTAGTGTGTGTGGGGTAGTGTGTGTGGGGTAGTGTGTGTGGGGCAGTGTGTGTGGGGCAGTGTCTGTGGGGCAGCGTGTGTGGGGCAGTGTGTGTGGGGCAGTGTGTGTGGCTCAGTGTGTGTGGGGCAGCGTGTGTGGGGCAGTGTGTGTGGGGTAGTGTGTGTGGGGCAGTGTGTGTGGCTCAGTGTGTGTAGGGCAGTGTGTGTGGGGCAGTGTGTGTGGGGCAGTGTGTGTGGGGCAGTGTGTGTGGGGCAGTGTGTGTGGGGCAGTGTGTGTGGGGCAGTGTGTGTGGGGCAGTGTGTGTGGCTCACTGTGTGTGGGGCAGTGTCTGTGGGACAGTGTGTGTGGGGCAGTGTGTGTGGGGTAGTGTGTGTGGCTCAGTGTGTGTGGGGCAGTGTGTGTGGGGTAGTGTGTGTGGGGTAGTGTGTGTGGGGCTGTGTGTGTGGCTCAGGGTGTGTGGGGCAGTGTGTGTGGGGCAGTGTGTGTGGGGCAGTGCGTGTGGGGCAGTGCGTGTGGGGCAGTGTGTGTGGGGCAGTGTGTGTGTGGCTCAGTGTGTGTGGGGCAGTGTGTGTGGCTCACTGTGTGTGGGGCAGTGTCTGTGGGGCAGTGTGTGTGGGGTAGTGTGTGTGGCTCAGTGTGTGTGGGGCTGTGTGTGTGGAGCAGTGTGTGTGGGGCAGTGTGTGTGTGGCTCAGTGTGTGTGGCTCAGTGTGTGTGGGGCTGTGTGTGTGGGGCAGTGTGTGTGGCTCACTGTGTGTGGGGCAGTGTCTGTGGGGCAGTGTGTGTGGGGTAGTGTGTGTGGGGTAGTGTGTGTGGCTCAGTGTGTGTGGGGCAGTGTGTGTGGGGTAGTGTGTGTGGGGCAGTGTATGTGGGGCTGTGTGTGTGGCTCAGGGTGTGTGGGGCAGTGTGTGTGGGGCAGTGTGTGTGGGGCAGTGTGTGTGGGGCAGTGTGTGTGGGGCAGTGTGTGTGGGGCAGCGTGTCTGGGGCAGCGTGTCTGGGGCAGCGTGTGTGGGGCAGCGTGTGTGGGGCAGTGTGTGTGGGGCAGTGTGTCTGGGGCAGTGCGTGTGGGGCAGTGCGTGTGGGGCAGTGTGTGTGGGGCAGTGTGTGTGGGGCAGTGTGTGTGGGGCAGTGTGTGTGGGGCAGTGTGTGTGGGGCAGTGTGTGTGGGGCAGTGTGTGTGGGGCAGTGTGTGTGGGGCAGTGTGTGTGGGGCAGTGTGTCTGGGGCAGCGTGTGTGGCTCACTGTGTGTGGGGCAGTGTGTGTGGGGCAGTGTGTGTGGGGCAGTGTGTCTGGGGCAGTGTGTGTGGGGCAGTGTGTGTGGGGCAGTGTGTGTGGGGCAGTGTGTGTGGGGCAGTGTGTCTGGGGCAGTGTGTGTGGGGCAGTGTCTGTGGGACAGCGTGTGTGGCTCAGTGTGTGTGGCTCAGTGTGTGTGGGGCAGTGTGTGTGGGGCAGTGTGTGTGGGGCAGTGTCTGTGGGACAGTGTGTGTGGGGCAGTGTGTCTGGGGCAGCGTGTGTGGGGCAGCGTGTGTGGCTCAGTGTGTGTGGCTCAGTGTGTGTGGCTCACTGTGTGTGGGGCAGTGTGTGTGGGGCAGTGTGTGTGGGGCAGTGTGTGTGGGGCAGTGTCTGTGGGACAGCGTGTGTGGCTCAGTGTGTGTGGCTCAGTGTGTGTGGCTCACTGTGTGTGGCTCACTGTGTGTGGGGCAGTGTGTGTGGGGCAGTGTGTGTGGGGCAGTGTGTGTGGGGCAGTGTGTGTGGGGCAGTGTGTGTGGGGCAGTGTGTGTGGGGCAGTGTGTGTGGGGTAGTGTGTTTGGGGCAGTGTGTGTGGGGCAGTGTGTGTGGGGCAGCGTGTGTGGGGCAGTGTGTGTGGGGCAGTGTGTGTGGGGTAGTGTGTTTGGGGCAGTGTGTGTGGGGCAGTGTGTGTGGCTCACTGTGTGTGGCTCACTGTGTGTGGGGCAGTGTCTGTGGGACAGTGTGTGCGGGGCAGTGTGTGTGGGGTAGTGTGTGTGGGGTAGTGTGTGTGGGGCTGTGTGTGTGGGGCAGTGTGTGTGGGGTAGTGTGTGTGGCTCAGTGTGTGTAGGGTAGTGTGTGTGGCTCAGTGTGTGTGGGGCAGCGTGTGTGGGGCAGTGTGTTTGGGGCAGTGTGTGTGTGGCTCACTGTGTGTGGGGCAGTGTGTGTGGGGCAGTGTGTGTGTGGCTCACTGTGTGTGGGGCAGTGTCTGTGGGACAGTGTGTGTGGGGCAGTGTGTGTGGGGTAGTGTGTGTGGGGTAGTGTGTGTGGGGCTGTGTGTGTGGCTCACTGTGTGTGGGGCAGTGTGTGTGGGGCAGTGTGTGTGGGGCAGTGTGTGTGGGGCAGTGTGTGTGGGGCAGTGTGTCTGGGGCAGCGTGTCTGGGGCAGCGTGTGTGGGGCAGTGTGTGTGGGGCAGTGTCTGTGGGACAGTGTGTGTGGCTCAGTGTGTGTGGGGCAGTGTGTGTGGGACAGCGTGTGTGGGGCAGTGTGTTTGGGGCAGTGTGTGCGGGGCAGTGTCTGTGGGACAGTGTGTGTGGGGCAGTGTGTGTGGGGTAGTGTGTGTGGCAGTGTGTGTGGGGTAGTGTGTGTGGGGTAGTGTGTGTGGGGCTGTGTGTGTGGCTCAGGGTGTGTGGCTCAGGGTGTGTGGGGCAGTGTGTGTGGGGCAGTGTGTGTGGGGCAGTGTCTGTGGGGCAGTGTGTGTGGGGCAGTGTGTATGGGGCAGTGCGTGTGGGGCAGTGTGTGTGGGGTAGTGTGTGTGGGGCAGTGTGTGTGGCTCAGGGTGTGTGGGGCAGCGTGTGTGGGGCAGTGTGTGTGGGGCAGTGTGTGTGGGGCAGTGTGTGTGGGGCAGTGTGTGTGGGGCAGCGTGTGTGGGGCAGTGTGTGTGGGGCAGCGTGTGTGGGGCAGTGTGTGTGGGGCAGTGTGTGTGGGGCAGCGTGTGTGGGGCAGTGTGTGTGGGGCAGTGTGTGTAGGGCAGTGTGTGTGGGGCAGCGTGTGTGGGGCAGCGTGTGTGGGGCAGTGTGTGTGGGGCAGTGTGTGTGGGGCAGTGTGTGTGGGGCAGTGTCTGTGGGGCAGTGTGTGTGGGGCAGTGTGTGTGGGGCAGTGTGTGTGGGGCAGCGTGTGTGGGGCAGCGTGTGTGGGGCAGTGCGTGTGGGGCAGTGTGTGTGGGGCAGCGTGTGTGGGGCAGTGTGTGTGGGGCAGTGTGTGTGGGGCAGTGTGTGTGGGGCAGTGTCTGTGGGGCAGTGTGTGTGGGGCAGTGTGTGTGGGGCAGTGCGTGTGGGGCAGTGCGTGTGGGGCAGTGCGTGTGGGGCAGTACGTGTGGGGCAGTGCGTGTGGGGCAGTGTGTGTGGGGCAGTGTGTGTGGGGCAGTGTGTGTGGGGCAGTGAGTGTCGGGCAGTGTGTGTGGGGCAGTGTGTGTGTGGCTCAGTGTGTGTGGCTCAGTGTGTGTGGGGCTGTTTGTGTGGCTCACTGTGTGTGGGGCAGTGTCTGTGGGGCAGTGTGTGTGGGGTAGTGTGTGTGGGGTAGTGTGTGTGGCTCAGTGTGTGTGGGGCAGTGTGTGTGGGGTAGTGTGTGTGGGGCAGTGTGTGTGGGGCTGTGTGTGTGGCTCAGGGTGTGTGGGGCAGTGTGTGTGGGGCAGTGTGTGTGGGGCAGTGTGTGTGGGGCAGTGTGTGTGGGGCAGTGTGTGTGGGGCAGTGTGTGTGGGGCAGCGTGTGTGGGGCAGTGTGTGTGGGGCAGTGTGTGTGGGGCAGTGTGTGTGGGGCAGTGTGTGTGGGGCAGTGTGTGTGGGGCAGTGTGTGTGGGGCAGTGTGTGTGGGGCAGTGTGTCTGGGGCAGCGTGTGTGGCTCACTGTGTGTGGGGCAGTGTGTGTGGGGCAGTGTGTGTGGGGCAGTGTGTCTGGGGCAGTGTGTGTGGGGCAGTGTGTGTGGGGCAGTGTGTGTGGGGCAGTGTGTGTGGGGCAGTGTGTGTGGGGCAGCGTGTGTGGGGCAGCGTGTGTGGGGCAGTGTGTGTGGGGCAGTGTGTGTGGGGCAGTGTGTCTGGGGCAGCGTGTCTGGGGCAGCGTGTGTGGGGCAGCGTGTGTGGGGCAGTGTGTGTGGGGCAGTGTGTGTGGGACAGTGTGTGTGGGGCAGCGTGTGTGGGGCAGCGTGTCTGGGGCAGCGTGTGTGGGGCAGCGTGTGTGGGGCAGTGTGTGTGGGGCAGTGTGTGTGGCTCAGTGTGTGTAGGGCAGTGTGTGTGGGGCAGTGTGCGTGGGGCAGTGTGTGTGGGGCAGTGTGTGTGGGGCAGTGTGTGTGGGGCAGTGTGTGTGGCTCAGTGTGTGTGGGGCAGCGTGTCTGGGGCAGTGTGTGTGGGGCAGTGTGTGTGGCTCAGTGTGTGTGGGGCAGTGTGTGTGGGGCAGTGTGTGTGGGGCAGTGTGTGTGGGGCAGTGTGTGTGGGGCAGTGTGTGTGGGGCAGCGTGTGTGGGGTAGTGTGTGTGGGGTAGTGTGTGTGGGGTAGTGTGTGTGGGGTAGTGTGTGTGGGGTAGTGTGTGTGGGGCAGTGTGTGTGGGGCAGTGTCTGTGGGGCAGCGTGTGTGGGGCAGTGTGTGTGGGGCAGTGTGTGTGGCTCAGTGTGTGTGGGGCAGCGTGTGTGGGGCAGTGTGTGTGGGGTAGTGTGTGTGGGGCAGTGTGTGTGGCTCAGTGTGTGTAGGGCAGTGTGTGTGGGGCAGTGTGTGTGGGGCAGTGTGTGTGGGGCAGTGTGTGTGGGGCAGTGTGTGTGGGGCAGTGTGTGTGGGGCAGTGTGTGTGGGGCAGTGTGTGTGGCTCACTGTGTGTGGGGCAGTGTCTGTGGGACAGTGTGTGTGGGGCAGTGTGTGTGGGGTAGTGTGTGTGGCTCAGTGTGTGTGGGGCAGTGTGTGTGGGGTAGTGTGTGTGGGGTAGTGTGTGTGGGGCTGTGTGTGTGGCTCAGGGTGTGTGGGGCAGTGTGTGTGGGGCAGTGTGTGTGGGGCAGTGCGTGTGGGGCAGTGCGTGTGGGGCAGTGTGTGTGGGGCAGTGTGTGTGTGGCTCAGTGTGTGTGGGGCAGTGTGTGTGGCTCACTGTGTGTGGGGCAGTGTCTGTGGGGCAGTGTGTGTGGGGTAGTGTGTGTGGCTCAGTGTGTGTGGGGCTGTGTGTGTGGAGCAGTGTGTGTGGGGCAGTGTGTGTGTGGCTCAGTGTGTGTGGCTCAGTGTGTGTGGGGCTGTGTGTGTGGGGCAGTGTGTGTGGCTCACTGTGTGTGGGGCAGTGTCTGTGGGGCAGTGTGTGTGGGGTAGTGTGTGTGGGGTAGTGTGTGTGGCTCAGTGTGTGTGGGGCAGTGTGTGTGGGGTAGTGTGTGTGGGGCAGTGTATGTGGGGCTGTGTGTGTGGCTCAGGGTGTGTGGGGCAGTGTGTGTGGGGCAGTGTGTGTGGGGCAGTGTGTGTGGGGCAGTGTGTGTGGGGCAGTGTGTGTGGGGCAGCGTGTCTGGGGCAGCGTGTCTGGGGCAGCGTGTGTGGGGCAGCGTGTGTGGGGCAGTGTGTGTGGGGCAGTGTGTCTGGGGCAGTGCGTGTGGGGCAGTGCGTGTGGGGCAGTGTGTGTGGGGCAGTGTGTGTGGGGCAGTGTGTGTGGGGCAGTGTGTGTGGGGCAGTGTGTGTGGGGCAGTGTGTGTGGGGCAGTGTGTGTGGGGCAGTGTGTGTGGGGCAGTGTGTCTGGGGCAGCGTGTGTGGCTCACTGTGTGTGGGGCAGTGTGTGTGGGGCAGTGTGTGTGGGGCAGTGTGTCTGGGGCAGTGTGTGTGGGGCAGTGTGTGTGGGGCAGTGTGTGTGGGGCAGTGTGTGTGGGGCAGTGTGTCTGGGGCAGTGTGTGTGGGGCAGTGTCTGTGGGACAGCGTGTGTGGCTCAGTGTGTGTGGCTCAGTGTGTGTGGGGCAGTGTGTGTGGGGCAGTGTGTGTGGGGCAGTGTCTGTGGGACAGTGTGTGTGGGGCAGTGTGTCTGGGGCAGCGTGTGTGGGGCAGCGTGTGTGGCTCAGTGTGTGTGGCTCAGTGTGTGTGGCTCACTGTGTGTGGGGCAGTGTGTGTGGGGCAGTGTGTGTGGGGCAGTGTGTGTGGGGCAGTGTCTGTGGGACAGCGTGTGTGGCTCAGTGTGTGTGGCTCAGTGTGTGTGGCTCACTGTGTGTGGCTCACTGTGTGTGGGGCAGTGTGTGTGGGGCAGTGTGTGTGGGGCAGTGTGTGTGGGGCAGTGTGTGTGGGGCAGTGTGTGTGGGGCAGTGTGTGTGGGGCAGTGTGTGTGGGGTAGTGTGTTTGGGGCAGTGTGTGTGGGGCAGTGTGTGTGGGGCAGCGTGTGTGGGGCAGTGTGTGTGGGGCAGTGTGTGTGGGGTAGTGTGTTTGGGGCAGTGTGTGTGGGGCAGTGTGTGTGGCTCACTGTGTGTGGCTCACTGTGTGTGGGGCAGTGTCTGTGGGACAGTGTGTGCGGGGCAGTGTGTGTGGGGTAGTGTGTGTGGGGTAGTGTGTGTGGGGCTGTGTGTGTGGGGCAGTGTGTGTGGGGTAGTGTGTGTGGCTCAGTGTGTGTAGGGTAGTGTGTGTGGCTCAGTGTGTGTGGGGCAGCGTGTGTGGGGCAGTGTGTTTGGGGCAGTGTGTGTGTGGCTCACTGTGTGTGGGGCAGTGTGTGTGGGGCAGTGTGTGTGTGGCTCACTGTGTGTGGGGCAGTGTCTGTGGGACAGTGTGTGTGGGGCAGTGTGTGTGGGGTAGTGTGTGTGGGGTAGTGTGTGTGGGGCTGTGTGTGTGGCTCACTGTGTGTGGGGCAGTGTGTGTGGGGCAGTGTGTGTGGGGCAGTGTGTGTGGGGCAGTGTGTGTGGGGCAGTGTGTCTGGGGCAGCGTGTCTGGGGCAGCGTGTGTGGGGCAGTGTGTGTGGGGCAGTGTCTGTGGGACAGTGTGTGTGGCTCAGTGTGTGTGGGGCAGTGTGTGTGGGACAGCGTGTGTGGGGCAGTGTGTTTGGGGCAGTGTGTGCGGGGCAGTGTCTGTGGGACAGTGTGTGTGGGGCAGTGTGTGTGGGGTAGTGTGTGTGGCAGTGTGTGTGGGGTAGTGTGTGTGGGGTAGTGTGTGTGGGGCTGTGTGTGTGGCTCAGGGTGTGTGGCTCAGGGTGTGTGGGGCAGTGTGTGTGGGGCAGTGTGTGTGGGGCAGTGTGTGTGGGGCAGTGTGTGTGGGGCAGTGTGTGTGGGGCAGTGTGTCTGGGGCAGCGTGTGTGGGGCAGCGTGTGTGGGGCAGTGTGTGTGGGGCAGTGTGTGTGGGGCAGTGTGTGTGGGGCAGTGTGTGTGGGGCAGTGTGTGTGGGGCAGTGTGTGTGGGGCAGTGTGTGTGTGGGGCAGTGTGTGTGGCTCACTGTGTGTGGGGCACTGTGTGTGGGGCAGTGTCTGTGGGACCGTGTGTGTGGGGCAGTGTGTGTGTGGCTGTGTGTGTGGGGCAGTGTGTGGGGCAGTGTGTGTGGTGCAGTGTGTGTGGGGCAGTGTGTCTGGGGCAGCGTGTCTGGGGCAGCGTGTGTGGGGCAGCGTGTGTGGGGCAGCGTGTGTGGGGCAGCGTGTGTGGGGCAGCGTGTGTGGGGCAGTGTGTGTGGGGCAGTGTGTGTGGGGCAGTGTGTGTGGGGCAGTGTGTGTGGGGCAGTGTGTGTGGGGCAGTGTGTGTGGGGCAGTGTGTGTGGGGCAGTGTGTGTGGGGCAGTGTGTGTGGGGCAGTGTGTGTGGGGCAGTGTGTGTGGCTCACTGTGTGTGGGGCACTGTGTGTGGGGCAGCGTGTGTGGGGCAGTGTGTGTGGGGCAGTGTGTGTGGGGCAGTGTGTGTGGCTCACTGTGTGTGGCTCACTGTGTGTGGGGCATTGTGTGTGGGGCATTGTGTGTGGGGCAGTGTGTGTGGGGCAGTGTGTGTGGGGCAGTGTGTGTGGGGCAGTGTGTGTGGGGCAGTGTGTGTGGGGCAGTGTGTGTGGGGCAGTGTGTGTGGGGCAGCGTGTGTGGGGCAGTGTGTGCGGGGCAGTGTGTGCGGGGCAGTGTGTGCGGGGCAGTGTGTGCGGGGCAGTGTGTGCGGGGCAGTGTGTGTGGGGCAGTGTGTGTGGGGCAGTGTGTGTGGGGCAGTGTGTGTGGGGCAGTGTGTGCGGGGCAGTGTGTGCGGGGCAGTGTGTGTGGGGCAGTGTGTGTGGGGCAGTGTGTCTGGCTCAGTGTGTGTGGCTCAGTGTGTGTGGCTCAGTGTGTGTGGCTCAGTGTGTGTGGCTCAGTGTGTGTGGGGCAGTGTGTGTGGGGCAGTGTGTGTGGGGCAGTGTGTGTGGGGCAGTGTGTGTGGGGCAGTGTGTCTGGGGCAGTGTGTGTGGGGCAGTGTGTGTGGGGCAGTGTGTGTGGGGCAGTGTGTGTGGGGCAGTGTGTGTGGGGCAGTGTGTCTGGGGCAGTGTGTGTGAGGCAGTGTCTGTGGGACAGCGTGTGTGGCTCAGTGTGTGTGGGGCAGTGTGTGTGGGGCAGTGTGTGTGGGGCAGTGTCTGTGGGACAGTGAGTGTGGGGCAGTGTGTTTGGGGCAGCGTGTGTGGCGCAGCGTGTGTGGCTCAGTGTGTGTGGCTCAGTGTGTGTGGCTCACTGTGTGTGGGGCAGTGTGTGTGGGGCAGTGTGTGTGGGGCAGTGTGTGTGGGGCAGTGTCTGTGGGACAGCGTGTGTGGCTCAGTGTGTGTGGCTCAGTGTGTGTGGCTCACTGTGTGTGGGGCAGTGTGTGTGGGGCAGTGTGTGTGGGGCAGTGTGTGTGGGGCAGTGTGTGTGGGGCAGTGTGTGTGGGGCAGTGTGTGTGGGACAGCGTGTGTGGCTCAGTGTGTGTGGGGCAGTGTGTGTGGGGCAGCGTGTGTGGGGCAGTGTGTGTGGGGCAGTGTGTGTGGGGTAGTGTGTTTGGGGCAGTGTGTGTCGGGCAGTGTGTTTGGGGCAGTGTGTGTGGCTCACTGTGTGTGGGGCAGTGTCTGTGGCTCAGGGTGTGTGGCTCAGGGTGTGTGGGGCAGTGTGTGTGGGGCAGTGTGTGTGGGGCAGTGTGTGTGGGGCAGTGTGTGTGGGGCAGTGTGTGTGGGGCAGTGTGTCTGGGGCAGCGTGTGTGGGGCAGCGTGTGTGGGGCAGTGTGTGTGGGGCAGTGTGTGTGGGGCAGTGTGTGTGGGGCAGTGTGTGTGGGGCAGTGTGTGTGGGGCAGTGTGTGTGTGGGGCAGTGTGTGTGGCTCACTGTGTGTGGGGCACTGTGTGTGGGGCAGTGTCTGTGGGACCGTGTGTGTGGGGCAGTGTGTGTGTGGCTGTGTGTGTGGGGCAGTGTGTGGGGCAGTGTGTGTGGTGCAGTGTGTGTGGGGCAGTGTGTCTGGGGCAGCGTGTCTGGGGCAGCGTGTGTGGGGCAGCGTGTGTGGGGCAGCGTGTGTGGGGCAGCGTGTGTGGGGCAGCGTGTGTGGGGCAGTGTGTGTGGGGCAGTGTGTGTGGGGCAGTGTGTGTGGGGCAGTGTGTGTGGGGCAGTGTGTGTGGGGCAGTGTGTGTGGGGCAGTGTGTGTGGGGCAGTGTGTGTGGGGCAGTGTGTGTGGGGCAGTGTGTGTGGGGCAGTGTGTGTGGCTCACTGTGTGTGGGGCACTGTGTGTGGGGCAGCGTGTGTGGGGCAGTGTGTGTGGGGCAGTGTGTGTGGGGCAGTGTGTGTGGCTCACTGTGTGTGGCTCACTGTGTGTGGGGCATTGTGTGTGGGGCATTGTGTGTGGGGCAGTGTGTGTGGGGCAGTGTGTGTGGGGCAGTGTGTGTGGGGCAGTGTGTGTGGGGCAGTGTGTGTGGGGCAGTGTGTGTGGGGCAGTGTGTGTGGGGCAGCGTGTGTGGGGCAGTGTGTGCGGGGCAGTGTGTGCGGGGCAGTGTGTGCGGGGCAGTGTGTGCGGGGCAGTGTGTGCGGGGCAGTGTGTGTGGGGCAGTGTGTGTGGGGCAGTGTGTGTGGGGCAGTGTGTGTGGGGCAGTGTGTGCGGGGCAGTGTGTGCGGGGCAGTGTGTGTGGGGCAGTGTGTGTGGGGCAGTGTGTCTGGCTCAGTGTGTGTGGCTCAGTGTGTGTGGCTCAGTGTGTGTGGCTCAGTGTGTGTGGCTCAGTGTGTGTGGGGCAGTGTGTGTGGGGCAGTGTGTGTGGGGCAGTGTGTGTGGGGCAGTGTGTGTGGGGCAGTGTGTCTGGGGCAGTGTGTGTGGGGCAGTGTGTGTGGGGCAGTGTGTGTGGGGCAGTGTGTGTGGGGCAGTGTGTGTGGGGCAGTGTGTCTGGGGCAGTGTGTGTGAGGCAGTGTCTGTGGGACAGCGTGTGTGGCTCAGTGTGTGTGGGGCAGTGTGTGTGGGGCAGTGTGTGTGGGGCAGTGTCTGTGGGACAGTGAGTGTGGGGCAGTGTGTTTGGGGCAGCGTGTGTGGCGCAGCGTGTGTGGCTCAGTGTGTGTGGCTCAGTGTGTGTGGCTCACTGTGTGTGGGGCAGTGTGTGTGGGGCAGTGTGTGTGGGGCAGTGTGTGTGGGGCAGTGTCTGTGGGACAGCGTGTGTGGCTCAGTGTGTGTGGCTCAGTGTGTGTGGCTCACTGTGTGTGGGGCAGTGTGTGTGGGGCAGTGTGTGTGGGGCAGTGTGTGTGGGGCAGTGTGTGTGGGGCAGTGTGTGTGGGGCAGTGTGTGTGGGACAGCGTGTGTGGCTCAGTGTGTGTGGGGCAGTGTGTGTGGGGCAGCGTGTGTGGGGCAGTGTGTGTGGGGCAGTGTGTGTGGGGTAGTGTGTTTGGGGCAGTGTGTGTCGGGCAGTGTGTTTGGGGCAGTGTGTGTGGCTCACTGTGTGTGGGGCAGTGTCTGTGGGACAGTGTGTGCGGGGCAGTGTGTGTGGGGCAGTGTGTGTGGGGTAGTGTGTGTGGCTCAGTGTGTGTGGGGCAGCGTGTGTGGGGCAGTGTGTTTGGGGCAGTGTGTGTGTGGCTCACTGTGTGTGGGGCAGTGTGTGTGGGGCAGTGTGTGTGTGGCTCACTGTGTGTGGGGCAGTGTCTGTGGGACAGTGTGTGTGGGGCAGTGTGTGTGGGGTAGTGTGTGTGGGGTAGTGTGTGTGGGGCTGTGTGTGTGGCTCAGGGTGTGTGGGGCAGTGTGTGTGGGGCAGTGTGTGTGGGGCAGTGTGTGTGGGGCAGTGTGTGTGGGGCAGTGTGTGTGGGGCAGTGTGTCTGGGGCAGCGTGTCTGGGGCAGCGTGTGTGGGGCAGTGTGTGTGGGGCAGTGTCTGTGGGACAGTGTGTGTGGCTCAGTGTGTGTGGGGCAGTGTGTGTGGGACAGCGTGTGTGGGGCAGTGTGTTTGGGGCAGTGTGTGTGGGGCAGTGTCTGTGGGACAGTGTGTGTGGCTCACTGTGTGTGGGGCAGTGTCTGTGGGACAGTGTGTGTGGGGCAGTGTGTGTGGGGTAGTGTGTGTGGCAGTGTGTGTGGGGTAGTGTGTGTGGGGTAGTGTGTGTGGGGCTGTGTGTGTGGCTCAGGGTGTGTGGCTCAGGGTGTGTGGGGCAGTGTGTGTGGGGCAGTGTGTGTGGGGCAGTGTGTGTGGGGCAGTGTGTGTGGGGCAGCGTGTGTGTGGGGCAGTGTGTCTGGGGCAGCGTGTGTGGGGCAGCGTGTGTGGGGCAGCGTGTGTGGGGCAGTGTGTGTGGGGCAGTGTGTGTGGGGCAGTGTGTGTGGGGCAGTGTGTGTGGGGCAGTGTGTGTGGGGCAGTGTGTGTGTGGGGCAGTGTGTGTGGCTCACTGTGTGTGGGGCACTGTGTGTGGGGCAGTGTCTGTGGGACCGTGTGTGTGGGGCAGTGTGTGTGTGGCTGTGTGTGTGGGGCAGTGTGTGTGGGGCAGTGTGTGTGGTGCAGTGTGTGTGGGGCAGTGTGTCTGGGGCAGCGTGTCTGGGGCAGCGTGTGTGGGGCAGCGTGTGTGGGGCAGCGTGTGTGGGGCAGCGTGTGTGGGGCAGTGTGTGTGGGGCAGTGTGTGTGGGGCAGTGTGTGTGGGGCAGTGTGTGTGGGGCAGTGTGTGTGGGGCAGTATATGTGGGGCAGTGTGTGTGGGGCAGCGTGTGAGGGGCAGTGTGTGTGGGGCAGTGTGTGTGGGGCAGTGTGTGTGGCTCACTGTGTGTGGCTCACTGTGTGTGGGGCATTGTGTGTGGGGCATTGTGTGTGGGGCAGTGTGTGTGGGGCAGTGTGTGTGGGGCAGTGTGTGTGGGGCAGTGTGTGTGGGGCAGTGTGTGTGGGGCAGTGTGTGTGGGGCAGTGTGTGTGGGGCAGTGTGTTTGGGGCAGTGTGTTTGGGGCAGTGTGTGTGGGGCAGTGTGTGTGGGGCAGTGTGTGTGGGGCAGTGTGTGTGGCTCACTGTGTGTGGGGCAGTGTGTGTGGGGCAGTGTGTGTGGGGCAGTGTGTTTGGGGCAGTGTGTGTGGCTCACTGTGTGTGGGGCAGTGTCTGTGGGACAGTGTGTGTGGGGCAGTGTGTGTGGGGTTGTGTGTGTGGCTCAGTGTGTGTGGCTCAGGGTGTGTGGGCAATGTGTGTGGGGCAGTGTGTAGGGCAGTGTGTGTGGGGCAGTGTGTGTGGGGCAGTGTGTGTGGGGCAGTGTGTGTGGGGCAGTGTGTGTGGGGCAGTGTGTGTGGCTCAGTGTGTGTGGGGTTGTGTGTGTGGAACAGTGTGTGTGGCTCAGGGTGTGTGGGCAATGTGTGTGGGGCAGTGTGTAGGGCAGTGTGTGTGGGGCAGTGTGTGTGGGGCAGTGTGTTGGGCAGTGTGTGTGGGGCAGTGTGTGTGGGGCAGTGTGTGTGGGGCAGTGTGTGCGGCTCAGTGTGTGTGGGGCAGCGTGTGTGGGGCAGCGTGTGTGGGGCAGCGTGTGTGGGGCAGCGTGTGTGGGGCAGCGTGTGTGGGGCAGTGTGTGTGGGGCAATGTGTGTTGCTCAGTGTGTGCGGCTCAGTGTGTGCGGGGCAGTGTGTGCGGCTCAGTGTGTGCGGGGCAGTGTGTGCGGGGCAGTGTGTGCGGGGCAGTGTGTGCGGGGCAGTGTGTGCGGGGCAGTGTGGGTTTCGACAGGGTCACTGAGCTCCTGACCTCCTTACAGCCTTGGTTCAAACACATGGACGGAAGAGCTGAATTCCAGAGGTGAGTGGAGAATATCAGCCCTTGACGTCAAGGCCACATTTGATCGCGTGTGGCATCAAGGAGCCCTCGGGAAACTGGAATCAATGGGTATCAGGGAGCAAACTCTCTGCTGGTTGGAGTCATACCTGGTTCATAGGAAGATGGTTGTGGTTGTGGAGGATCAGTCATCCCAGCTCCAGGACATCTCTGCAGGAGTCCCTCAGGGTTAGTGTCCTAGGCCCAACCATCTTCAGCTGCTTCATCAATGACCTTCCCTCCGTCAAAAGGTCAGAAGTGGGGATGTTCGCCGATGATTGAACAATGTTCGGCACCATTCGCAACTCCTCAGGTACTGAAGCAGTCCATGTTCAAATGCAACAAGGTCTGGACAATATCCAGACTTGGGCTGACATTCGCCCCACACAAATGCCAGGCAATGCCCATCGCCAATAAGAGACACTCTAACCACTGCCCCTTGACATCCAATGGTGTAACCATCACTGAATCCCCCACTGTCAACATCCTTGGGGTTACCATTGACCAGAAACTCAACTGGACTCACCACATAAACACAGTGGCTACAAGAGCAGGTCAGAGGCTAGGAATACTGCGGCGAGTAACTCACCTCCTGACTCCCCAAAGCCTATCCACCATCTACAAGGCACAAGTCAGGAGTGTGATGGAATATTCCCCACTTGCCTGGATGGTGCAGCTCCAACAACACTCAAGAAGCTTGACACCATCCAGGACAAAGCAGCCGCTTGATTGGCACCACATCTACAAACATCCACTCCCTCCACCACCGACGCTCAGTAGCAGCAGTGTGTGCTATCTACAAGATGCACTGCAGCAATTCACCAAAAATCCTTAGACAGCACCTTCCAAACCCACAACCACTTCCATCTAGAAGGACAAGGGCAGCAGATACATGGGAACACCACCACCTGCAAGTTCCCCTCCAATCCACTCACCATCCTGACTTGGAAATATATCGCCGTTCCTTCGCAGTCGCTGGGTCAAAATCCTGAAATTCCCTCCCTAACGGCATTGTGGGTCAACCCACAGAACATAGACTGCAGCGATTCAAGAAGGCAGCTCATCACCACCTTCTCAAGGGCAACTAGGGATGGGCAATAAATGCTGACCAGCCAGTGACACCTGTGTCCCACAAATGAATTTTTAAAAAAACTATTCCTGTGGTAATGAATTCCACAGGTTCACCACTCTTTGGGTGAAGAAATGTCTCCTCACCTCTGCCCTAAATGGTCTACCCTGAATCCCTCAGGCTGTGACCCCTGGTTCTGACTACCTCGCCATCAGGAATATCCTCCCTACATCTACCCTGTCTAGTCCTGTTAGAATTTTATAAGTCTCTATGAGATCCCCCTCATTCGTCTGAACTCCAGTGAAAACAATCCTAACCTAGTCAATCTCTCCTCATACGTCAGTCCCGCCATCCCTGGAATCAGCCTGGTAAACCTTCACTGCACTCCCACAAGCCCGCCCCGATTGTTGGCCTCCCTACAGCCCCGACCAATCCTGCCAATCGGTGGAGGTGGGGAATCCTGTCTGCAGAGTGGCAGCAGGATCCCCCACCTCCACCGATCGCCCCCTCGGCCCTGCCCTGGGCCCTGCCCTAGGCCCTTCCCCCTGGGCACTGCCCGATGTTCGGTGGGCGGTGCCAAGATTCCTCCTGGGCATAGACACTTTGCCCCTTGGGCAGTGCTGGGGGCACAGGCTGGCATGCCAGGGTGCCCATGCCCAGGGAGCGGCACGGTGGCACAGTGGTTAGCACTGCTGCCACACAGCACCAGGAACCTGGGTTCGATTCCCAGATTTGGTCACCATCTGTGTGGAGTTTGCACGTTAACCTCGTGTCTGTGTGGGTTTCCTCCAGGTGCTCCGGTTTCCTCTCACACTCCAAAAGATGTGCAGGTTAGGTGAATTGGCCATGGTAAATTCTCCCTCAGTGTACCCGAGCAGGCGCCAGAGTGTGGCGACTGGGGAATTTTCACTGTTTGGATTCTACCAAGCAACACAGTGTGGTGAACTTCCCCCCACTTCTCAACTGCACTAACTGCCAAGGTCTCCATTTCCACTTTAAGATTTTATCCTTAGACATTCTGGAATACACTCTGATTCCTTTTCCATATAGGCTTTATGATATAAATCCTTTATCATCTCATCTTTCTATCGTAGCTTCATCAATCTTTCAGAACTAACACCTCTTCCTGATGTCTATCTGCTTCGGTTTCTCCTTTACCATCTCATCAAACAGAGTGTCAGCTCATGGACCTTAACTCCTTCACCTTTCTCTTTTGTTCTCCCTTCCTGTTTTAACTCATGGCTCTGGGATCTTGTCACCACACAGTCCGGAAAAATTCCAGGGTATTTTTCTTCTAACTCCTCAGTTCCCTTGTTTTGTCCTGGCTTTTCCACTACAATGGGCATCACTCCCACCTGTGATCCAGCTACATCATTTCCAAGGATAAACTGTATTGCTGGAATAGCTAAATTTTCCATCACCCCCTCTATCACTTCCCCAGTCTTGATTGGACTTTCCAGTCTTATTTTACAAAGGGGAACACCACTCCTCTCACCATTTATTCCACAGGTTACCACTCTCTCGGGCAATATTTCAGAAGAACTGCAAATATATTCATCTCTTACTATTAGAGACAGACTAGTTCCCGTACCTCTCAATATTTTAACTTCTTTACCTACTCCCCATAAACCTTTCCCACACAGATGAAACCTTTGAAAAGATCGGGCACTATCTTTCTATCCAGCCCCTGCCTAGGCTGTGCACTCTCCTTCAGCCCCTCAACTTCTCTCGAGATTTCCTTCACTGTTTTAACTAATCCCACTGGTTGAACATCTTTTACCACATCTTTTTTTCTGGTGCTTTTTTAAACCACCAGCTTTGTTTGTCTCACCTTATTACAGTGAAAGCTACTGAGGTCTTTCACCTCTGCTTCATTCTTTCAAACTCAATATATATCTGACCTGGTTCCTTCCTTACATTTCTGAACCGTTATCTATATGCTTCTGGTACCAATTTGTAAGCACTCAAGACACCCTTCTTTACTTCTTCATACTTTCCTGACATCTCCTCTGACAGCTCTGCAAATACCTCAGTAGCCCTGCCTACCAACTTGGTCTGAATTAACATTACCCACACCTCCTTTGGCCATTTAATCTGAGTAGCCAATTTCTCAAAGGAGATGAAAAAGGCTTCTACATTCTCCTCATCAAATTTTGATAATGTTTGAACATATTTGTATATATCTCTACCAGGCAGTTGGCGATACTGAGCTTGCTCACCATCACTCCCATCTTGTACTTTCAGTTCTGTCATTTGAAGTCTTTTTGCTTCCAATTCCAACTTCATCTTTTCCAACTCAAACAATCTTTCCCTTTCTTCTCTTTTTTTCATCCTGTCTCTTTCATCTCTCTTTTTTTCCCTTTCTCTTTCCTCCCTTTCCTTTTCTTAGTCCAACATTTTAAGTTCCCTTTCTAGCATCAATTATCTCATTTGCAATTTAATTTTTTCTCACTCCACTGCACTTGACTGTTTCTCTGATATTCCTAAATACTTGGCTGTCTCTGTTACAATTTCAGTTTTCCTATTATCCCTGGTTACACCCAATTTTAGCAAACAGGCTAATTCTACAAGTGTCATCTTTTTCTGGCTTTCTAAAACTTTTTTGGCAAATTTGGGAAGCATCTTCAACTCCCAGAGCCTCTTTGGCAATGTTAAGAGCCCTTTCCCCACTTTAGATGTAACCAATTTGTTGTCCATTAACAGTGTTCATTAACTTGTCACTTAAGGTTTATTTAAAGATCTAGGACTGTTCAAACCCAGGACACGAGCCCCCAAGTCTGTTACGAAGGGGAGGTTGATCAATTCTCTGAGAACTAACACTCAACCACCCAAAGAAAAGTACCCCCCTTCATAATCTGTTAGTGTGTGTGAGAAGGAGGATTATCTTCACTTCAACAGCTCTTCATGGTCAAATTTAAATAACTACCTGAGACTCTGTAAAATCACTGTAACACTTTATTTATCTAACAGTGAGCAGGTTAACTAAACTATTAACAAACCGAATAAAACACGATTCTAATGGAATGCTGCTTAGATTATTACAATTCACGCTTATTGACAAAAATATACTTTTTAGTAACACTCAAATTGCAATCAGGTTTGTCATCTTCCAGAACATTCTTTCTTCTTTGCTGATTTCTTTTGCCTTCTGGTCCTCTGTTCTGTCGGTATCTTTATGATTGAGATGAGGCTTTCTTTTAAGACATAAACGTGGCTGTTATGCTGTTCGACACAGTTGCTGTCTGTGTCTCTCACTCTCTAGCTGTGGTCTTTGGCAGTGGCTGGCAGGTGGTCCTGGAGCTGGAGGCTGGTTTTATATCTTTAATGACATACCCAAAACACCCACAGGAACACCCACCAGGTTTACAGATTGTCAAAACATAACATTTAAATCTGATGGGCTGCTGCTATTCAATTGCCTATTTCAAATTGATTGGCTAAAATACAAAAATATGTTCTGATTCAAACGCCTAAAGCCTGTTGCCAAGGCAACCCTGTTGTTTTTGCCTCAGATGAAGCGATTCAGTCTGTAAGGATGCACCTGCAGCTTTTCAATACAGAAAATAAAACACCTTTTAAAGACACCATTTTACAACTCTTAGCATTTTTACAATCATTTTATAATTTTACAAATGCTATTGTCACAACCGATTTGGGGAATCCCGTATCCCAGGCTGGGGTGTGGGGCGTCCCGTATCCCAGGCTGGGGAGTAGGGAATCCCGTATCCCAGGCTGGGGAGTAGGGAATCCCATATCCCAGGCTGGGGACTGGGGAATCCCGTATCACTGGCTGGGGAGGAGGGAATCCCGTATCCCAGGCTGGGGAGTAGGGAATCCCGTATCCCAGGCTGGGGAGTAGGGAATCCCGTATCCCAGGCTGGGGAGTAGGGAATCCCGTATCCCAGGCTGGGGAGGAGGGAATCCCGTATCCCAGGCTGGGGAGTAGGGAATCCCGTATCCCAGGCTGGGGAGTAGGGAATCCCATATTCCTGGCTGGGGAGTAGGGAATCCCATATCCCAGGCTGGGGAGTAGGGAATCCCGTATCCCAGGCTGGGGAGTAGGGAATCCCGTATCCCAGGCTGGGGAGTAGGGAATCCCGTATCCCAGGCTGGGGAGTAGGGAATCCCGTATTCCTGGCTGGGGAGTAGGGAATCCCGTATCCCAGGCTGGGGAGTAGGGAATCCCGTATCATTGGCTGGGGAGTAGGGAATCCCGTATCCCAGGCTGGGGAGTAGGGAATCCCGTATCCCAGGCTGGGGAGTAGGGAATCCTGTATCCCTGGCTGGAGAGTGGGGAATCCCGTACCCCTCGCTGGGGAGTGGGGCGTTCAATATCCCAGGCTGGGGAGTGGGGAATTCCGTATCCCAGGCTGGGGAGTAGGGAATCCCGTATCCCTGGCTGGGGAGTGGGGCGTCCAATATCCCAGGCTGGGGAGTGGGGAACCCCATATCCCAGGCTGGGGAGTAGGGAATCCCGTATCCCAGGCTGGGGAGTAGGGAATCCCATATTCCTGGCTGGGGAGTAGGGAATCCCGTATCCCAAGCTGGGGAGTGGGAAATCCTGTTTCCTTGGCTGGGGAGTAGGGAATCCCGTACCCCTTGCTGGGGAGTGGGGCATCCAATATCCCAGGCTGGGGAGTGGGGAATTCCGTATCCCAGGCTGGGGACTGGGGAATCCCGTATCCCAGGCTGGGGAATCCTGTATCCCTGGTTTGGGAGTGGGGAATCCCGTAAGCCTGGCTGGGGAGTGGGGAATCCCATATCCCTGTCTCTGCCACAGATTGAGAGACACAGCCAGTAACTGTCTCTGTCACAGATTGAGAGACACAGCCAGTAACTGTCTCTGCCACAGATTGAGAGACACAGCCAGTAACTGTCTCTGTCACAGATTGAGAGACACAGCCAGTAACTGTCTCTGTCACAGATTGAGAGACACAGCCAGTAACTGTCTCTGTCACAGATTGAGAGACACAGCCAGTAACTGTCTCTGCCACAGATTGAGAGACACAGCCAGTAACTGTCTCTGCCACAGATTGAGAGACACAGCCAGTAACTGTCTCTGTCACAGATTGAGAGACACAGCCAGTAACTGTCTCTGTCACAGATTGAGAGACACAGCCAGTAACTGTCTCTGCCACAGATTGAGAGACACAGCCAGTAACTGTCTCTGTCACAGATTGAGAGACACAGCCAGTAACTGTCTCTGCCACAGATTGAGAGACACAGCCAGTAACTGTCTCTGTCACAGATTGAGAGACACAGCCAGTAACTGTCTCTGTCACAGATTGAGAGACACAGCCAGTAACTGTCTCTGTCACAGATTGAGAGACACAGCCAGTAACTGTCTCTGTCACAGATTGAGAGACACAGCCAGTAACTGTCTCTGTCACAGATTGAGAGACACAGCCAGTAACTGTCTCTGTCACAGATTGAGAGACACAGCCAGTAACTGTCTCTGTCACAGATTGAGAGACACAGCCAGTAACTGTCTCTGTCACAGATTGAGAGACACAGCCAGTAACTGTCTCTGTCACAGATTGAGAGAGAGACAGAGGTTTTACAGAGAGAGGCTCAGGGAGTTATTTTGATTTTGTGGGCGTAGGGAACGCCGTATCCCTGGCTGTGGGGTGGGAGTGGGGAACGCCGTATCCTTGGCTGTGGGGTGGGAGTGGGGAATGCCGTATCCCTGGCTGGGGGGTGGGAGTGGGGAATGCCGTATCCCTGGCTGGGGGGTGGGAGTGGGGAACGCCATATCCCTGGCTGGGGGGTGGGAGTGGGGAACGCCGTATCCCTGGCTGTGGGGTGGGAGTGGGGAACGCCGTATCCCTGGCTGTGGGGTGGGAGTGGGGAACGCCGTATCCCTGGCTGTGGGGTGGGAGTGGGGAACGCCGTATCCCTGGCTGGGGGAGAGGGAATCCTGTATCCCTGGCTGTGGGGTGGGAGTGGGGAACGCCGTATCCCTGGCTGGGGGGTGGGAGTGGGGAATCCTGTATCCCTGGCTGGGGGGTGGGAGTGGGGAACGCCGTATCCCTGGCTGTGGGGTGGGAGTGGGGAATGCCGTATCCCTGGCTGGGGGGTGGGAGTGGGGAATGCCGTATCCCTGGCTGGGGGGTGGGAGTGGGGAATGCCGTATCCCTGGCTGTGGGGTGGGAGTGGGGAACGCCGTATCCCTGGCTGTGGGGTGGGAGTGGGGAATGCCGTATCCCTGGCTGGGGGGTGGGAGTGGGGAACGCCGTATCCCTGGCTGGGGGGTGGGAGTGGGGAATGCCGTATCCCTGGCTGTGGGGTGGGAGTGGGGAACGCCGTATCCCTGGCTGTGGGAGAGGGTCCATTTTGATGGGAGATCCTTTCTCTGTTTTAATTTTGTTTTGACGAATCCCCGCCATGATCTCCGTGGAGTTGGGGTTTGGGGTGGGGGGCCTGATTCCATGCACTTGCCCCCCCTCCCTCCCCCCACCCCGTCCCCACTCATCCACAGCTGCATGAGGTCATGGGTCCCGCCTCTACCTGTTCTTTTCTAACTGTTTGAAAGTTTAGTATTAAAATTCGGCAAGGCAGCAATGGGCTAAAGTCCGCTTTCCCTGCCCAAGTCAATACTTGGGAATAAAATTCGAACATTCCACTCAGTCTGCGTTTGGAAATCCTCCCGATTTGGGCCACTCATATGGAACTGTCCTTCCCGCCGCCACTTATGTCTCTCTCTTATCTTTCTGAATTAGCAATTAGGCACATGGAGAGATGTGAGGACTGGTGAAGATGCTAATGTCACTGCATCAATCATCTCCATGATCTGGGGCAGTGGGTTTATTGCACTTTGTACATTCTTCATGCCTCCACCCAGATTACCAACTTGCACCCATAAATCACCTGGATATTGTGAATTGACAGGTTCGCTGCTAGTAACATTGCCCAACTCAAATGTCAGTGCATTTCAATTGCTCCTTTTTTTTGGCAGTTACTTCCGACTGGCGCCACTTGTAGAGAAGCAATTGGAGAATGCGACTTGCCTGAGCACTGTTCAGGCACCTCCCAGCATTGCCCTGACAATGTCTATAAGAAAGATGGCAATGTTTGTTCCAATGGAAACTACTGTGTGCTGGGCCTCTGTCCGAATATTAACAATCAATGCGAGACCTTCTGGGGTGATAGTAAGTACCGGCTCTCAGAATCTTCCACACCCTCCCTTACACACTGTGCATCATCATGTGCGGGAATTTGATTGAATGGATATCCTGAGCCTCAAAGTGCCCATAATTCTTCACTCTTAATGTCACCTTTAAGGGTTCATGGACTTCGGTCTAACACCACCAAATTTATCCTTTTGAAAATGTTCTCTGGCTCAATCAACCTACCCACAAACACAATGTCATGTCCTGGGCTGTCGGGGCAATAATCATGCCATTTCTAATCACACCTATTTCCACCCTTGCCTCAACTAATTGAATCAGATCTTTTTGTCACAGACGATGCCAGCATTTAATGCCCATCCTCACCGCCCTTGAACTAAGTGACCTTTTCAGAGAATTTCACAAGTTCACCACTTTCCCTCCCCATCTCAGTCCTAAATGGCCGACCCCAGCTCCTGAGACTGGAACCCGTTGTTTTAGACTCCCAGCCAGAGGAAACAACTTCCCTCCAGGTGGTCTCACCAAGGCCCTGTACAGTTGCAGTAAGATATCCCTGTTCCTGTACTGAAGTCATCTTGCAATGAAGGCCAGCATACTTCCTAACTGCTTGCTGTCCCTGCATGCTTGTTTTCAGTGAAGGGTGTACGAGAACACCCAGGTCCCTTTTTACGTCAACATTTTCAATTCGCCACCATTTAAATAATACTCTGCCATTCTGTTTCTATGTCCGAAGTGGACAACTTCACACTTATCCATGTTATACTGTTGCAAAGTTGGTGTTTGTAAAATTGTCTGTTTAAAAAATGATTTTTTTCTATACTTAGAGTTTTTTTAAAAAAGAGATGCAAGTGCATATGCAGTACACAGACTGAAACATCATATCGAGAGGCCAGGACAATAGGCTGTTTTTGAATAGGCTGGTTTTTTAACCAATCAATTTAAACTAGGCATTGAATAACAGCAGCCTATCAGATATGAATTTGATGTTTTGGTAACCTGAGAACCAATCCTATTGTGGGAATGTTGATATGTCATCAAGGGTATAAGAGATAGTTCTCAGCTCGAGAGAGACAGACAGCAACAGTCTCTGCCACAGCTCAGTTATGTCTTAAAAGAAACCCTCATCTCGATACTGCAGATAGCAAAGAAGAAAAAATACAAAAGATTCCGGAAGATAAAACCTTGATTTTGATTTGATTTGATTTATTATTATACGTATTAACATACAGTGAAAAGGATTGTTTCTTGCGCGCTATACAGACAGAGCATACCGTTCATAGAGAAGGAAACGAGAGAGTGCAGAATGTAGTGTTACAGTCATAGCTAAGGTGTAGAGAAAGATCAACTTAATACAAGGTAAGTCCATTCAAAAGTCTGACAGCAGTCGGGAAGAAGTATTGTGTGCAGTTTTGGTATCCTTATCTGAGGAAGGATGTCCTTGCTATAGAGGGAGTACAGCGAAGGTTTACCAGGCTGATTCCTGGGATGGCAGGTCTGTCATATTGAGGAGAGACTAAGTCGGTCAGGATTATATTCACTGGAGTTTAGAAGAGTGAGAGGGGATCTCAGAGGAATTTATAAAATTCTAACAGGATTAGACAAGGTAGATTCAGAAAGAATGTTCCCTCAGACCTCGGATTTTTGTGTTGAATCTGGGCATGATTCAGATCTGACTTGTAATCCTGTTCTCAGGCGCCCCCACACGCACTGAGCCTGAAAAAAAAAGCAGCGATTCTGAATCACGCTGCAAAAACCTGTGGACGGGACGTATCGCGCCCGAAACACTGCTGCTCTGATCGGAAATTCAACTGCGCATGCACAGTTAAAAAAAATGGAAACATGCTCCCGGGCCGCAAAAGGCGGATGAAGTGGTTTGGGAGCAATGGCCCCCACAGACATTGTCCCACCCCCACAACATAACTATTCCCCTTATCCATCCACCCACCCCACTACACAGACCGATCGTGATCCACTGCTCCACTTCCCCTCCACCAATCGCACGCAGAGTGGCAGCAGATCCCCCCTGCCCTTCCCCCACCAGAGATCCATCTGGCCCGTCTCCCTCCTCCCCCCCCCCCCCGAGATTGATCTGGCCTCCCTCTCTCCATCACCTGAGAATGATCTGGCCTCTCCCGCTAACCAGAGAACGATCTGGCCTCCCTCCACCACCCCCGCCAGAGAACGAGCTGGCCTTCTTCCATCACCCCCCACCCAGTGAACGAAATGGCCTCCCTCCTCTCCTCCACCCCCCCACCAGAGAATGATCTGACCTCCCTCCTCCTCCACCCACCCCGCCCCCCCCCCCCCCCCCCCACACCAGTGAGCGACCTGGCCTCCCTCTTTCCCCCCGTCCCACCAGAGAATGATCTGACCTGCCTCCCTCCGCCCCCACCACCGACCTGACTCAGAGAGCCGCTGGAAGCCCTGAGTTACCTCCCCAGAAGCTGGAGCGCCCGAAACAGACTTTTGCGGACCATGTCTGTTTTGTGCCGAATCTGGACATGGAAGGTCCTGGAGGCCCCTGGCCTCCCGGACATCCATATCTGTGATGGGTGTGTCGAGCTGCGGTTCCTAAGGGACCGTGTTAGAGAACTGGAACTGCAGCTCGAGGATCTTCGTCTGGTTAGGGAAAATGTGGAGGTGATAGACAGGAGCTATCATCAGGTGGTCACACCAGGGCCACGGGAGGCAGACAAGTGGGTAACGTCCAGGAAGGGGAAAGCTCGGGTGATAGAGAGCACCCCGGTGGATGTGCCCCTTCACAATAAGTACTCCTGTCTGAGTATTGCTGGGGGGGACAGCCCACCTGGGGGAAGCAGCAGTGGCCGTGACTCTGGAGCAGAGGCCGGCCCTGTAACTCAGAGGGCTAAGGAAAGGAGGAGGAAGGCAGTATTATTCGGGGGCTCAACAGTAAGGGGGTCGGACAGGCGTTTTTGCGGAGGCAGACGGGAGTCTCGGATGGTGGTCTGCCTCCCTGGTGCCGGGATCCGGGATGTCTCTGATCGCGTCCCAGATATCCTGAGGTGGGAAGGAGAGGAGCCAGAGGTCGTGGTACATATTGGTACCGCTGACATAGGTAGGAAGAGGGAAGGGGTCATGAAAAGAGAATATAGGGAGTTAGGTAGACAGTTGGGAAGGAGGAACGCAAAGGTAGTAGTCTCAGGATTGCTGCCTGTGCCACGGGAAAGTGAGAGCAGGAATGGAGTGAGGTGGAGGATGAATGCGTGGCTGAGGGACTGGAGCGGGGGGCAGGGATTCAGGTTCCTGGATCATTGGGACCTCTTTAGGGGCAGGTGTGACCTGTACAAAAAAGACGGGTGGCACTTGAATCTCAGGGGGACCAATATCCTGGCAGGATGGTTGGCTCAGGCTACTGGGGAGACTTTAAACTGGAAAGGTTGGTGGGAGGGAATCGTGATGAGGTGACTGAGAGCGAGGAAGTTAGCCCGCAAATAGAGAAGGATTGTGTAAGAGGGAGAATAGACGGGTGATGGAGAAGGGGAGAGCTCAGACCAAAGGTTGGAGATGTGTCTATTTTAACGCCAGGAGTGTAGTGAATAAAGTGCATGAGCTTAGAGTGTGGATCGATGCTTGGAAGTGTGATGTGGTGGCCATTACGGAGACTTGGGGACAGGGACAGGACTGGATACTTCAGGTGCCGGGTTTCAGATGTTTCAGAAAGGACAGAGAGGGAGGCAGAAGAGGGGGGGGAGTGGCACTGCTGATCAGGGATAGTGTCACAGCTGTAGAGAAGGTGGAAGCCGTGGAGGGATTGTCTATGGAGTCTCTGTGGGTGGAAGTTCGGAGCGGGAAGGGGTTGATAACTTTGTTGGGTGTTTTCTACAGGCCGCCTAATAGTAACAGGGATGTTGAGGAGCAGATAGGGAAACAGATCCTGGAGAGATGTAGTAATAACAGGGTTGTCGTGATGGGAGACTTTAATTTCCCAAACATCGATTGGAATATCCCTAGGGTAAGGGGTTTGGATGGGGAGGAGTTTGTTAGGTGTGTCCAGGAGGGTTTCCTGACACAGCATGTGGATAAGCCTACAAGAGGAGAGGCTGTACTCGATCTGGTACTGGCTAATGAGCCTGGACAGGTGTCGGATCTCTCAGTGGGGGAGCATCTTGGGGATAGTGATCATAACTCTATCTCCTTTACGGTAGCATTGGAAAGAGATAGGATCAGGCAAGCTAGGAAAGTGTTTATCTGGAGTAAGGGGAAATATGAAGCCATCAGGCAGGAGATTAGAGGCGTAAATTGGAAGGAGGTATTCTCGAGGAAAAGTACCGAAGTAAGGTGGCAGATTTTCAAGGAATGTTTGTCTGGAGTTCTGCATGACAACGTTCCGATGAGACAGGGAGGTTTTGGTAGGTTACGGGAACCGTGGTGCACGAAAGCTGCGCTGAACCAAGTCAAAAAGAAAAGGAAAGCGTACTGAAGGTTCAGAGAGCTAGGCGATGATAGGGATCTAGATGAGTATCCAGCTTGTAGGAAGGGGCTTAAGAAAGAAATTAGAAGAGCCAGAAGGGGTCACGAGAAGGCCTTGGCAGATAAGATTAAGGAGAACCCCAAGGCGTTCTATAAATATGTGAAGAGTAAAAGGATGAGATGTGAAGGAATAGGACCGATAAAATGTGCAGGTGAGAAAGTCTGCACAGAACCGGAAGAAATAGCAGAGGTGCTTAATGAATATTTTACCTCGGTATTCACAGTGGAAAAAGACCTGGGTGGTTGTACAGGTTTGAGGCGGACTGAAAAGATTGAGTATGTGGACATTAAGAAAGAGGGTGTGTTGGAAATTTTGAATAGCATCAAGATAGGTAAGTCGCCGGGACCGGATGGGATGTACCCCAGGTTACTGCGGGAGGCGAGGGAAGAGATTGCAGAGCCTCTGGCGATGATCTTTGCGTTGTCGATGGAGACGGGAGAGGTTCCGGAGGATTGGAGGATTGCGGATGTGGTTCCTGTATTCAAGAAAGGGAATAGGGATAGCCCAGGAAATTATCGACCGGTGAGTCTAACCTCAGTGGTTGGTAAGTTGATGGAGAAGATCCCGAGGGACAGGATTTATGAACATTTAGAGAAGTTTAGTATGCTCAAAAGTAGTCAGCACGGCTTTGTCAAAGGCAAATCGTGCCTTGCGAGCCTGGTGGAGTTCTTTGAAAATGTGACGAAACACATTGACGAAGGAAAAGCGGTAGATGTGGTTTACATGGACTTCAGCAAGGCGTTCGATAAGGTCCCCCATGCAAGACTTCTCGAGAAAGTGAGAGGGCATGGGATCCAAGGGGCTGTTGCCTTGTGGATCCAGAACTGGCTTGCGTGCAGAAGGCAGAGTGGTTGTAGATGGGTCTTTTTCTGAATGGAGGTCGGTCACCAGTGGAGTGCCCCAGGGATCTGTTCTGGGACCCTTGCTGTTTGCCATTTTCACAAATGACCTGGATGAGGAAGTGGAGAACATAAGAACATAAGAAATAGGAGCAGGAGTAGGCCATCTGGCCCTTCGAGCCTGCCCCGCCATTCAACAAGATCATGGCTGATCTGAAGCGAATCAGTTCCACTTACCCGCCTGCTCCCCATAACCCCTAATTCCCTTGTCGATCAGAAAACTATCTACCCGTGATTTGAACATATTCAACGAGGAAGCCTCCACCACTTCAATGGGCAGAGAATTCCAGAGATTCACTACCCTCTGAGAGAAGAAGTTCCCCCTCAACTCTGTTCTGAACCGGCCCCCCCTTATTTTGAGGCTGTGCCCTCTTGTTCTGGTTTCCCTCCTAAGTGGAAAGAATCTCTCCACCTCTACCCTATCCAGCCCCTTCATTATCTTATATGTCTCTATAAGATCACCCCTCATCCTTCTAAACTCCAACGAATACAGACCCAATCTGTTTAATCTCTCCTCATAAGCTACACCCCTCATCTCCGGTATCAACCTGGTGAACCTTCTCTGCACTCCCTCCAAGGCCAATATATCCTTTCGCAAATAAGGGGACCAAAACTGCACACAGTACTCCAGTTGCGGCCTCACCAGTGCCTTGTACAGTTGCAGCAAGACCTCCCTGCTTTTATATTCTATCCCCCTCGCGATAAAGGCCAACATTCCATTCGCCTTCTTGATCACCTGCTGCACCTGCAGACTGAGTTTTTGCGATTCGTGCACAAGGACCCCCAGGTCCCTCTGCACAGTCGCACGATGTAATTTTTCTCCATTTAAATAATATTCCAATTTACTATTATTTCTTCCAAAGTGGATAACCTCACATTTGCTCACGTTATATTCCATCTGCCAGATCCTCGCCCACTCGCTCAGCCTATCCAAATCTCTCTGTAGACTTTCCGCGTCCTCCACGCAATTCGCTTTCCCACTCACCTTCGTGTCTTCAGCAAACTTGAATACCCTACATTCAGTCCCCTCCTCCGGATCATCTATGTAAATGGTAAACAATTGAGGCCCCAGCACTGATCCCTGCGGCACGCCACTGGTCACCAACTGCCAACCAGAAAAGCACCCATTTATCCCAACTCTCTGCTTCCTGTTAGATAGCCAATCCCCAATCCATGCCAACACCTTACCCCTAACTCCGTGTACCCCAATCTTCTGCAGCAACGTTTTGTGAGGCACCTTATCGAACGCCTTCTGGAAATCTAAAAACACCACACCCACCGGTTCCCCTCTGTCAACCGCGCTAGTGACATCTTCATAAAAGTCCAGTAGGTTCGTCAAACACGACTTTCCCTTCATGAATCCATGCTGCGTCTGCTTGATCGAACCATTCTTATTCAGGTGCTCTGTTATTTCCTCTTTAATAATGGACTCTAGCATCTTCCCAACTACGGACGTTAAGCGAACCGGCCTGTAGTTACCCGCCTTTTGTCTACTTCCTTTTTTAAACAGCGGCGTAACAGTAGCTGTTTTCCAGTCAGCCGGCACTACCCCAGAGTCCAGCGAATTTTGATAAATTACTACTCACGCATCTGCTATTACCTCAGCCATTTCTTTCAGTACCCTGGGATGCATTCCATCCGGGCCCGGGGACTTGTCTACCTTCAGTCCTATTAGTCTACCAAGCACCACCTCCTTAGTAACAGTAATTGTATTAAGGACCTCCCCTCCCACCAACTCTCGATCTCTAATATTCGGCAAACTATTTGTGTCTTCCACCGTGAAGACCGACACAAAGAACTTATTTAAAGTCTCAGCCATTTCCTCGTTTTCCACTATTAAATCCCCCCTCTCATCTTCCAAGGGTCCAACATTCACTCTAGAGGGATGGGTTGGTAAGTTTGCCGACGACACAAAGGTTGGTGGTGTTGTGGATAGTTTGGAGGGATGTCAGAAGCTGCAGCGTGACATAGATAGGATGCAAGACTGGGCGGAGAAGTGGCAGATGGACTTCAACCCGGATAAATGTGTAGTGGTCCATTTTGGCAGGTCAAATGGGATGAAGGAGTATAATATCAAGGGTAAGACTCTTAGCAGTGTAGAGGATCACAAGGACCTTGGGGTCCGGGTCCATAGGTCTCTTAAATCGGCCCCGCGGGTGGAGGAGGTGGTTAAGAAGGCGTATGGTGTGCTGGCCTTCATCAATCGAGGGATTGGGTTTCGGAGTCGGGAGATTATATGACCCTTGTCAGACCCTACTTGGAGTACTGTGCTCAGTTCTGGTCGCCTCATTACAGGAGGGATGTGGAAATTATTGAAAGGGTGCAGAGAAGATTTACAAGGATGTTACCTGGATTGGGTGGATTCTCAGAGGCTTTTTCCCAGGGCTGAAATGGCTGCTACGAGAGGACACAGGTTTAAGGTGCTGGGGAGTAGGTACAGAGGAGATGTCAGGGGTAAGTGTTTCACTCAGAGGGTGGTGGGTGAGTGGAATCGGCTGCCGTCAGTGGTGGTGGTGGCAAACTCAATAGGGTCTTTTAAGAGACTTCTGGATGAGTACATGGGACTTAATAGGATTGAGGGTTATAGGTAAGCCTATATATAAGCCTAGGTAGGTAGGGACACGACCGGCACAACTTGTGGGCCGAAGGGCCTGTTTGTGCTGTATTTTTTCTATGTTCTATGGACGGGCGAACTCGGTGGAAAAGGGGGAAATGCCGGTAAGTCTGGGCGAGCAGCCCATTAAGTCAATTTAAATGCATGCACCCACCCATTTCGGGTTCGGTGCCGATCACGGCCATTTTGGGCACTCGGTAAAGGAGGAACAGGCGTGGAGGCAGTCGTGGATTACGCTATTTGCCTCGCGCCTGACTTTACCAAGTTTTTGCGCCCGAAAACATGCGCAACCTGTTGGTTAAATCGGGCCCGTTGTTGCCTATCCTTACTGATTGTGGTCTGTGAGTTAGGAAGTTCAGGATCCAGTCGCAGAGGGAGGAGCCGAGGTCCAGGCCACAGAATTTGGAGACGAGATTTGTAGGAATAATGGTGTTGAAAGCTGAGCTGGTTGTAGTTTGAGACTGACTAAAAGAAAACATTCTATATTTTTGTTAATCAGTGGGAATTGTATCAACCTAAGCAGCATTCCATTAGAACAGAGTTTTATTCGGTTTATTGATAGTTTAGTTAACCTGTTCATTGTTAGTTAGATAAATAAAGTGTTACAGTGATTTCACAGAGAGAGTCTCAGGTAGTTATTTTGATTGAACCACTAAAAGTTGCTGAAGAGCAGATCGTACAATTTCTCACACACGCTTTTAACAGATTATAAAGCGAAGTACTCCTCTATGAGTGGTTATGTATTAATCCTCAGAGGGGGGGATCAACCGCCGCTTTATAACAGATAGGGGGCTCATCTGGGATTTGAACCCAGGACCTCTCGTAACTACATCTGTTATGTATTTGTCCACTCACTCAATTTGTCTCGATCACCCTGAAGCTTCTTAACATCCTCCTCACCACTCACTTTCCCACCAAGTTCCAGATCATCAGCAAATGTGGAAATATTACATTTAGTTCCCTCAAGCATATTGCTGTGGATCGATAATCACATGTGAACAAGACTGGATAAGAATTCCTTCCCTATGGGAAATGATTGAACCAGATGGGTTTTTACAACAATCAACAACAGCTTTATGGTCATCATTAGACTTTTTAATTCCAGATTTCTATGAATTCAAATATCTTCTCCTGCTGTGGCGGGATGTGAAACCAGTTCCCCAGAGCATTAGCAGGGCAAAAAAATCAAAGGTTATCGGGGGAGATGGAAATGTGGAATTCAAAACTGAAACAGATCAGCTATGATTTTATATTGAAATGCGGAGCAGGTTTGAGGAGTCACATGGTCTCCTTCTGTCTGGACGTTGTTAGTTCATACTCCAGATGTGGTCTCACTAAACTCACACAACTGAACTTTAACCTCCCTACAATTCCCCTCAAAATAAATAATAAGTCAATTAGACTTCTGAATTACTTGCTGCATTTACATACTAGCCTTTTTTGATTCATGCACTGGGACACCCAGATCCCTCTGCATCCTGTCACCATTTAGATCATCAGCTTCTTTATTCTTCCCACCAAATTGGACAATTTCAAATCTGCTCACATTATACTTCATTTGATAAAGTTTTTCCCACTCACTTAACCTACCTATGTCTCTCCATCCAAGTAATTTATATATATTGTAAAGAGTTGAGGTCCTGGATCCACTGGAGCAAGCTGAGAGGGGTGATTGAAAAGCAGCAGTGCTGGTAAGAGATTAATTGGATTAATTGAATTGTTTATTTATTTAATTAGTCAGCTAGTGTGTGTATTTTTTTGGCCTTTACTTTAACAGCAGTTTTTCAAGTTTAAAGTGAAAACTAGAAGTGGGCAGCAAAGGAGTCTGGGAAGGGTTTTTATTTTAACTTTAAAAGTCAGTTACCTGGGAGGTTCCCCCTCAGTAGTAGTTTTTTTTTTCTCTCGGGCCCCTAGCCCTATAAATTGGTGCAGAGGAGATACCCGATCCTCGACACTGGTAGAGGATCCCACCCTTCCATCCTCCTCTAACCTAATTATAAGTGTGGGGAAGTTTTTTGTTTTCTTTTTTTCTTGCTGGTAATGGCTTCAGGGATGGCAGTTCAGGCAGTATGCTGCATCTCCTGTGGGATGTATGTGGTGAGGAAATCCAGTAGTGTTTCAGGAGATTTTAGTTGTAAGAAGTGCATTAGATTGCAGCTTCTGGAGGAGCGTGTAAAGGAGCTGGAGGGGGAGGTAGAGGAACTCCGCATAATTCGGGAGGCGGAGGTGGAAGTTGATAGGAGTTATAGAGAAATAGTAACTCCTAGAAATGAGGCTTGGGTCAATGCCAGGAGGAGGGGTAAGAAGCAATCGGGAAGACAATCCCCTGGGGCGGTTCCCCTCCATAATAGGTTTTCGGTGCTGGAGGCTACAGTTGAGGAGGAATCAACTGAGCATAGAGAGCAGATCTCTGGGGGTGAGCCGAGTGAGAAAGCTCAGGTGGTTAGGGGCTGTAAAAGACTGGGCCTTGTGATTGGGGACTCCACAATTAAGGGGACAGATAGGAGGGTCGGAACTAAAGGTAGGGACTCAGGGTTGGTGTGTTGCCTACCAGGGGCTGGGGTCCGGGATGTGTCTGACAGGGTATTCAGGACTCTTAGGGGGGAGGGAGATAAACCACAAGTTATTGTACATGTGGGGACACACGACATAGGGAGGATAGGGGAAGGGGATATTAGGCAGGGATTTATGGAGTTGGGGTGGAAACTAAAGGCCAAGACTGACAGAGTGGTTATCTCTGGACTCTTGCCTGTACCACGGGATAGTTTAGAGAGGAATAGGGAGAGGGAAGGTTTGAATTCATGGCTGAGGGGATGGTGCAGGAGGGAGGGGTTCAGGTACTTAAGCAATTGGGGCTCGTACTGGGGAAGGTGTGACCTCTATGAGAAGGATGGTCTACACCTTAATCAGAAGGGGACCAATATCCTGGGGGGTAAATTTGCTAAGGCCATGCAGGGAGGTTTAAACTGATTCGGGGGGGGGGAGGGATCCTGAGTAGTGGGGCTGAAAGTGAGGGATGCATGGATGGGGACTGCAATGCACGGCATTGCAGAGGTGGGGTGGAGCAGGGTTTGAAATGTGTATACTTCAATGCCAGGAGTATTCGCAATAAAGTGGGTGAACTTGCAGCGTGGATCAGTACCTGGGACTTCGATGTTGTGGCTATTTCAGAGACATGGATAGAGCAGGGGCAGGAATGGATGCTGCAGGTCCCGGGGTTCAAATGTTTTAGTCGAAGTAGGGAAGGAGGTAGAAGAGGGGGAGGGGTAGCATTATTGGTCAGAGATTGTATCACAGTGTCAGAGAGGAGGTTTGATGAGGACTTATCTGTTGAGGTAGTATGGGCGGAGATTAGAAATAGGAGAGGAGAGGTCACCCTGTTGGGAGTCTTTTATAGACCTCCTAAAAGTTCTAGAGAGGTTGAGGAAAGGATTGCGGAGTCAATCCTGCTTAGGAGTGAAAGTAATAGGGCAATTGTTATGGGGGATTTTAACTTGACTAATATTGACTGGAATTGTTATAGCTCTAGCTCGTTAGAGGGGTCAGTTTTTGTTCAAAGCGTGCAGGAAGGTTTTTTGACTCAGTATGTAGACAGGCCAACTAGAGGTGAGGCTATATTGGATCTGGTGCTGGGAAATGAGCCAGACCAGGTGCTAGACTTGGAAGTTGGTGTGCATTTTGGTGATAGTGACCACAATTCGGTTACGTTCACCTTAGTGATGGAAAGGGATAGGCATGAACCTCGGGCCAGTGGTTTTAGCTGGGGGAAGGGTAATTATGAGGCTATTAGGAGAGAATTAGGAAACATAGGTTGGACTAGGAGATTACAGGGACTGGGAACGTCCGACATGTGGAGTTTTTTCAAGGAGCAGCTACTGCGAGTCTGTGATAGGTATGTCCCTGTCAGGCAAGGAGGAATTGGTAGGGCTAGGGAACCGTGGTGCACCAAAAAAGTTTCTTTGTTGGTTAAAAAGAAAAAGGAGGCTTATGTTCGGATGAGACGTGAGCACTCGGGTAGTGCACTAGAAAGCTTTAGATTGGCTAAGAGGGAGTTGAAGAGCGAGCTTAGAAGGGCTAAAAGGGGACATGAGAAGACTTTGGCGGATAGGGTTAAAGAGAATCCTAAGGCGTTCTATAGGTATGTCAAGAACAGAAGGTTGGTTAGGGCAAGTTTAGGGCCAGTTATAGATGGCAGAGGGAAGTTATGTGTGGAACCGGAGGAGATTGGTGAAGCATTGAACCAATATTTCTCTTCGGTGTTCACGCAAGGGGACATGAATATAGCTGAGGAGGACACTGGGTTGCAAGGGAGTAGAATAGACAGTATTACAGTTGATAAGGAGGATGTGCAGGATATTCTGGAGGGTCTGAAAATAGATAAATCCCCTGGTCCGGATGGGATTTATCCAAGGATTCTCTGGGAGGCAAGAGAAGTGATTGCAGAGCCTCTGGCTCTGATCTTCAGGTCGTCGTTGGCCTCTGGTATAGTACCAGAAGATTGGAGGTTAGCGAATGTTGTCCCATTGTTTAAGAAGGGGAACAGAGACTTCCCCGGGAATTATAGACCGGTGAGTCTCACTTCTGTTGTCGGCAAGATGTTGGAAAAAATTATAAGGGATAGGATTTATAGTTATTTGGAGAGTAATGAATTGATAGGTGATAGTCAGCATGGTTTTGTGGCAGGTAGGTCGTGCCTTACTAACCTTATTGAGTTTTTTGAGAAAGTGACCAAGGAGGTGGATGGGGGCAAGGCAGTGGACGTGGTATATATGGATTTTAGTAAAGCGTTTGATAAGGTTCACCATGGTAGGCTTCTGCAGAAAATGCAGATGTATGGGATTGGGGGTGATCTAGGAAATTGGATCAGGAATTGGCTAGCGGATAGGAAACAGAGGGTGGTGGTTGATAGTAAATATTCATCATGGAGTGCGGTTACAAGTGGTGTACCTCAGGGATCTGTTTTGGGGCCACTGCTGTTTGTAATATTTATTAATGATCTGGATGAGGGTATAGTTGGGTGGATTAGCAAATTTGCTGATGACACCAAAGTCGGTGGTGTGGTAGACAGTGAGGAAGGGTGTCGTAGTTTGCAGGAAGACTTAGACAGGTTGCAAAGTTGGGCCGAGAGGTGGCGGATGGAGTTTAATGCGGAGAAGTGTGAGGTAATTCACTTTGGTAGGAATAACAGATGTGTTGAGTATAGGGCTAACGGGAGGACTTTGAATAGTGTGGAGGAGCAGAGGGATCTAGGTGTATGTGTGCATAGATCCCTGAAAGTTGGGAATCAAGTAGATAAGGTTGTTAAGAAGGCATATGGTGTCTTGGCGTTTATTGGTAGGGGGATTGAATTTAGGAGTCGTAGCGTTATGTTGCAACTGTACACAACTCTGGTGCGGCCGCACTTGGAGTACTGTGTGCAGTTCTGGTCCCCACATTACAGGAAGGATGTGGAGGCTTTGGAGAGGGTGCAGAGGAGGTTTACCAGGATGTTGCCTGGTATGGAGGGGAGATCCTATGAGGAGAGGCTGAGGGATTTGGGATTGTTTTCGCTGGAAAGACGGCGGCTAAGAGGGGATCTTATTGAAACATATAAGATGATTAGAGGTTTAGATAGGGTGGATAGTGATAGCCTTTTTCCTCTGATGGAGAAATCCAGCACGAGGGGGCATGGCTTTAAATTGAGGGGGGGTAGTTATAGAACCGATGTCAGGGGTAGGTTCTTTACCCAGAGGGTGGTGAGGGATTGGAATGCCCTGCCAGCATCAGTAGTAAATGCGCCTAGTTTGGGGGCGTTTAAGAGATCCGTAGATAGGTTCATGGACGAAAAGAAATTGGTTTAGGTTGGAGGGTCACAGTTTTTTTTTTTTTTTTTTTAACTGGTCGGTGCAACATCGTGGGCCGAAGGGCCTGTTCTGCGCTGTAATGTTCTATGTTCTATGTTCTAAACACTTATTCCTGTGGCACACCACTCATCACATCCTGCCCACCAGAAGAAGGCCCTTTTATGCCAACTCTATTTCCTGTTAGCGAGCCAATCTTCTATCCATGCCAATATTACCTCCATCACCATGAACTTTTTTTTTTACCTTACCTTTGATGTGGCTCTTCATTAAATGCCTTCTGGAAAGCTAAGTTCAGTAAAACCACTGATTCCCCTTTATCCGCCACGGTGACACAGTAGTTAGCACTGCTGACTCACAGTGCCAGAGACCAGGGTTCTATCCCCAGCTTGGGTCACTGTGTGTGGAGTTTGCACATTCTCCCCGTGTCTGTTGGGTTTCCTCTGGGTTTCCTCTCACAGTCCAAAGATGTGCGGGTTAGGTGGATTGGCCATGCTAAATTGACCCTGAGTGTCGGGGGATTAGCTAGGGTAAATACATGGGGTCATGGGGATAGGACCAGGGTGGGATTGTGGTCAGTGCAGACTCAATGGGCCAAATGGCCTCCTTCTGCACTGTAGGGATTCTATAAACTAAAAAAAAAGAGAGTTGATGCATTTTGGAGGATCAAGTTTAGGCGTGAATTATACTGGGGCTGGTTTGCGTGATGGAGTGGGCTTCATTCACAACCCTTTGTGGTTTCTTGCAATACTGAACAGAGCAGGAGCCATACCAAGCTGTGATACATCCAGAAAGTAATGCTTTCTAAGGTGCATTTGTTAAAATTGGTGAGAGTTGTCGCAGGCATGCCAAATTGTTTTAGCCTCTTGAGAAAGTAGAAGTGCTGGCGGGCTTTCTTAACGATGCATCGACATGGAGGGACCAGGACAGGTTGTTGGTCATCTGGGCACCTAGAAACTTGAAGCTCTCGACCATTTCCACTTCATCACCATTGATGTAGATTGAGGCATGTCTTCCTTTACGCTTCCTGAAGTTGATGGCTATCTCCTTCATTTTGTTGACATTGAGAGAGAGATTATTGTGGTTGCACCAGCTCACCAGATTCCCTATCTCATTCCTGTGCTCGACCTAGTTATTGTTTGAGATCCGACCCACTATGGTGGTGTCATCAGCAAACTTGAAAATCAATTTGGAGGGGAATTCAGTCACAGTTGTAGTTGCTCTGGGTACTCCTCCCATCTCCCTACCTTTCCTCTTCTCTCCTTTTAATACACTCCTCCTTCCCCCTCTCTAACCCCTTCTCCTTTCCCCACATCAGCTGGAGGATTGCTGGAATTAAACAGAGCCTTGGTAAGACCACGCCTGGAGTATTGTGTGCAGTGTTGTAAAGTTGTGTTTGTAAAATTATAAACATTATAGCACTGGCAAAGTGCTAAGAGTTGTAAAAATTGTCTGTCTGTTTAAAAGGTGGATTGGTTTTGTCTGTGTGCTGGGGAGCTGCTGGTGCAAGAATCTAGTACAGATTAAAACATTGTATTGAGAGGCAAAACAACAGGGTTGCTGTGGTAACAGGCTTTAGCATTTGAATCAAAACATGTTTTTGAATATTAACCAATCAATTTAAAATAAGCATTTGAATCACATCAGCCTATTGGATTTGAATTTGGTGTTTTGATAACCTGTAAACCAATCCTATTGTGCGAATGTTGCTGTGTCTACGGGGGTATAAGTGCCACCGCTCTCAGCTCCAGAGAGCCAGCAGCCACAAGAAAACCGCCTGCCAGCGATGTGCTCACAGCTCTCAGCTAGAGAGAGACACAGACAGCAACTGTTCCCTAACTGTGTAAAAGCCACATTTTATGTCGCGAGAGAAAGCCTCATTTCATCACAGACCAGCAGAAGCACAGAAGAAAGAAGATTTTGGGAAGATGACAAACCTGACTGCATTTTGAGTGTGACTAAGAAGTTTTATTTTTTTGTTAATAAGTGGGAATTGTAATTATCTAAACAGCATTCCATTAGAATCGTTTAGTTAACCCGTTCACTGTTAGTTAGAAAATAAATACTTATTTGTTTCCTTTCAAGAGAGAATCTCAGGGAGTTATTTTGATATAACCACTAAAAACTGCTGTCGACAGATTGTACCATTTCTCACAAACTCTTTAATAGATTATGAAGGGGGGTATTTCTCTTTGAGTGGTTGAGTGTTAGTTCTCAGAGAGGACTTTAATCTCCCCTTCGTAACAGATTTTTGGGAGCTCTTGTCCCGGGATTTTGAAGAGTCCAAGATCCTCTTGTCCTGGATGTGAACAGCCTGAGATCCTCTTGTTCTGGGATTTTGAACAGTCCAAGATCCCCTTGTCCTGGAAGTTAACAGTCTGAGATCCTCTCAACCAGATCTGGACAGTCACAGATATTTAAACAAATTTTCAATGAAAAGTGGGAAAATCGATTTAGTTTCGGTCAAATCAGGAAGTGAGATATGGCTCTTAACATTGCTAAAAAGGTTCTGGGGGTTTAAGATGCTTGCCAAATTTTCCAAGAAACTTTAGAAAGGCAGAAAAAGATGACACTTGTAGAATTAGCAAACAGACTAAAATTGAGTTCAACCAGGGATAATAGGGAAGCTGAAATTGTAATATGGGTAGCCAGGCATTTAGATCTAGCAGAGGAACAGTCAAGTGTAGAATTAAAAATAATTAAATTGCAAATGAGATGATTAGTTAGAAGATAAGGAAAGAGAGAGGAGAGCCGTCGCGGAAGAAAGGGAAAAAGAGAGAGAAGAAAGAGAAAGATTGAGTTGAAAAGATGAAGTTCGGAGTTGAAGTAAAAAGACTTCAAATGACAGAAGTAAAAGTAGAAGATGGGAGTGATGGTGAGCAAGCTTAGCACCGCCAACCTCCTGGTCGGGATATATACAAATATGTCCAAACATTAACAACATTTGATGTGAAGGACACAGAAGCCTTTTTCATCTTCTTTGTGAAATTGGCTACACAGATGAAATGGCCAGTGGAGGTGTGCATAATGCTAATTCAGACCAAGTTGGTAGGCAGGGCTACTGAGGTATTTGCAGCGCTGTCAGAGGAGGTGACTTGAAAGTATGAAGAAGTAAAGAAGGCTGTTTTGAGTGCTTATGAATTGGTACCAGAAGCATATAGACAATGGTTCAGAAATGTAAGGAAGGAACCAGGTCAGATATATATCGAGTGTGAAAGAATTAAGCAGAGCAACTTCGATAGATGGGTGAGAGCATTAAAGATAGAAAAGGCATATGAGGCTATTAGAGATATTATTCTGCTGGAGGAGTTTAAAATTAAAAACTCACTTCCAGAAGTGATAAGATCTCATGTTGAAGAACAGAAAGTTGAAACAGTGAGAAGAGCTGCAGAGATGGCAGATGAATACACAATAGAGCATAAATTGAAATCTAGCTTCCAACAGCAATTTCATTCTGTGAGGGGTAGAAATTGGGAAAGAGGGAGATCCCTCAATGAAAAATAAAGTGTAGATCACATTGGGAACAGTTTACCACGTGTAAAAAAAGAAGCCCAAGAGGGTGGAAAAGAGGTGAAAACCTCAGATATTATCACACTGATAAGGTGGGACAAAGTCACAGTGCTGGTGGTTTAAGAAAGCTGGGAAAAAGGATGTGGTAAAAGATGCTCAACCAATGGGATTAGTTAAAACAGTGAAGGAAATCTCCAGAGAAGTCGAGGAGCTGAAGGAGAATGCACAGCCTAGGCAGGGGCTGGTTAGTAAGATAGCGTCTGATCATTTCAAAGACTCCACCTGTGTGGGTAATGTTTACTCATGTAGAGCAGGTGGGTAGGTAAAGAAATTAAAATATTGAGAGATACGGGAGCTAATCTGTCTCTAATAGTAAGAGATCAAAATATTTGCACTCCTTCTGAAATATTGCCTGAGAGAGTGGTAATCTGGAATAAATGGTGAGAGTAGTGTTCCTCTGTGTAAAATAAGGCTTGGAAGTCCAATCAAGACTGGGGAAGTGATAGTGGGAGTGATGGAAAACTTACCTACTCCAAGAATACGGTTACTTGTTTCCTTTAAAGAAGATGAAAAAGGCTTCTGCATCCTTCTCATTAAATGTTGGTAATAGAACCATAGAAAATTACAGCTCAGAAACAGGCCTTTTGGCTCTTCTTGTCTGTGCCGAACCATGTTTTGCCTAGTCCCACTGACCTGCACTTGGACCATATCCCTCCACACCCATCTCATCCATCAACCCGTCCAAGTTTTTCTTAAATGTTAAAAGTGACCCCGTATTTACCACTTTATCCGGCAGCTCATTCCACACTCCCACCACTCTCTGCGTGAAGAAGCCCTCCTTAATATTCCCTTTAAACTTTTCTCCTTTCACCCTTAACCCATGCCCTCTGGTTTTTTTCTCCCCTAGCCTCAGCGGAAAAAGCCTGCTTGCATTCACTCTATCTATACCCATCAAATTCTTATACACCTCTATCAAATCTCCCCTCAATCTTCTACGCTCCAGGGAATAAAGTCCCAACCTATTCAATCTCTCTCTGTAACTCAGCTTCTCAAGTCCCGGCAACATCCTTGTGAACCTTCTCTGCACTCTTTCAACCTTATTTACATCCTTCCTGTAACTGGGTGACCAAAACTGTACACAATACTCTAAATTCAGTCTCACCAATGCCTTATATAACCTTACCATAACACTCCAACTTTTATACTCGATACTCTGATTTATAAAGGCCAATGTACCAAAGGCACTCTTTACGACCCTATCCACCTGTGACGTCACTTTTAGGGAATTCTGTACCTGTATTCCCAGATCCCTCTGTTCAACTGCACTCTTCAGAGTCCTACCATTTACCCTGTACGTTCTACTTTGGTTTGTCCTTCCAATGTGCAATATCTCACACTTGTCTGCGTTAAATTCCATTTGCCATTTTTCAGCCCATTTTTCTAGTTGGTCCAAATCCCTCTGCAAGCTTTGAAAACCTTCCTCACTGTAATTGGATCAGCAAGTTTGTTGATGATACAAAGATTGGAGGTGTAGTGGACTGTGAGGAAGGTTTTCAAAGCTTGCAGAGGGATTTGGGAATACAGGTACAGAATTCCCTAAAAGTGACATCACAGGTGGATAGGGTCGTAAAGAGTGCCTTTGGTACATTGGCCTTTATAAATCGGAGTATCGAGTATAAAAGTTGGAGTGTTATGGTATGGTTATATAAGGCATTGGTGAGGCCGAATTTGGAGTATTGTGTACAGTTTTGGTCGCCTAGTTACAGGAAGGATGTAAATAAGGTTGAAAGAGTGCAGAGAAGGTTCACAAGGATGTTGCCGGGACTTGAGAAGCTGAGTTAACAGAGAGAGATTGAATAGGTTGGGACTTTATTCCCTGGAGCATAGAAGATTGAGGGGAGATTTGATAGAGGTGTATGAGATTTTGATGGGTATAGATAGAGTGAATGCAAGCAGGCTTTTTCCGCTGAGGCTAGGGGAGAAAAAAACCAGAGGGCATGGGTTAAGGGTGAAAGGAGAAAAGTTTAAAGGGAATATTAGCGGGGGGGCTTCTTCACGCAGAGAGTGGTGGGAGTGTGGAATGAGCTGCCGGATAAAGTGGTAAATGCGGGGTCACTTTTAACATTTAAGAAAAACTTGGACGGGTTGATGGATGAGAGGGGTGTGGAGGGATATGGTCCAAGTGCAGGTCAGTGGGACTAGGCAAAAAATGGTTTGGCACAGACAAGAAGAGCCAAAAGGCCTGTTTCTGAGCTGTAATTTTCTATGGTTCTATGATTGGTCAAACGTGACCTACCACGCACAAAGCCATGTTGACTCTCCCTAATAAGTCCCTGTCTATCCAAATATTTGTAGATCCTATCCCTTATCACACCTTCCAATAACTTGCCCACCACCGACGTCAAACTTACCGGCCGATAATTTCCCGGATTTCTTTTGGAACCTTTTTTAAACAACGGAACAACATGAGCCACCCTCCAATCATCCGGCACCTCCCCCGTGAATACTGACATTTTAAATATGTCTGCCAGGGCCCCTGCAAGTTCAACACTAGCTTCCCTCAAGGTCCGTGGGAATACCCTGTCTGGTCCTGGGGATTTATCCACTCTGATTTGCCTCAAGACAGCAAGCACCTCCTCCCCTTTAATCTGTAAAGGTTCCATGACCTCCCTACCTGCTTGCCCTATTTCCGTAGACTCCATGCCCGTTTCCTCAGTAAATGTTTGGACATATTTGTACATATCTCTACCAGGCTCCGCTGATCTTACTCACCATCACTTCCAGTTTGTGCTTTCACTTCTGTCATTTGAAAACAGGAAGGGAGAAGGGGCTATACCCACTGGAATTCAGAAGAATGAGGGGAGATCTGATAGAAACATATAAGATTATGAAGGGAATAGATAAGATAGAAGCAGGGAAGTTGTTTCCACTGGCGGGTGAAACTGGAACTAGGGGGCATAGCCTCAAAATAAGGGGAAGCAGATTTAGGACTGAGTTGAGGAGGAACTTCTTCACACAAAGGGTTGTGAATCTGTGGAATTCCCTGCCCAGTGCAGCAGTTGAGGCTCCCTCATTGAATGTTTTTAAGGCAAGGATAGATAAATTTTTGAACAGTAAAGAAATTAAGGGTTATGGTGAGCTGGTGGGTAAGTGGAGCTGAATCCATGAAAAGATCAGCCATGATCTTGTTGAATGGCGGAGCAGGCTCGAGGGGCCAGATGGCCTCCTCCTGCTCCTAGTTCTTATGTTAAAGAGAAAGGGAAAGAGTTCAGTTCGCTGTCACTCTGTTTGATGAGAAGGTAAAGAAAAAACCTAACCAGATGGCAGATCAGCAGAGATGTTTAGTTCTTGAAGATTAAGGGAGTTACAACAGACATGAGATGATAAAGGATTTATTTCATAACGCCTATGTGGAAAAGGAATCAGAGTGTATTCCAGAATGCTATTTATTTCATAAGTATTTATACGATAAAGCCAGTCAGAATGAGGAATCCCATCCTACTGCCACTCAGAGTAGGAATTTAATCCAGATTATGTGGATTTTGATGTTCCTAAAAATAAATTGAATAATGAAGAAGTCCTTAAGGAATGGCATAGTGAGCTATGTGTCTCAGAAAGAAAGAACTAAATTGAAAGATTTGTTATAGTGCTATGAGGTTCTATGTGGAAGTAGAATGGGGAGGACTAATGACACAGTGCATGAGGTTGGTGTAGGGAATGCTGTTCCAATAAAACAACTCCCCTATTGGCTTAATCCTCTCAAAGCAGCACAGGTTCAGAAGGAAGTGGAAGCGATGCTACAGGACGACATCACAGAGCTGAGTCAGAATGAGTGGAGTTCGCCGATCGTGTTGGTTCCCAAACCTGATGGTACTCAACGATTCTGTGTAGATTATCGGAAGGTCAACGCTGTGACGAGATCTGACTCATACCCAATTCCAAAGTTGGAGAATTGTGGGGAAGAAGTCAGACAAGCTACTTACATCACAAAATTGGATTTGCTTCCTGGGTACTGGCAAGTACCTTTCCGTCAAAAAAGTGGCCATGAGTAGGCTCAGGCTTCTGAAGATGATGACCTCAAGCATTTTGCGCTGTGACAAGAAGAAGGTATAGAACACTACAGTGCAGAAGGAGGCCATTCAGCCCATTGAGTCTGCACTGACTACAATCCCACCCAGGCCCTATCCCTATAATTCCATGTGGTGGTTACTTGCAAGCACCTTTGTCAGAGAGAGCAAAGTAATTTTCTGCTTTTGTAACCCCAAATGGGCTGTATCAATTTAAAGCAATGCCCTTTGGGATGAAAAACACACGAGCTACTTTTCAAAGGCTTATGAACAGAGTTGTTGCAGGATTGACGAATTGTGCTGTCTACATCGGTGACTTAGTGATCTTTAGCCATTAATGCAAAGATCACATGGAGCATTTGGCAGAGCTCTTTGAGAGACTACGGAAGTCAAGGTTGGTCATAAACTTGGCAAAAACAGAATTTGCAAAAGCGGAAGTGACATTCTTAGGGCACAGCATCAGATACAGACGGATGATACAAACTTCAGGAGCATATCATAGAAACCCTACAGTGCAGAAAGAGGCCATTCGGCCCATCACGTCTGCACTGACCACAATCCCACCCAGGTCCTACCCCCATATCCCTACATATTTACCAACTAATCCCTCTAACCTACGCATCTCAGGACACGAAGGGGCAATTTTTAACCTGACCAATCAACCCAACCCGCACATCTTTGGACTGTGGGAGGAAACCGGAGCACCCGGAGGAAACCCACGCAGACACGAGGAGAATGTGCAAACTCCACACAGACAGCGACCCGAGCCGGGAATCAAACCCAGGTCTCTGGAGCTGTGGAGCAGCAGTGCTAACCACTGTGCTACCGTGCCGCCCACCGTAGTGGCACCGTTGACAGGCTTCTTAAAAAAGAACATGAAATTTGGGTGGACAGAACAATGCCAGGAGGCATTTGAGAATTTGACAGCAGTGTTAACCATCCCACCCATTTTAGCCACACCAAACATTTTGAAACCCTTCAAAGTCGCCATCGAAGCCAGCGATGTAAGGGTTGGAGCGGTGTTGTTACAGGAGGATGGTTGTGGAATTGAAAGGCCAATCAGTTATTTTTCAAAAAAACTCAATATGCACCAGAAAAATAATTCGACAATTGAAAAGGAGTTATTGAGTTTGGCAATGGCCTTACAACATTTTAATGTTTATGTTACAAACAATGCATCAGAGACAATTGTGTATACCGATTACATTCCTTTGACATTTCTGGAAAGATTCAAGGACAAGAACACCAGGTTATTTCTTTGGCGTCTTATGTTACAAGCATTTAATTTACGGATTGTACATGTTGCAGTTCATGAAAAAGTTATTGCAAATGCTTTTTCGCGAGTTTAAAAGAGAAAAAAATGAAGCCATCTTTTCATGATGGTGGTTCAATTTTTTTCTTTAGGGGAGAGGTGTTGTGAAGTTAGTGTTTGTAAAATTATAAAAGAAAATGTACAAATACTAAGAGCAGAAGACATTGCATGGTCTGTTTCAAAAAAAGTTGTTTCTTTTGTACTGAAGACAAGCGGGTGCATGCTGTACATAGACTAAAACATTATATTGAGAGGCAAAAACAGCAGGGTTGCCTTGGTAATAGGCTTTAGCCATTTGAATCAGAACAAGTTTTTGAAGTTGAACCAATCAGTTTAAACTAGGCATTTGAACAGCAGTAGCCTATCAGATTTGAATTTTATGTTTGACAACCTGCAAACCAATCCTGTTGTGGGGGTTTTGGTATAACATAAGAACATAAGAACTAGAAGCAGGAGTCGGCCATCTGGCCCCTCGAGCCTGCTCCGCCATTCAATAAGATTATGGCTGATCTTTTCGTGGACTCAGCTCCACTTACCCGCCCACTCACCATAACCCTTAATTCCTTTACTGTTCAGAAATTTATCTATCCTTGCCTTAAAAACATTCAATGAGGTAGCCTCAACTGCTATGTCATCAGGGATATAAAAACCACAGTTCCCAGCTCCAAACGGCCAGAAGACGGCCTGCCAGTAACTGCCACAGTACACAGCTTGAGAGAGACACAGACAGTAACTGCTCTCTGCCAGAGTAACAGCGACATTTATGTATTAGAAGAAAGCCTCATCTCAATCGTAAAGATACCAACAGAAAACAGAAGAAATCAGCAAAGACAGAAGGCGACAAACTTGATTGAAATTTGAGAGAGACTAAAAATTCTTTTTTTTTGTTAGTGAAGGTTATTTGTACGTATCTAAATAACATTCCATTTGAGTAGTGTTTTATTCAGTTTGTTAATAGTTTAGTTAACCTGTTTACAATTAGTTAGATAAATAAAGTGTTACTGGTTGCTTTTTCAGAGAGAGTCTCATGTAGTGATTTTGATTTAACCACTAAAAGTTGCTGAAGTGAAGATAATTCCCCTTCTCACACACACTTTAGCAGATTATGAGGGAAGGTACTTCTCTATGAATGGTTGTGTTAGTTCTCAGAGAGGAGATCAACTTCCCCTTCGTAACAACAGTGCTGCTCCAGAACTTGCCGCTCCCCAAGCCAAGCTCTTCCTGTACAGTTACAACACTGGCACCTACTCGACAATGTGAAAAATTGCCCAAGTATATCCTGTAGACAGGAAACAAATCGAAGAGTTGTTTGAAACAACAAAGAGCTGTAAGGGGTCATTGACAGCGCTATCAAGCAGCACCTGCTCAGCAATAACCTGCTCAGCGACGCCCAGTTTGGGTTTCGCCAGGGTCACTCAGCTCCTGACCTCATTACAGCCTTAGTTCAAACATGGACAAAAGAGCTGAATTCCAGAGGTGAGGTGAGAGTGACAGCCCTTGACTTCAGGGCCGCATCCGACCGAATGTGGCATCAAGGAGCCCGAGCAAAACTGGAGTCAAGTGACAAGTAACATCTGCGCCACACAAGCACCAGGCAATGACCATCTCCAACAACAGAGGATCCAACCATCGCCCCTTAACATTCAATGGCATCACCATCACTGAATGTCCAACTATCAACATCCTGGGGGCTACCATTGACCAGAAACTGAAGTGGACTATGTAGCGGGATCCCTCTTTTTAACTCCACTGGGCTTATTTTAGGTTTGGTTCTCCATTACCCAAACCCCACCAATGCCCGAGTGATTCTCTCTCTCGCCGATGGAACAACGGCCACCTTGCGTCTACTTCACTAGAGTAGCGCTCCCAAGAGAGAGAAAAGGAAACTGCTGCCTATCCACTACCTGGCAGCCTTTCCTGAGTGGGCGGTTTCGAAGCGCCCAGGGTACTCTCAGTTCTAGACTCCGGAATTATGGTAAGGAATATTTATATTGTGACTTGGTCAGAGATCATTGGTGAGAAGTTGAAAAGATCAAAACGGACTCCAATGGAAGTCAAAGATATATATATATATATTTATTAAAACATCAAGGTCAGGATCACCAAACACCAGGAAAACAACACACAATGCCTTATGCTCTATAAGACTATAGCTATGGAAGGAATACTAAAACGGACATGACGGAATGCTTACTTTACACAAGTTTGCCAGTGTCTTAAACTATGAAAGGTGCATGCAAAACGCCCCCCCCCTTTCCCCAAAGCCTCATCCACTATGATGATCTCAGGAACTTCGCGAATTACCGGAGGATACTCACAATCCTAGTTTAAATTGCTCAGTGGGCTTCGGGCTGCGTGCTGGAGACGAACGAGAGGCAGGCAGCAACAGGAGAAGAGAGAGAAGAGTGCTGCCATGCTGGTCCGAAGAGAAAAGAGAGAGAGACCAGAGCTTGCTTGTCCCTTTTTAAAACCTGAACCAGTGATTCTCTCACACAAAACAGTTTCTGATCATTGATAGTTTCGATTGACTGGGACAAAAGGCCGGAACTGTCGGGACCTCCTTAATTGACATTTTAATGTCTCTTAAATGTTCTCTGAGTCATCCTGATTGGAATCCCATCAGCGAGATGAGTCTTGATGTTGTCTGTGGATGGAATGATCTCTGTTCTCATTGTCTTGCTGCTGGGCTATTTACTTCTTGCCTGCTGGTCATGGTTTCTCCTTTGTTTCCTGTTGATTAGATTATCCCTGTCTCGACCTTCTCGTTATTCCCAGCCGCTTGCATATTCATGTGGCCTGACAGCCAGCCGGCCATTTTCCTTATCTCTGGGTTTTTTAATCATGGAGGATTTGCCCTAAAACTTACAACTAACCATATTAATACCGTATGTACCAGAACAGATCAGGGGCTAGGAATTCTGTGAAAAGTAACTCACCTCCTGACTCCCCAAAACCTATCCACCATCTACAAGGAACAAGTCAGGAATGTAATGGAATACTCCCCACTTGCCAGGGTGAGTGCAGTTCCAACAACACTCAAGAAACCCAACACTGCTGCCTCACAGCGCCAGGGACCTGGGTTCAATTCCCGGCATGGGTCACTGTGTGGAGTTTGCGCATCCTCCCCATGTCTGTGTGGGTTTCCTTCGGGTGCTCCGGTTTCGACCTACAGTCCGAAAGATGTGCCAGTTAGGTGCATTGGCCGTGCTAAATTCTCCCTCAGTGTACCCGAACCGACGACGGAGTGTGGCGACTAGGGTATATTCACAGTAACTTCATTGCAGTGTTAATGTAAGCTCACTTGTGACACTAATAAATAAACTTCAACTTAAAAACCATCCAGGACAAAGCAGCCATTTGATTGCTACCCCTTCCACAAACATTCAGTCCCTCCACCACCAACGAACAGTGGCAGCAGTATGTGCCATCTACAAGATGCACTGCAGAAACTCACCAAGTTCCTTCGTCAACACCTTCCAAACCCATCTAGAAGGACCAGAGCAGCAGAACACCACCACCTGGAGGTTCCCCTCCACAGTCACTTAGCGTCCTGACTTATAAACACGGAAACATGGAAAATAGGAGCAGGAGGAGGCCATTCAGCCCTTCCTTGACTGGTGTACTAGGACAGGTCCTTTTATACGTCAACATTTCCCAATATATCACCATTTAAATAAATCTTTGTCATTCTGTTTCTCCATCTGAAGTGGAAAATTGCACATGAATCCATGTTATACTGCATTTGCCATGTATTAACCCACTCACTCAACTTCTCTAAATCACCTTGAAGTCTCTTAACATCCTCCTCACCACTTACATTCCCACCAAGTCTCATGTCATTAGCAAACTTATATATTAGAAATATGTGGGCAGCATGGTGGCACAGTGGTTAGCATTGCTGCCTCACAGTGCCATGGACCTGGGTTCCAATCCCAGCTTGGGCCACTGTCTGTGTGGAGTTTGCATGTTCTCCCCGTGTCTGCGTGGATTTCCTTCGGGTGCTCCGGTTTCCTCCCACAGTCCAAAGATTTGCGGGTTAGGTGCATTGACCCGAACAGGCGCCAGAGTGTAGCGACTCGGGGAATTTCACAGTAACTTCATTGCAGTGTTAATGTAAGCCTTACTTGTGACTACTAAATTAACTTTACTTTAAATATTATAATTTCATTCCCTGATTGCAATCATTGATATATTGTTAATAGCTGGGTCCCAGATCCTTGTGTTAACCCAGTTCGAAAAATACCTTTTTTGTCCTGCTCTCTTTTTCCTGTCTGCTAATCAATTTTCAATCTGTGCCAATATTTTACCCCCAGTCTTATTCATTTTAATTTTGCACACTAACGTCTTGGAAATATATTGCCATTCCTTCACTGTCACTGGGTCAAAATCCTGGAATTCCCTCTCTAACAGCACTGTGGATGTACTTACACCACGTGGACCGCGGCGGTTCGAGAGGCAGCTCACCACCACCTTCTGGGGGGCAATTAGGGATGGGCAATAAATGCTGGCCTTGCTAATGATACCCACATCCTATAAGAGAACAAAAAAATTCCTCCCTTTCCCACATTGCAATGTCTTCCCTTATCTATACTGCCTCCTCATCTCCTGTTTTCCTTGTCTACCTGTTTGGAACATTTTGAATCCTTGAATATGAATGCTGATAACTATCCCAATCTCTTTCTGACAGACGTATTTGCTGCAGATGCAAATTGCTATGAAAAAACAAATGCATTAGGAACTAATGCTGGCCACTGTGGAAGGAATGAACATGCCGCTTATGTACCGTGTACCATCGGGTAAGTTTGAAAAGAATCATTTAGTTTTTTAGAATTTCCAGCAAGAAGTGTTATATTCAGATAAATTTAAAGATTGTGCTATTTTATATTGTTCTAAGTCAATATTTTAATACCTCATGCAATGACATATTATATGGGAAAATGAGTAACATTGAGTCAAAACATGAAAGCAACTTGATCAAACTATACAACACATCCAGTGATCTTCGGATAGTTACCCGTACATCGAGCCCATCGCGTCGGAATCGCTCTCCAAATGAACATTCTCCTGCCTTTCCACAGACACCTCCACATGTTTCCATTCAGTAATCATCTAATGCCCTCCTGAGTGCCTGGATTGAACCTGCCTCCACCACACTTCCAAGCAGAGCATTCCAGACCCCAACCCACTCACTGAATGAAAACGTTTTTTCCCCACATCACGGGCCTGATTCTCCCATCCCGACTCCCACGTTTTTTGGCGCCGCGGGTTGGGAGATGCGCCATTTCGCAGGATTTGCGCATGTGTTCCCGACACATGCGTGTCTCCCACAGCTGGAGAGCATGCGTGATCGGGACCACGCTGCAAACAGGTGGGAAGACACAGTAAGGGATTTTAATCTATTTTTCATGTAACTTAAATGTGATTAACGGGCCCGGGACTGAGTTCTCTGGGCCCGATTGCATCTCCCACCCCACTCGGGGTATTTCACTCCAGAGGGGTTCAGAGTGGCTCCCCACATTCCGGGAACTAGCGGGAGACCCTGCTGGAGTGAACAGAGGACAATCGGGGCCCCCAGGGGATCGGGCGGTGGGGGAGTGGTGGCCCCTGGGCTTGGGCATCCTGGCATTGCCCAAAGGGCAAAGTGCCCATGCCCAGGGGGCACCTTGGCACAGTCCATAGGGTCAAGGGGACAGGGTCTGCCTCCCGGTGGGGTGGTCTGTTTCCTGGGGGGGATTCTGCCTCCCAGGGGTGGGGTTCTGCCTCCCGTAGGGGGTCTGCCTCCTAGGGCAGGGTCTGCCTCCCATGGGGGGGGGGGGGGGGGGTCTACCTCCTGGGAGGGGGGGCGGAATCTGCCGTGGGTGGGGAGGACTGTCTCCCGGGTGGGTCTGCCGTGGTGTGGGGGGATCTGCCTCCTGAGTGGATCTGCTGAGGTGGGAAGGGATCTGCCTCCTGGGGGGTGGGGGGGGGGGGGGTGGGGGAATCATCACTGCTGGGGGTGGGTGCTGGAGATTGGGATGCTCCGGGATGGGGTGGAGGCTCGAGGCTGGCCGGGGAATGGTCGTGCGGGCCGCGATCGGGCCATGGGGTGGTGGAGGGACAGCAGTGCGAGGGTCCCGGGCTGGCCAGCGATCGAGCCGCAGTCTGACAGTTTGGGGTCACTGCGCGTGCGCAGAGGACAAAGAACAAAGAACAATACAGCACAGGAACAGGCCCTTCGGCCCTCCAAGCCTGCGCCACTCACGTGTCCAACTAGACCATTCATTTATATCCCTCTATTCCCAGTCTGTTCATGTGGCTATCTAGATAAGTCTCAAACGATCCCAGCGTGTCCGCCTCAATCACCTTGCGAGGCAGTGCATTCCAGGCCCCCACCACCCTCTGTGTAGTTCAGTTCAGGAACTGCCAGACTCCGGTGTGAATAGGCCCTGCCCATTGTTGTAACTCTCTCCTACGTACCCTCCATTGGCTTCACATCCTTCCTCTCGGGTTGCACCTAGAACTGGACACAGCATTCTGGCTGGGCCGCACGGCGACACAGTGGTTAGCATTGCTGCCCCACAGCACCAGGGACCCGGGTTCGATTCCCGGCTTGGGTCACATACGGAGTTTGCACATTCTCACCGTGCCTGCATGGGTTTCTTTCAGGTGCTCTGGTTTCCTCCCACAGTCCGAAATTTTCACAGTAACTTCATTGCAGTGTTATTGTAAGCCTACGTGACACTAATAAATACATTTTAAACTGAAACCTGATGCTAACTAGTGCCTTGTATAAGTTCAGCAATGATCTCCTTGCTGTTGTCCCTATTAATAAAGCCCAGGATACTCGATGCTTTATTAACTGCTCTCTCCCCCTGGCCTGCCAGCTTCAATGATATTTGCTCAGGTCTCTCTGCCCCTGAACCTTGTGAAGAATTTTACCCGTTATTTATATTGTCTCTCTATGTTCTTTCCCCCAAGATGGCTCATTGATAACCACCTGGGAAGCTTGACTTTGCAGATATGAATGATTAGGAAACCATGTGTTTCCATGTTTTGTGAATGTTTCTGTGTGCGCCTGTTTGCACCTTTCTGTGCGGTTGTGAGTTTTTTTGTACATGTATGTTTAGCCCCAGTCCCAGGGGAATCGTGGGTGGGGTTCAAAATCCAACTCCATGGGGAGTTGTGGGTCAGTCCCAGGGCGGCCAGTTGATTGACGTGTAATTGATTGGATTGGGTAGCTGGCAGTTAAACTTGTTGGTGGAGCGGAAACAGCCTGTCCTCCTATTGGTATACACGCACTGTTGGAAAGACATATCTCTCTGTGCAAGATGGTTTTCTTCTCTGACCTGACAGCAGGAAGCCCAGCCAGTCAGGGAACTTCACACTTTAGACAGCAGGCAATCAAATCAGAAACTGCACAAAATGCTCCGCCTGCCTGCTCCAGGATTTGGTAAGCAAAGCTGAGTTATGTGTTAAGGACCTATCAGAAACTCCAAGGTACTTTGTGAAGTTTGCCTGGACCATATTGACATTCGGGTGAGCAGAAGATGTTCCACTCCAAGTATGACTCCAGTGACCCACCTTTATTTACGAATACAGAATATAACAAAAAGAGTTAGCATAACTTTTACCAATTAAAGTGCTTAAACACAACAAATTATTATTCTTGTCAGCCAGCTATCTCTATTGTTCCAATTTAAAGCAATACCCCATAGACATACACCCTTTCCACCACACTGATGCTATAGTTAAGAAAGCTCACCAACGCCTCTACTTTTTCAGGAGGCTAAGGGAATTTGGAATGTCCGCTACCACTCCCACTAATTTTTGCAGAAGTACCATAGAGAGCATTCTTTCTAGTTGTATCACAGCTTGGTCTGGCTCCTGCTCTGCCCAAGACCACAATAAATTACAAAGGGTAGTGAACAAAGCCCAGACCATCACTCACACCAGCCTCCCATTGACTCTGTCTACACTTCCCTCTGCCTCGGAAAAGCAGCCAGCATAATCAAGGATCCCACGCACCCCGCACATTCTCTCTTCCAACTTCCTCCATCGGGAAAAAGATGCAAAAGTCTGAGATCACATACCAACTGACTTGAGAACAGCTTCTTCCTTGCTGCCATCAGACTTTTGAATGGACCTACCTTACCTACAACATCGTGGGCCGAAGGGCCTGTTCTGTGCTGTGCTATGTTCATATTAAGTTAATTTTTCTCGTTAATCTTTCTCCACGCCCTATCTATGACTGGGGCTGGGAAGTTTGCTAGTATGGTTCAGGTGGGTTTAAACTAATATGGCAGGGGAGTGGGAATCAGAACAGTAGGTCAGCAAGTGTAGAGTCTGGGGATGAGCATGGAACAAAGGCCAGGCTAGCTAAGAGGAAGTGCATACTGGGGGAGGTCAAACTCAGTGGGCCCGGAGGTCTGCAGTGCATCTGCTTCGATGCAAGGAGTATAACAGGTAAGAGAGATGAGCCTGGATTCTTGCGCGGAACTTGAATGTGGTTGCGATAACGGAGACTTGGTTAAAAGAGGGACAGGACTGGCAGCTAAATATTCCGGGATATATGTGTTTTAGTCGAGACAAAGGGGAAGGTAAAAGAGGTGGGGGAGTTGCAATACTGGTTGGGGAACATATCACAGCTGTACAGAGGGAGGACATCTTGGAAGAATCATATAATGAGACACTGTGGTTAGAGCTCAGAAACAGGAAGGGGGCAGTTACTATGATGGGGGCGTACTACAGGCCTCCCATCAGCCCACGGGAAATTGAGGAATGGTTTGGTAAGCAGATTCTGGACTGATGTACAAATAATAGGGTTGTTGCAGTGGGAGACTTTAATTTTTCTCATACTGACTGAAAATCCCTTAGGGCTATGGGTCCGGATGGTGAGAAATTTGTTAAATATGTCCAGGAAGGTTTTTTGGAACAATTTGTGGATAGTCTGACTAGAGAGGGAGCTATACTGGACCTCGTACTAGGGAATGAGCCCGGCCAGGTCATCAAATTTGCAGAGGGGGACATGTGGCGAACAGTGACCACAATTCCGTAAGCTTTCAGATACTCATGGAAAAGGATGAGTGTTGTCTTAGGGTTAAGGTGCTAAATTGGGGGAAGGCTAACTACAACCAGATTAGGCAGGATTTGGAGGTTGCTGTTTGGGAGAGGCTGTTTGAGAGTAAATCCACATTTGGCATGTGGGAGTCTTTTAAGGAGCAGTTGATCGGACTGCAGGACAGGCATGTGCCTAGGAAAAGGAAGGCCAGGAAAAGCAGGATTCAGGAACCATGGATAACCAGGGAAATTGTGAGTCTAGTCAAAAAGAAAAAGGATGCATACATGAGATCTAGGCAACTAAAAACAGATGAAGCATTTGAAGAATACAGGGAAAGTAGAAAAGAGCTCAAACAGGGAGTTAGGAGGGTAAGGAGGGGTCACGAAATGTCTTTGGCAGACATGAGTAAGGAGAATCCCAAGGCATTTTATATATATCTTTGCAACAAGAGGGTAGCTAGAGAAAGAGTTGGCCTCCTCAAGGACAAAGGAGGGAAATTATGTGTAGAACCAAAGGAAGTGGGTGAGATTCTTAATGAGTACTTTGCATTGGTATTCACAAAGGAGAGGGACACATCGATTGATGGTGTCTTGGAGAGGTGTAAACCCTTTAGAACAAGTCATCATTATGAGGGAGGAAGTGTCAGTGAATTAAAAAGCATGAAGGTAGACAAATCCCCAGGGCCAGATGGCATCTATCCCAGATTACTGAGGGAGACAAGAGATGAAATTGCTGGGCCTGTAATTTTTGTTTCCTCGTTGGCCACGAGGTGGGGTCCCAGAGGATTGGAGGATAGCCAATGTTGATTGGTTATTTAAGAAGGGTAGCAAGGATAACCCAGGTAATTATAGGCCAGTGAGCTTGGTGTCAGTGATAGTGAAACTGTTGGAGAAGATTCTTAGGAATAGGATCCATACACATTTGGAACTGAATAGAACATAGAACATAGAACATTACAGCGCAGAACAGGCCCTTCGGCCCACGATGTTGCACCGACCAGTTAAAAAAAAAAACTGTGACCCTCCAACCTAAACCAATTTCTTTTCGTCCATGAACCTATCTACGGATCTCTTAAACGCCCCCAAACTAGGCGCATTTACTACTGATGCTGGCAGGGCATTCCAATCCCTCACCACCCTCTGGGTAAAGAACCTACCCCTGACATCGGTTCTATAACTACCCCCCCTCAATTTAAAGCCATGCCCCCTCGTGCTGGATTTCTCCATCAGAGGAAAAAGGCTATCACTATCCACCCTATCTAAACCTCTAATCATCTTATATGTTTCAATAAGATCCCCTCTTAGCCGCCGCCTTTCCAGCGAAAACAATCCCAAATCCCTCAGCCTCTCCTCATAGGATCTCCCCTCCATACCAGGCAACATCCTGGTAAACCTCCTCTGCACCCTCTCCAAAGCCTCCACATCCTTCCTGTAATGTGGGGACCAGAACTGCACACAGTACTCCAAGTGCGGCCGCACCAGAGTTGTGTACAGTTGCAACATAACGCTACGACTCCTAAATTCAATCCCCCTACCAATAAACGCCAAGACACCATATGCCTTCTTAACAACCTTATCTACTTGATTCCCAACTTTCAGGGATCTATGCACACATACACCTAGATCCCTCTGCTCCTCCACACTATTCAAAGTCCTCCCGTTAGCCCTATACTCAACACATCTGTTATTCCTACCAAAGTGAATTACCTCACACTTCTCCGCATTAAACTCCATCCGCCACCTCTCGGCCCAACTTTGCAACCTGTCTAAGTCTTCCTGCAAACTACGACACCCTTCCTCACTGTCTACCACACCACCGACTTTGGTGTCATCAGCAAATTTGCTAATCCACCCAACTATACCCTCATCCAGATCATTAATAAATATTACAAACAGCAGTGGCCCCAAAACAGATCCCTGAGGTACACCACTTGTAACCGCACTCCATGATGAATATTTACTATCAACCACCACCCTCTGTTTCCTATCCGCTAGCCAATTCCTGATCCAATTTCCTAGATCACCCCCAATCCCATACATCTGCATTTTCTGCAGAAGCCTACCATGGTGAACCTTATCAAACGCCTTACTAAAATCCATATATACCACGTCCACTGCCTTGCCCCCATCCACCTCCTTGGTCACTTTCTCAAAAAACTCAATAAGGTTAGTAAGGCACGACCTACCTGCCACAAAACCATGCTGACTATCACCTATCAATTCATTACTCTCCAAATAACTATAAATCCTATCCCTTATAATTTTTTCCAACATCTTGCCGACAACAGAAGTGAGACTCACCGGTCTATAATTCCCGGGGAAGTCTCTGTTCCCCTTCTTAAACAATGGGACAACATTCGCTAACCTCCAATCTTCTGGTACTATACCAGAGGCCAACGACGACCTGAAGATCAGAGCCAGAGGCTCTGCAATCACTTCTCTTGCCTCCCAGAGAATCCTTGGATAAATCCCATCCGGACAAGAATGGTCTTGTTAGCAACAGACAGCATGCTTTTGTATGTGGGCGGTCATGTGTCAATAATTTAATTGAGTTTTTTGAGGAGGTGACAAAAATGATGACAGTAAGAAGTATCACATCACCAGGTTGAAGTTCCAACAGGTTTATTTGGAATCACGAGCTTTCAGAGCGCTGCTCCTTTCATCACTTGGTGTTGTGAGACTTCTTACTGTGCCCACCCCAGTCCAACACCGGTATCTCCACATCACAAAAGTGATTGACAAGGGAAGGGCTGTGGATGTTGTCCACATGGACTTTAGTAAACCATTTGACAAGGTCCCTCATGGCAGGCTGGTGCCAAAGATTAAATCACATGGGATTAGCGAGATGGATTCAGAACTGGCTTGGCCATAGAAGACCGAGAGTAGCGGTGGAAGGGTGTTTTTTCTGAATGGAGGTGGTGGTGTTCCACAGGGATCAGTGCTGGAACCTCTGCTGTTTGTAATATATATAAATGACTTGGAAGAAATCATAGCTAGTTTGATTAGCAAGTTTGCGGATGATAGTAAGATTGGCGGAGTTGCGGATAGTGATGAAGATTGTCAGAGAATACAGCTGGATATAGATAGGCTGCAAAATTGGGCAGGGGAGTGGCAGATGGAATTTAGTCCGAACAAATGTGAGATGATGTATTTTGGTAGATCCAGTTCGGGTGGGAGCTATAAAGTAAATGGCAGAACGATCAGTAGCATAGATACACAGAGAGATCTGGGAGTACAGGTCCACAGATTCTTGAAAGTGGCAGCACAGGTGGAAAAGGTGGTGAAGAAAGCCTATAGCATGCTTGCCTTCATCGGGCAAGTATCGAGTATAAAAGTTGGCAAATTATGTTGCAGTTGTATAAAACGTTAGTTCGGCCACAGTATTTGGAATAGTGTGCAATTCTGGTTGCCACACTACCAGAAGGACGTGGAGGTTTTGGAGAGAGTGCAGAAAAGGTTTACTAGGATGTTGCCTGGTATGGAGGGTATTAGCTATGAGGAGAGATTGAATAAACTGGGATTGTTCTCCCTGGAAAGACGGAGGCTGAGGGGCGACCACTCAGTATCACTCAGTACCTCAGGTCTGAACCTGCGCTGCTTTGAGAGAATTAAGCCAATAGGGGTGTTGTTTTATTGGAACAGCATTCCCTACGTCAACCTCATGTATTGTGTCATTAGCCCTCCCCATTCTATTTCCACATAGAACCTCTTAGCACTGTAACAAATCTTTCAATTTAGTTCTTTGTTCCTGAGACAGGTGGCTCACTACCTTATTCTTTTCCTGAAGGACTTCTTCATTATTCAATTTATTCTGAGGCATATCAAAATCCACATCATCTGCGGTAAGGTTTAGTCAGGTAGAGCAGGGGGAGTAGGTAAAGAAGTTAAAATATTGAGAGATACAGGAGCTAGTCTGTCTTTAATAGTAAGAGATGAAAATATTTGCACTCCTTCTGAAATATTGCCCAAGAGAGTGACAATCTGTGGAATAAATGGAGAGAGGATTAATGCTGTGTAAAATAAGGCCAGAAAGTCCAATCAAGTCTGGGGAAGTGATAGAGGGAGTGATGGAAAGCCAGGCTATTCCAGGAATACAGCTTATTCTCTGAAATGATACTGTCACTCACTCTGACAGTAATTAATTTCTGTTTCTCCGCTTCCCTTTCCCTGTCATAGTACTGTTTTAACATGTTGGCATGACTTACCCTATACATTTTCTTCCTGTATGACATCTTTACCAGATAATACACCTGGACTTAACTTCTTCTCAATCTGATAGGGACCACTAAACCTGGCTTTCATGGGACCTGCTATCACTGGCAATAGCACCAATACTTTATTCCCACGGGCAAATTTATGAATTCTAGATTTCTGGGTCAGATCTTTACCACCTCAACCACCCAGAAATCAGGGTGACTGAGGCTAGCTGAATGGAATTTTCTATTGGCCTCAGGTGGGATTTTACGAACCTCGCTCAAGTGAGGTCGTACATTCCCACCCCTTGTCAGCTTCTTGTTTCATTAGGTAATGAGCCACCTTCAAATATTGTCCAGCTAATTCACCCACTCTGTTTAATCTTTCTCTCACCTCAGATACATAATCCAACTCTGAGATCTCTGACCTTGGACCTACCAACTTTTCCTTAATTAATTTTAAAGGACCTCCTACGTAATGTCCGGATTTTCTTTTGTTCATCTGTGGGCCATGGGCGTCGCTGGCTGGCCAGCATTTATTGCCCATCCCTAGTTGCCCTTGGAGGGCAGTTGAGAGTCAACCACATTGCTGTGGCTCTGGAGTCACATGTAGGCCAGACCAGATAAGGTCGGCAGATTTCCTTCCGTAATGGACATTCGTGAACCAGATGGGTTTTTCCGGCAATCGACAATGGTTTTGCAGTCATCAGTCGATTCTTAATTCCAGATATTTTTTATTGATTTCAAATTCCACCAGCTGCTGTGGCGGGATTCAAACCCGGGACCCCAGAACATTAGCTAAGTTTCTGGATCAATAGTGTAACATTAATACCACTAGGCCATTGCCTCCCCATATCAACTCAAATGGAGTAAACTGAGTCGATTCATTTGGAGCATCTCTAAGAGCAAATAATGTAAATGGGATATCCTTATCCCAATCATTTAGGTAATCCTACCAATAAGCCCTCAACATGGTCTTTCGGCTCTGATGCCACCTTTCCAATGCTCCCTGGGATTCAGGATGATACGCACTTGAAGTAAAGTATCTGATGCCTAAACTATCCATGACCTCCTTAAATAATTTGGCAGTAAAATTGGACCCCTGGTCTGATTGAATCTCCCTGGGAAATCCATAATGGGTAAAGAAAGCAAGCAACTCCTCCACAACCTTTTTGCGTTGATGTTCCATAAAGGGATTGCCTCTGGAAACCTGGTGGACACATCCATTATGGTGAGCAAATACTGGTTCCCACTTCTGGTTTTAGGGAGGGGACCTACACAATCAATTATAATCGGTGTAAAAGGTTCTTTGAATGCGGGAATTGGCATCAAGGGTGCTGGTTTTATCACCACCTGTGGCTTTCCGACCATCTGACATGTATAACAGGTACGGCATAATTCAACCACATCTTTATGTAATCCAGGCCAATAAAAATGCTTCTGTATCTGTAGCCTGAGTCTCCCTCACTCCTCGATGACCTTCGACAGGTAATTTGTGCAACCCGTAATAATTCCTGTCTGTGTTCTACTGGCAACACAATCTGGGGAACTTCCACCCATTTCTCATCTGCACCAACCTGCCAAGGTCTCCATTTACACCTTAAGATTTTATCCTTAAGATAATCGCATTCTGGAATACAGTCTGATTCCTTTTCCAGATAGGCTTTATGATATAAATTCTTTATCATCTCATCATTCTGTTGCAGCTACGTTAATCTTTCAGAACTAAACACCTCTTCCTGATCCTTTACCTGCTCAGGTTTCTCCTTTACCATCTCATCAAACAGAGGACCTGATTTTACCATTTTCATTCTAAGTGCTGAATCTGGGCGCAATTCAGATCCGACTTGGGAATCTGCTCTCTGGCGCCCCCATAGGCACTCAGCCTGAAAAATAAATCACAAGTCTGAATCGCGCGGTGGGCGGGGCTTATCGCGCCCGAAGCGATTGGAGCTCGGAACCGCGCATGCGCAGTGAGAAAAAAATTTGAAAACGCGCCGCTGTCAGATCGCTGCCGGGCCGCAAAGAGCGGATAAAGCGGCCCAGGAATGAAAAGCGGGAGCGATGGCCCCCACACATATCGCCCCACCCTCACAACATAACTGTCCCCCTTATCCGTCCACCCCTCCCCGCTACCCAGACCGATCGCGACCCTCTGCCCCACTTTCCCCCCCCCCCACCGATCGCCCACAGAGTGGCAGCTTTCCCCCCCATCCCACCCCACCCGTCTCCCCCACACCAGAGAATGATTGGGCCTCCCTCCTCCCCCCAACCACCAGACAACAATCTGGCTCCCTCTGCCCCGCCTCCCCTCCCCCCCAGACAACAATCTGGCCGCACTCTGCCCTGCCTCCCCTTTCCCCAGACAACAATCTGACCGCACTCTGCCCCGCCTCCCCTCCCCCCCAGACAACAATCTGGCCGCACTCTGCCCTGCCTCCCCTTTCCCCAGACAACAATCTGACCGCACTCTGCCCTCCTCCCTCCCCCCCAGACAACAATTTGGCCGCACTCTGCCCTCCTCCCTCCCCCCCAGACAACAATCTGGCCGCACTCTGCCCTCCTCCCTCCCCCCAAACCAGACAATGATCTGCCCTCCCTCCCCCTCCCTTACCAGAGAGACATCTGACCCGCCTCCTCCTCCGCTCCCCCCACCCCCATCAGAAAATGATTGGGCCTCCCTCCCTCCCCACCAGAGAATGATCTGGCCTTTCCCACCCTCCCCCCACCCCCCCTCTCCAGCCCCCCACCCCTCCCTCCACTGCCGATCTGAGTCAGAGAGCTGCTGGAAGCTCTGAACTTACCTCTTCAGAAGCTGGAGCGCCCGAAACAGACCTTTGCTGAGCAGGTCTGTTTCGCGCCGAATCTGGACGCGCGAACGCGATGGTGAAGGGGGAAATGCTGGTAAAGTAGACGGGCAGCCCATTAATTCAATTTAAATGCATGTAAATGCATTTAAATTGCCGTTGCGCCCATTTCAGGTGCGATTCGCATTGCGGCCATTTTCAGGCCCTGGTAAAGTGGGCATCTGCACGGACGCAGGCGCGGATCGCGTTAATGGCCTCACGCCCGACTTCAGGCCCAGACCTCAACTCCTTCATCTTTCTCTTTTGTTCTCCCTTCCTGTTTTAACTTATGGGATCTTGTCACCACAGTCTGGAAAAATTCCAGGATATTTTTCTTCTAACTCCCCAGTTCCCTGGTTTTCTTCTGGCTTTTCCACTCCAATGGGCATCACTCCCACCTATGATCCAGCTATGTCGTTTCCAAGGATAAACTGTATTGCTGGAATAGTCTGGCTTTCCATCACTCCCACACCTCTCCACACTCGATTGGTCTTTCTCATCTTAGTTTACGCATGGAACACCTGTCACCATTTATTCCACAGATTACCACTCACTCGAGCAATATTTCAGGAGTGCAAATATTTTCATCTCTTACTATTAGAGACAGACTAGCTCCCATATCTCTCAATATTTTAATTCTTTACCTACTCCCTGTGTTCTACCTGAGTAACCCTTTCCCACACAGGTGAAGTCTTTGAAAAGATTGGGCGCTATCTTACTATCCAGCCCCTGCCTAGGCTGTGCCCTCTCCTTCAGCTTGACTTCTCTCGGGATTTCCTTCACTGTTTTAACTAATCCCACTGTTGGGCATCTTTTACCACATTCTTTTTCCCAGTGCCTTTCTTAAACCAGTGTCTGTGCGTGTCCCACCTTTTCACAGTGAAAACACCTGTGGTCTTTCACCTCTTTTCCACCCTCTGTGTTGTCTTTTTTCACAGGTGGTAAACTGTTCCCAGTGTTATCCACTTTTTGTTTTTCATTGAAGGATCTCCCTCTTTCCCAATTTCTATCATTCCTGGGTTGAAATTGCAGTCGGAAACCAGATTTTCAGTTTTGCACTATTGTGTATTCATCTACCATCTCTGCAGCTCTACTTGCTGTTTTAACTTTCTGTTCCTCAACATGAGTTGTTATCACTTCTGGAAGTGAGTTTTTAACCTCCTCCAGCAGAATAATATCTCTAATAGCCTCATATTTATTTTCTATCTTTAATGTTCTCACCCATCTATCGAAGTTGCTCTGCTTTCACACTCGATATATATCTGACCTGGTTCCTTCCTTACATTTCTGAACCGTTATCTATATGCTTCTGGTACCAATTCATAAACACTCAAAACAGCCTTCCTTACTTCTTCATACTTTCCTGACATCTCCTCTGACAGCGCTGCAAATACCTCAGTAGCCCTGCCTACCAACTTGGTCTGAATTAACATTACCCACACCTCCACTGGCCATTTCACTTGAGCCAATTTCTCAAAGGAGATGAAAAAGGCTTCTACGTCCTTCTCATCAAACTTTGGTAATGTTTGGACATATTTGTATATATCCCAACCAGGGGGTTGGCTACGATGAGCTCGCTCACCATCACTTCCATCTTGTACTTTCACTTCTGTCATTTGAAGTCTTTTTTCTTCCATTTCCAACTTTCTCTTTTCCAACTCAGTCTCTCTTGTTCTCTTTCCCTTTTTCCTTTTCTCTTTCTTCTCTTTTTGATTTGATGTGATTTGATTTATTATTGTCACATGTATTAACATGCAGTGAAAAGTATTGTTTCTTGCGTGCTATACAGACAAAACATACCATTCATAGAGAAGGAAACGAGAAAGTGCAGAATGTAGTGTTACAGTCATAGCTAGGGTGTAGCTTCCTTCCAACTAGCTGGCATGTAGTCTCCCTTTCAACTCCAGCCTTTTATGTTCACTTGACTCTTTCTCTGATACAATTCTACCAGTGTCATTTTTTTGTCTTTCGAAACTTTCTTGGCAAATTTGGGAAGCATCTTCGACCCCCAGAACGTCTTCCGCAATGTAAAGAGCCATTTCCCCACTTTTGATTTAATTGGCTTGTTGTCAGTTAACAGATCTTCCTCGATCTTTACTTAAAGATAAATAGTGCCATCTGCTCTTCTGCAGCTTTTAGTGGTTAATTCCTGAGAACTCCCTGAGACTCTCCCTGTAAAACTAACAAGTAACACTTTACTTATTTAGCTAACAGTGAATTTTTTTTAAAAAGTCACTCTCAGAATACAACCAGGTTTTATCTTCTGGAATCTGCTGTCTTCTTCTGTCTGGAATCTGTTTTATTTTCGTTCCTTTTCTATTCAGATGATGCTTTGAGCTAAAAGCTATTCGCTGTGGCAGAGAGCAGCTGTTGTCTCTTACACCCCTGATCACATTCCAAAATCATAGAATCATAGAAACCCTACAGTGCAGAAGGAGGCCATTCGGCCCATCGAGTCTGCACCGACCACAATCCCACCCAGGCCCTACCCCCACATATTTTACCCGCTAATCCCTCTAACCTATGCATCCCAGGACTCTAAGGGGCAATTTTTTTTTTAACCTGGCCAATCAACCTAACCCGCACATCCCCATAATAGGATTGGTGCTCAGGTTTCCAAAACATCAAATTCAAATGTGATAGGCTGCTGCTATTCAAATGCCGAGTTTAAATTAATTGGTTAGCATTCATAAAACAGCCTGTTGTCTTGGCAACAATACTGCCTGGTCTCTTGATACAAATTGCCGGAATTTTACCGCCTCGTCTGCCCAAGGCTCATCAGGTCCCACCCGAGGCCAACGGAGAATGCCATTCTGCGAGCCTCCCCCGCACCGATTTCGGGGCAGGCGTGCCGGTAAAATTCCAACTAATGTTTCAGTCTGTGCACTGCAGATGCACTTGCATCTCTCTTTTTATAAACTCTCTAAGTACAGAAAAAAAAACACCTTTTTAACAGACAATTTTATTAACACCAACTTTGCAACAATATGCTTCTGGCACCAATTCGTAAGGGCTCAAAATAGCTTTTTACTTCTTAATATTTTGCTGACACCTCCTCTGACAGCGCTGTAAACATCTCAGTAGCCCTGCTGACCAACTTGGCCTGAATTAACATTACCCACACCTCCACTGGCTACTTCATCTGTGTAGCCAATTTCTCAAAGGAAATGAAAAAGGCTTCTGCATCCTTTTCATCAAATGTTGTTAATGTTTGGACATATTTGAATATATCCCAACCAGCCAGTTGGCGATACTGAGTTTGCTCGCCATCACTCCCATCTTGTACTTGCACTTCTGTCATTTGAAATATTTTTGCTTCCAATTCCAACTTCATCATTTCCAACTCAAACAATCTTTCCCTTTCTTCTGCCATGGCCTTCCTCTTTCCCTTTTCCCCCTCTCTTTTTCCATTTCTCTTTCCTCTCTCTCTTTTTTAGAAACATAGAAAAACTACAGCACAAACAGGCCCTTCGGCCCACAAGTTGTGCCGAACACATCCCTACCTTCTAGACCTACCTATAACCCTCCATCCTATTAAGCTCCATGTACTCATCCAGGAGTCTCTTAAAAGACCCTATTGAGTTCGCCTCCACCACCACTGACGGCAGTCAATTCCACTCGCCCACCACCCTCTGTGTGAAAAACTTACCCCGAACATCTCCCTTGTACATACCCCCCAGCACCTTAAACCTGTGTCCTCTCGTAGCAGACATTTCAGCCCTGGGAAAAAGCCTCTGAGAGTCCACCCGATCTATGCCTCTCAACATCTTATACACCTCTATTAGGTCTCCTCTCATCCTTCGTCTCTCCAAGGAGAAAAGACCGAGCTCCCTCAGCCTATCCTCATAAGGCATGCCACTCAATCCAGGCAACATCCTTGTAAATCTCCTCTGCACTCTTTCAATCTTTTCCACATCCTTCCTATAGTGAGGCGACCAGAACTGAGCACAGTACTCCAAGTGGGGTCTGATGAGGGTCTTATATAGCTGCATCATTATCCCCGGACTCCTAAACTCAATCCCTCGATTGATAAAGGCCAGCACACCATACGCCTTCTTAACCACCTCCTCCACCTGCGGGGCCGATTTTAGAGTCCTATGGACCCGGACCCCAAGGTCCTTCTGATCCTCTACAGTACTAAGAGTCTTTCCCTTTATATTGTACTCCTTCATCCCATTTGACCTACCAAAATGGACCACGACGCATTTATCCGGGTTGAAGTCCATCTGCCACTTGTCCGCCCAGTCTTGCATCCTATCGATGTCCCTCTGTAACTTCTGACATCCCTCCAGACTATCCACAACCCCACCAACCTTCGTGTCGTCGGCAAACTTACCAACCCATCCCTCCGCTTCCTCATCCAGGTCATTTATGAAAATGACAAACAGCAAGGGTCCCAGAACAGATCCCTGGGGCACACCACTGGTGACCGACCTCCATTTAGAAAAAGACCCATCTATACCCACTCTCTGCCTCCTTTGGGCAAGCCAGTTCTGGATCCACCGGGCAGCAGCCCCTTGGATCCCATGCCCTCTCACTTTTTCGAGAAGCCTTGCATGGGGAACCTTATCAAACGCCTTGCTAAAATCCATATAAACCACATCTACCGCCTGCCCTTCGTCAATGTGTTTAGTCACATTTTCGAAGAACTCCACCAGGCTCGTAAGGCATGATCTGCCCTTGACAAAACCATGCTGAGTATTCTTGAGCATACTAAACCTCTCTAAATGCTCATATATCCTGTCCCTCAGGATCTTCTCCATCAGCTTACCAACCACTGAGGTTAGACTCACCGGTCGGTAATTACCTGGGCTATCCCTATTCCCCTTCTTGAAAATAGGAACCACATCCGCAATCCTCCAATCCTCCGGCACCTCTCACGTCTCCATCGACGACGCAAAGATCACCGCCAGAGGCTCTGCAATCTCTTCCCTCGTCTCCCACAGTAACCTGGGGTACATCCCATCCGGACCCGGCGACTTATCTATCTTGATGCCATTCAAAGATTCCAACACAACCTCTTTCTTAAAGTCCACACACTCAATCCTTTCAGTCCACCGCACGCCCGCAGTACATCCACCCATGTCCTTCTCCTCTGTGAAAACCGAGGCAAAATACTCATTGAGCACCTCTGCCATTTCTACTGGTTCCGTACAGACTTTCCCGCCTTCACCTTTTATAGGCCCTATTCCGTCATGTCTCATCCTTTTACTCTTCACATATTTATAGAACGCCTTAGGGTTCTCCTTAATCCTACCTACCAGGGCCTTCTCGTGACCCCTTCTGGCTCTCCTAATTTCCTTCTTTAGTCCCTTCCTACAAGCCGTATACTCTTCTAAATCCCTATCTTCGCCAAGCTCTCTGAGCCTTTTGTACGCTTTCCTTTTCTTCTCGACTAGGTCCCGCACAGCTTTCGTGCACCACGGTTCCTTGAACCGATCAACACCTCCCTGTCTGCTCGGAACGTTGTCCTGTAGAACTCTAGACAGACATTCCTTGAAAAACCTCCACCTCTCTTCAGTAGATTTCCCCGAGAATACCTCCTTCCAATTTACTCCTCTAATTTGCTGCCTTCTGTCTTCATATTTCCCCTTACTCCATATAAACGCTTTCCTAGCTTGCCTGATCCTCTCTTTTTCCAATGCAAGCCTAAAGGAGATAGAGTTATGATCTCTATCCCCAAGATGCTCTCCCACTGAGAGATCTGACACCTTTCCTCTCTTTCTTTTTCTAACTCCAGCCTTTTAAGTTCACTTTCTAACTCCAATTGTCTCTTTTGCAATTTATTTTTTTCTAACTCCACTGCTCTTGACTGTTTCTCTGATTCACCGAAATACTTGGCTGTCTCCGTTACAATTTCAGTGTTCCTATTATCCCTGGTTACACCCAATTTTAGCCTGTTTGGCAATTCTACAAGTGTCATCTTTTTCTGTCTTTCTAAAGTTTCCTGGCAAATTTGGGAAGCGTCTTCGACCCCCAGAATCTCTTTAGCAATGTTAAGAGCCATTTCCTCACTTTAGATTTAACCAGCTTGTTGTCGGTTAACAGATCTTCCATTTCTCACTTAAGGTTTATTTAAAGATCTCGGACTGTTCAAATCCAGGTCACGAGCCCCCAAATCTGTTATGAAGGGGAGGTTAATCTCCCTTCTGAGAAAGCAACACCTAACCATTCAAAGAGGAGTACCTTGCCTCATAATCTGTTAAAAGTGTGTGAGATGTAGTAATATCTGCGCTTCAGCAAATTTTCGTGGTTAATTCAAAATAACTTCCTGACGCTCGCTAAAATCAACAAATAACACTATTTATCTAACGAACAGTGAACAGGTTAACTAAACTATTAACAAACCAAATAAAACACAATTCTAATGGAATGCTGTGTGGCTAAATACAACTCCCACTTATTAACAAAAATAAACAGAGTTTTAGTCAATCTGCAAATTACAACCAGGTTTGTTAATTTCTGGAATATTCTGTCTTCTTTGCTATCTGAATGGGGCTTTCAGCTACAATCTATGAGCAGTGGCAGAGGACAAATGCTGTCTCTTCTTATTGTCCCACTTCTGTTCTTTTATACCTGTTATGACATATCCACATCCCCTAAAATATGATTGGTTCTCAGGTTAGTAAAACATCAATTTCAAACCTAATAGGTTGCTGGCTTCCAAGTGCCTAATTTAAACTGATTGGCTAAATTGAAAACATCCAAATGTCTGAAGCCTGTTACCGAGGCAACCCTGCTGTTTGACCTTTGATACAAATGTTTCGTCCATGTCCTGCATTGTGATGACTTTAATTCAGGCAATTCAGGCTGGCCTGCTTGAGTATGAACTCCCTGATTGAGAACCGCAGTTGACGCCTTCCCCGACCGCTGGGCACCGCAGGGGCCGGGGTGCATTATCGACCCTGATAATCACCTTATGATTTAATGTTTCAAGTTTCCTTTTGACTTTGTTTTTTGTTCGGGCTGTTCCCCCCTTCCTCTTGGGGAGCTGCCCCTTTTAATTTGTCCCTCAGTTAATTTGAGTTTGTTTATTTGGTTGGGGAGAAAAAGAGTTCCCTGATTGAGAACCGCAGTTGATGCCTTCCGTGCTCGCTGGGCACCGCAGGGGCTGGGGTGTATTATAAACCCCGAAAACCACATTATGATTTAATGTTTTAAGTTTCCTTTGAACTTTGTTTTTTGTTCGGAGGGGTTTTTTCTTCCCCTCCTTTTGGGGAGCTGCCCCTTTTAATTTGTCTTTTAGTTAATGTGAGTTAGTTTATTATGCTGGTACCTTAAAAGAGATCGCTGATTGAGAACCTCCCGGGTCAGGTGCCCCTCGGGTCAGGTACCTCCCGGGTTAGGTGCCCCCCGGGTCAAGTGCCCCCCGGGTCAGGTGCCCCCCGGGTCAGGTGCCCCCTGTGTCAGGTGCCCCCCGGGTCAGGTGCCCCCCGGGTCAAGTGCCCCCCGGGTCAGGTGCCCCCCGGGTCAGGTGCCCCCTGTGTCAGGTGCCCCCCGGGTCAGGTGCCCCCTGGGTCAGGTGCCTCCCAGGTCAGGTGCCCCTCGGGTCAGGTACCTCCCGGGTCAGGTGCCCCCCGGGTCAGGTGCCCCCTGTGTCAGGTGCCCCCCGGGTCAGGTGCCCCCCGGGTCAGGTGCCCCCCGGGTCAGGTGCCCCCCGGGTCAGGTGCCCCCTGTGTCAGGTGCCCCCCGGGTCAGGTGCCCCCCGGGTCAGGTGCCCCCCGTGTCAGGTGCCCCCCGGGTCAGGTGCCCCTCGGGTCAGGTACCTCCCGGGTTAGGTGCCCCCCGGGTCAGGTGCCCCCTGTGTCAGGTGCCCCCCGGGTCAGGTGCCTCCCAGGTCAGGTGCCTCCCGGGTCAGCTACCTCCCGGGTCAGGTGCCTCCCGGGTCAGCTACCTCCCGGGTCAAGTGCCTCCCGGGTCAGGTGCCCCACAGCTTGAGCCACCTCATGGAAATGCCCTCCGTGCCCTTTGTTACCGCATGGAGGCGTTTCCTGTACAGGCTGCTGCTGCATACCTTCTACTACTGTGCCCTCGCCCGTTGCCCGGACACACTTTGGCGGGCCCTGTTGCTCCCAGGTGGTGGAGGACCCTCGTGGATCTCCCTCCACTATCTTGGGGACCTGGCGTGGGGGGTGCTGCACGCAGCAGTTCTGCACAATCATGGGTTCTTTGATTCATGGAGTCCCAAGTGTGTCCTTTTTGCAACCTTGTGGAGTCCATGGGCCATGTCTATGTTCTGTGTTATCGGCTGCACAACCTGGTCACTTTCCTCAAAGATCTCTTATTGATGTTTTGTTCGCACTTCAGCCCCACGCTCCTGATCTACGGGCACCTGGTGCGGAGGGAGGCAGGGAAGGAGGACGACCACCTCGTGAACCTGCTCCTGGGCCTGGCGAGGCATTTCATCAACAGGTCCAGGCAGTGGGCAATCAAGGAGATCGTCCAGCCTGACTGTCTGCATCTCTACCGCGGCTACATTCGCAGCCGGATGTCCCTGGAGAGGGAGCATGTGGTGTCTGAGGGCACCATTGATGCCTTCCGTGCCCGCTGGGCACCGCAGGGATGGGGGTGTATTATTGACCCCTTTAATCATGTTTTAATTTGATGCTTTAAGTTTCCTTTCCGCTTTGTCTTTTGTTACGGGTGGTACCCTTCCTTTTTGGGAGCTGCCCCTTTGAATTGTCAAAGGGGTAATTAAGGTAATTTGATTTCATTTATTTGGTTGGACAACAAAATATGTTCCTGATTGAGAGCTAATTGATCACCCAATCCTAGAGCCCCATGTCCTGTATTTAAACAAGAGTGTCAGTCCCTCTACACTCTTGATGCAGATAGCACACTGTGAGCACTCTGTATGGGATCTTGTAAATCAAGGAACTTTGGTGACGGGACTTTTGCCTCTGTGGATTTATTACATGCATATGCACCTGCGTTTTTTAATATTTTCTAAGTACAGAAAAATAAATGCCTTTTTTAAAGGGACCATGTAATAATCGCATAGTTAGAAGGGATTTATTTGGTTTGTTAACAGTTTAGTTAATTTGTTCATGGTTAATTTGACAAATAAATTGTTACGTGTTGATTTTAGAGAGTGTCAGGCATTTATTTTGTATTTAACCACTAGGAGGCGCTGAAGAGCAGGTCACACCACTTCACACACTTTTTACAGATTATAAGGTGACGGACTCCTCTTTGGGTGTTTCAGTGCTCGTGCTCATGGTGAGGGGGTGGAATCAGCCTCCGTATCGTAACAGATTGGGGATGCGGGTCAGGGATTTGAACAGTCCAGATCTTTAAATAAACTTTAAATGAGAAGTGGAAAATCTGTTTAATTTCAATGGCATGTTGTTGGTTAAATCGAAAGTGGGGAGATGGCTCTCAGCATTGCTAACCTTCTGGGGGTCGAAGACGCTTCCCAAATTTGCCAAGAAAGTTTAGAAAGACAGAAAAAGGTGACACTTGTAGTATTAGCAAACAGGCTAAAATTGGGTTTAACCATAAAAAAGCTGAATTTGTAAGAGTTAACCAACGTTTCGGTATATCAGAGAAACAGAAAAGTGTGTTGTGAAGTTGGAATTTGATGTTGATAAAGATGTAAAAAACTGTAAAATGACTCGAGTGGAATAAACATTGTGCGAGTCCCTCGAAAAGCTGTTCTTTTTCAGTGCTTGGAGGTTTAAATTGCAAAGTACATACAGAGTCCCAGACTGAAACATTTCCAAGGCCAGGGAACAGGGTTGTCATGGTAACAGACTTGAGGCATTTAAATGTTTTGAATTTTGCCCAATCAATTTAAAGCAGGCACTCAGCTACCAGGAGCCCATAATATTGGAATTTGATGGTGTTGAACAAATCAGACCAATCCTGTTAGTGCTCCCTGCATTGTTCATTCAAAGAACAAAGAACAGTACAGCACAGGAAACAGGCCCTTCGGCCCTCCAAGCCTGTGCCGCTCCTTGGTCCAACTAGACCAATCGTTTGTATCCCTCCATTCCCAGGCTGCTCATGTGACTATCCAGGTAAGTCTTAAACGATGTCAGCGTGCCTGCCTCCACCACCCTACTTGGCAGCGCATTCCAGGCCCCCACCACCCTCTGTGCAAAAAACATCCCTCTGATGTCTGAGTTATACTTCGCCCCTCTCAGCTTGAGCCCGTGACCCCTCATGATCATCACCTCCGACCTGGGAAAAAGCTTCCCACTGTTCACCCTATCTATACCCTTCATAATCTTGTACACCTCTATTAGATCTCCCCTCATTCTCCTATTGTAGGAAAATTGATAGGTCATCACAGGTATAAAAGAGAGTGCAAGAGGGATAACAGAAGTTAACAACTGCCACCTCTTAAGTCTTGAGAGGGAGAGGTACTCTCCACCCAGCCAGCTTCATATATATGGCCTTGAAAGAGAATGCACCATCTAACCAGTGAAAGGTACCAAATTGAAAAGAACTTACAGACAGAGAAATCAACGGAGAAACTCCAGAAGGTTCCGAAAGACACAACACCTGGTCGTATATTTTTTGAGAGTGACTAAATTCTATAATTACTTTCTTTTTGGTTAATGAATGAGTATTGCATTTATTTGAACAGCATTCCATGAGAATCTTATTTTACTCAGTATGCTATTTGTTTAGTTAAGGTTCCATTAGTTAAATAAATCAGTTGTTGCGTGTTCATTCTAAAGTGAGTGTCAGGTATTTCTGTTAGTTAATCACTGAACATTATTGAAGAACAGTTCACACCTTCCCACACACACTTTTAACAGATTATGAGGCGAAGTATTCCCCTTTGGGGGATTCAGCGTTACTTCTTAAAAGGGGGACAACCTACATGTGGTAACAAGTGGAGTTAAAAAAACTAAACTTGCAAATGAAACAATTGGAGTTAGAAAGTGAACTTGAAAGGCTGGAGTTAGAAGGAAGACAAAGAGAGAAGGAAAGAGAAAGGAAGGCCCTGGCGGGAGAAAGAGAAAAAGAAAAGTTGTTTGAGTTACAAAAGATTAAGTTGGAAGTGATTTTGATTTGATTTGGTTTATTATTGTCACATGTATTAACATACAGTGAAAAATATTGTTTCTTGTGCACTATACAGACCAAACATACGATTCATAGAGAAGGAAATGAGAGAGAGAGTGCAGAATGTAGTGTGACAGTCATAGCTAGGGTGCAGAAAAAGATCAACTTAATGCGAGGTAGGTCCATTCAAAACTCTGACAGCAGCAGGGAAGAAGCTGCTCTTGAGTCGGTTGGTACGTGACCTCAGACTTTTGTATCTTTTTCCTGATGGAAGAAGGTGGAAGAGAGAATGTCCGGGGTGCGTGGGGTCCTTAATTATGCTGGCTGCTTTGCCGAGGCAGCGGGAAGTGTAGACAGAGTCAAAGGATGAAAGGCTGGTTTGCGTGATGGACTGGGCTACATTCACGATCTTTTGGAGTTCTTTGCGGTGTTGGGCAGAGTAGGAGCCATACCAAGCTGTGATACAACCAGGAAGAACGCTTTCTATGGTGCATCTGTAGTAGTTGGTGAGAGTCATAGCTGACATGCCAAATTTCCTTAGTCTTCTGAGAAAGTAGAGGCGTTGGTGGGCTTTCTTAACTATAGTATCGGCATGGGGGGACCAGGACAGATTGTTGGTGAGCTGGACAGCTAAAAACATGAAGCCCTCGACCTTTTCTACTTCAATCCCGTTGATGTAGACAGGGGCATGTTCTCCACTATGCTTCCTGAAGTCGATGACAATCTCCTTCGTTTTGTTGACATTGAGGGAGAGATTATTGTTGCCGCACCAGTTCACCAGATTCTCTATCTCATTCCTGTACTCTGTCTCGTCATTGTTTGAGATCCAATCCACTACGGTGGTGTATTCAAAAACTTGAAAATCGAATTGGAGGGTGTGAGAAATGAAGCTCACTCTTTAATAATTTTACACGAGTCAAATTCTGAAGAAGCGTCTTTTAATCGATCTTGCAAGAAAGGGTGTCACTGAGCAGGCACACTTTAACATAATTACAGCATGTATTTTATACAGTTTCTCCAAAGCCCCCGGTACCTCCCCACCCCCCCCCCCCCCTGCTCTTGATTAGGTTATGTGATTGTGTTTCCTTTGTCAACGTTATGTGATTATGTCTCCTATTTCTTGCCTATGTGGTAGTTTCTTAACTGCTGCTATGTTCAGATAAGCCACTTTCTTTGTCCTTTCTTGTTTCGGTCCCATGTTGTGTATCTTCGGTGGTTTCTGTGTTAAGACTGATGTTTGCACACTATAACCTGCTTTAAAGCCTGCTTATGGTTCTACAATTCAGCTTCATGTAGAAGCAACATTATGCCATATCTCACAAGGGGAATTTGGCCACACAGTCTTGGGGGAAAAGGAGTATAGTAGGGGGCTGAGAACACAGCCTTGTGGGGCACCAGTGTTGAGGATGATCGTGGAGGAGATGTTGTTGCCTATTCTTACTGATTGTGATCTGTGAGTTAGGAAGTTCAGGATCCAGCCACAGAGGGAGGAGCCGAGGCCCAGGCCATGGAGTTTGGAGATGAGTTTTGTGGGAATAATGGTGTTGAAGGCTGGGCTGTAGTCAATAAATGGGAATCTGACATAGGTGTCCTTGTTATCTAGGTGTTCCAGGGTTGAGTACAGGTCCAGAGAGATGGTGTCTGCTGTGGACCTGTTGCAGTGATAGGCAAACTGTAGTGGATCCAGGTAGTCTGGGAGGCTGGAATTGATTTGTGCCATGACTAACCTTTTGAAGCACTTCATAATGATGGATGTCAGAGCCACCGGCCGATAGTCAGTAAGGCACGCTGCTTGGCTTTTCTTAGGTATCGGGATGATGGTCTTCTTGAAGCAGATAGGGACCTCAGATTGTTGTAAAGGGAGGTTGAAGATGTCTGTGAATATTCCCGCCAGCTGATCCGCACAGGATCTGAGTGCTCATCCGGGTACCCCATCCGGGCCAGTCGCTTTCCGTGGGTTGACCTTCGAGAAAGCTGCTCTGACATCTGCAATGGTGACCCCAGATACAGGTTCATCCGAGGCTTCCAGGGTGGAGGGCATGCTCTCGCTGACCTGTTGCTCAAAACGGGCGTAGAATGCATTGAGCTCATCAGAGAGGGATGCCAGCGATTTTACATGCCTTCATCTTGTAGCCTGTTATGCCTTGTAAGCCTTGCCATAGTCAGCGGGGGTCAGTGTGGCTAGCCTGGGACTCTAGCTTGGTCCAGTATTGTCTTTTGGTATCTTTGATGGATCTCCTTAGATCGTATCAGGCTTTCTTGTATAGGTCAATGTCGCCTGACTTGAATGCCTCAGACCTGGACTTCAGCAAGCAGTGGATATCCCTGTTCATCCATGGTTTCGGGTTGGGGAACACACGGATTTGCTTCTTTGGCACACAGTCTTCTACACACACACTAATGAAGTCAGTTACTGTAGCGGCGTACTCGTTCAGGCTGGCCGCAGAGTTTTTAAATACTGACCAGTCCACTGACTCCAAGCAGCCCCGTAGGAGATTATCTGATTCCTCACACCAACATTGCACGACTTTCTTTGATGGATTCTCCCGCTTCAGTTTTTGCTTGTAAGCTGGGAGCAGGAGCACAGCCTTGTGGTCTGATTTACCAAAGTGTGTGCGGGCGACAGAGCGGGAGGCATGTTTGATGTTTGTGTAACAGTGGTCTAGGATGTTGGGCCTCTGGTGGAACAGGAGATGGGTTGGTGATAACTTGGTAGGACGCTCTTGAGCTTGGCCTGATTGAAGTCCCCGGCCATGATGAACAAGGCCTCGGGATATTTCGTCTCAAGGCTATTCGTATTGGTGCATATTTCGTCCAGCGTGATCTTCACATCCGCATGGGGTGGAATGTAAACTGCCATCAGGATAATGGAGGTGAACTCCCGCGGAAGGTAATAGGGGCGGCATTTTAGCGTCAGGTATTCTAGGTCTGGGGAGCAGAAAGTTGCCAGTGTTGCTACGTCTCGGCACCACGAGGTGTTGATTAGGAAGCAGACCCCACCTCCCCTAGCCTTGCCTGAGGCCGCTGTACAGTCCATTCGATGGATTGAGAAGTCCTCTGGTTGTAGGGCACTGTCCGGAATTTGAAAGAAGTCTTCAAATGACAGAAGGAAGAGTACCAGATAGAATTGATAATAAGTAGACTCAACATAGACAACCCCCTGGTAAGGATACATACAAATATGTCCAAACAATTACCAAAATTTGATGAAAAGGACACAGAAGCCTTTCTCATTTCCTTTGAGAAATTGGCTACACAGATGGTCAGAGGAGGTGTCAGGAAAGTATGAAGAAGTAAAGAAGGCTGTTGTGAGTACTAACGAATTGGTGCCAGAAGCATATCGACAACGGTTCAAAAATGTAAGAAAGGAACCAGGTCAGACATATATCGAGTTTGAAAGAATTAAACAGAACAACTTTGATATTTGGGTGACAGCATTAAAGATGGAAAAGACATATGAGGCTATTAGAAATATTATTCTGCTGGAGCAGTTGAAAAACTCACTTCCAGAAGTGATACCAACTCATGTTGAGGAACAGAAAGTTGAAACAGCGAGAAGAGCTGCAGAGATGGCAGATGAATACACATTAAAGCATTAATTGAAGTGTGGCTTCTGACAGCAATTTCATTCTGTGAGGGATAGAAATTGGGGAAGAGGGACTATCCACTCTGTCTATGCCCCTCATAATCTTGTGGACTTCTATCAGGTCGCCCCTCAACCTCCGTCATTCCAGTGAGAACAAACCAAGTTTCTCCAACATCTCACAGCTAATGCCCTCCATATCAGGCAACATACAGGTAAATCTTTTCTGTACCCTCTCCAAAGCCTCCACATCCTTCTGGTAGTGTGGCAACTAGAATTGAACACTATATTCCAAGTGCGGCCTAACTAAGGTTCTATAAAACTGCAACATGACTTGCCAATTTTTAAACTCAATGTCCCGGCTGATGAGGGCAAGCATGCCGTATGCCTTCTTGACTACCTTCTCCACCTGCGTTGCCACTTTCAGTGACCTGTGTACCTGTACACCCAGATCCCTTGGCCTATCAATACTCTTAAGGGTTCTGCCATTTACTGTATATTTCCTGTCTGTATTAGACCTTCCAAAATGCATTACCTCACATTTGTCTGGATTAAACTCCATCTGCCATCTCTCCGCCCAAGTCTCCAACCGATCTTGGAATCCTACACTTGGAATACTGTGTGCAATTCTGGTCACCCTATTATAGAAAGGATATTATTAAACTAGAAAGAGTGCAGAAAAGATTTACTAGGATGCTACCGGGACTTGATGAATTGGGTTAAGGAGAGGCGAGATAGACTGGGACTTTTTTATCTGGAGCGTAGGAGGCTGAGGGGTGATCTAATAGAGGTCTATAAAATAATGAGGGGCACAGATCAGCTAGATAGTCAATATCTTTTCCCAAAGGTAGGGGAGTCTAAAACTAGAGGGCATAGGTTTAAGCTGAGAGGGGAGAGATACAAAAGTGTCCAGAAGGGCAATTTTTTCACAGGGGGTGGTGAGTGTCTGGATCCTTCAGTTCCCCTTCAGTTAATTCACCTTTGCTTTGGTTTGCACCCCCCTGCCAAATAGTTTAAATCCTACCTTGTGACATTAGCAAACCTCCCAACCAGAATATTTATGCCCTTCCAGTTTAGATGTAACCCGTCCTTCTTGTACAGGTCCCACCTGCCCCGGAAGAGACCCCAATGGCTCCGATATCGGAAACGCTCCCTTCTACACCAGCTGTTTAGCTATGTGTTGAGCCGGACTATCTTCCTATTTGGAGTCATAGAGGTTTACAGCATGGAAACAAGCCCTTCAGCCCAACCTGTCCATGCCGCCCTTTTTTTTAAACCCCGAAGCATAGAGTCATAGAGACAGTCCAGCCTCGCCGCGCCTTGACACTTCCGCTTCCCACTTCTTAGTGGATGTTACTGAGCCGATGTCTCCCAGAATGCACCAATGGAAGTAAGAAGACCTTTAAAATTAATGAAGGAAAAGCTGATGGGTCAAAAGTCAGCGATCTTGCAGCACGATTATGTGCTAGTTTACCCCATTTGAGTTGATATTCAGATACAAAGTAAGAGGTCCTTTAAAATTAATTAAAGAAAAGTTGGTAGGTCCGAAGTCAGAGGTCTCACAGTTGGATTATGTATCTGAGGTGAGAGAAAGATTAAACAGAGTGGGTGAACTGGCTGGACAATATTTGAAGGTGGCACAACACTTAATGAAACATGAAATAGATATGAAATCTAAAATTCATACATTTTCCCATGGGGCTAAAGTATTGATGCCATTACCAATGGTAGGAGATTCCTTCAAAGTGAGGTTTAGTGGTCCCTATCAGATTGAGAAGGAATTAAGGCAGGTAAATTATTTGGTAAAGTTGACAGATAGGAAAAAAAAATGACAGAGTATCTCATGTGAACATGCTGAAAGATAACTTTGACAGGGAAAATAAATTGGAGAAAGAGATATTAGGGCCTGATGGCATCTATCCTCGACTGCTCAGGGAGACGAGAGATGAAATTGCTGGGCCTCTGACGGAAATCTTTGTCGCTTCTTTGGACACGGGTGAGGTCCCTGAGGATTGGAGGATAGCGAATGTGGTCCCGTTGTTTAAGAAGGGTAGCAGGGATAACCCAGGAAATTATAGGCCGGTGAGCTTGACGTCTGTGGTAGGGAAGTTGTTGGAGAGGATTCTTAGAGACAGGATGTATGCGCATTTAGAACGGAACAATCTCATTAGTGACAGACAGCATGGTTTTGTAAGAGGGAGGTCGTGCCTTACAAATTTGGTGGAGTTTTTTGAGGAAGTGACAAAAACGGTTGATGAAGGAAGGGCCGTGGATGTCGTCTATATGGATTTCAGTAAGGCATTTGACAAAGTCCCACATGGCAGGTTGGTTAAGAAGGTTAAGGCTCATGGGATACAAGGAGAAGTGGCTCGATGGGTGGAGAACTGGCTTGGCCATAGGAGACAGAGGGTAGTGGTCGAAGGGTCTTTTTCCGGCTGGAGGTCTGTGACCAGTGGTGTTCCGCAGGGCTCTGTACTGGGACCTCTGCTATTTGTGATATATATAAATGATTTGGAAGAAGGTGTAACTGGTGTAATCAGCAAGTTTGCGGATGACACGAAGATGGCTGGACTTGCAGATAGCGAAGAGCATTGTCGGGCAATACAGTAGGATATAGATAGGCTGGAAAATTGGGCGGAGAGGTGGCATAGAACATAGATAGAACATAGAACATTACAGCGCAGAACAGGCCCTTCGGCCCACGATGTTGCACCGACCAGTTAAAAAAAAACTGTGACCCTCCAACCTAAACCAATTTCTTTTCGTCCATGAACCTATCTACGGATCTCTTAAACGCCCCCAAACTAGGCGCATTTACTACTGATGCTGGCAGGGCATTCCAATCCCTCACCACCCTCTGGGTAAAGAACCTACCCCTGACATCGGTTCTATAACTACCCCCCCTCAATTTAAAGCCATGCCCCCTCGTGCTGGATTTCTCCATCAGAGGAAAAAGGCTATCACTATCCACCCTATCTAAACCTCTAATCATCTTATATGTTTCAATAAGATCCCCTCTTAGCCGCCGCCTTTCCAGCGAAAACAATCCCAAATCCCTCAGCCTCTCCTCATAGGATCTCCCCTCCATACCAGGCAACATCCTGGTAAACCTCCTCTGCACCCTCTCCAAAGCCTCCACATCCTTCCTGTAATGTGGGGACCAGAACTGCACACAGTACTCCAAGTGCGGCCGCACCAGAGTTGTGTACAGTTGCAACATAACGCTACGACTCCTAAATTCAATCCCCCTACCAATAAACGCCAAGACACCATATGCCTTCTTAACAACCTTATCTACTTGATTCCCAACTTTCAGGGATCTATGCACACATACACCTAGATCCCTCTGCTCCTCCACACTATTCAAAGTCCTCCCGTTAGCCCTATACTCAACACATCTGTTATTCCTACCAAAGTGAATTACCTCACACTTCTCCGCATTAAACTCCATCCGCCACCTCTCGTCCCAACTTTGCAACCTGTCTAAGTCTTCCTGCAAACTACGACACCCTTCCTCACTGTCTACCACACCACCGACTTTGGTGTCATCAGCAAATTTGCTAATCCACCCAACTATACCCTCATCCAGACCATTTAATGGCAGATGGAGTTTAATCCGGATAAATGCGAAGTGATGCATTTTGGAAGAAATAATGTAGGGAGGAGTTATACAATAAATGGCAGAGTCATCAGGAGTATAGAAACACAGAGGGACCTAGGTGTGCAAGTCCACAAATCCTTGAAGGTGGCAACACAGGTGGAGAAGGTGGTGAAGAAGGCATATGGTATGCTTGCCTTTATAGGACGGGGTATAGAGTATAAAAGCTGGAGTCTGATGATGCAGCTGTATAGAACGCTGGTTAGGCCACATTTGGAGTACTGCGTCCAGTTCTGGTCGCCGCACTAGCAGAAGGACGTGGAGGCGTTAGAGAGAGTGCAGAGAAGGTTTACCAGGATGTTGCCTGGTATGGAGGGTCTTAGCTATGAGGAGAGATTGGGTAGACTGGGGTTGTTCTCCTTTGAAAGACAGAGAATGAGGGGAGATCTAATAGAGGTGTACAAGATTATGAAGTGTATAGATAGGGTGAACAGTGGGAAGCTTTTTCCCAGGTCGGAGGTGACAATCACGAGAGGTCACGGGCTCAAGGTGAGAGGGGCGAAGTATAACTCAGATATCAGAGGGACGTTTTTTGCACAGAGGGTGGTGGGGGCCTGGAATGCGCTGCCAAGTAGGGTGGTGGAGGCAGGCACGCTGACATCGTTTAAGACTTACCTGGATAGTCACATGAGCAGCCTGGGAATGGAGGGATACAAACGATTGGTCTAGTTGGACCAAGGAGCGGCACAGGCTTGGAGGGCCGAAGGGCCTGTTTCCTGTGCTGTACTGTTCGTTGTTCTTTGTTCTTACTGCCACTCAGAGTGAGAAATTAAATCCCAATGATGTGGATTTTGATGGACCTAAAAATAAAATAATGAAGAAGTCCTTATAGACTGGAATAGGGTAGTGAGCTATCTGTCCCAGAGCACTGAATTGAAAAGCTTGTTACAGTGCTGTGAGGACCTATGTAGAAGTAGAGTGGGGAGGACTAATACAGTACATGAGGTTGGTGTAGGGAATGCTGTTCTGATAAAACAACATCCCTATCAGCTTAATCCTGTCAGAGCAGCACAGGTTCAGAAGGAAGTGGAAGCGATGCTACAGGACGACATCACAGAGCTGAGTCAGAATGAGTGGAGTTCGCCGATCGTGTTGGTTCCCAAACCTGATGGTACTCAACGATTCTGTGTAGATTATCGGAAGGGTCAACGCTGTGACTAGATCTGAATCATATCCAATTCCAAGGCTGGAGAACTGTGTGGAAAAAGATAGACAAGCTACTTACATCATTGAGGGGAGATTTGATCGAGGTGTATAAGATTTTGATGGGTATAGATAGAGTGAATGCAAGCAGGCTTTTTCCGCTGAGGCGAGGGGAGAAAAAAACCAGAGGGCATGGGTTAAGGGTGAAAGGAGAAAAGTTTAAAGGGAATATTAGGGGGGGCTTCTTCACGCAGAGAGTGGTGGGAGTGTGGAATGAGCTGCCGGATAAAGTGGTAAATGCGGGGTCACTTAACATTTAAGAAAAACTTGGATGGGTTCATGGATGAGAGGGGTGTGGAGGGATATGGTCCAAGTGCAGGTCAGTGGGACTAGGCATAAAATGGTTCGGCACAGAAAGAAGGGCCAAAAGGCCTGTTTCTGAGCTGTAATTTTCTATGGTTCTCTATGGTTCTATCATAAAGTTGGACTTACTTCGCGGTTACTGGCAACTACCTTTGTCAGAGAGAGCAAAAGAAGTTTCTGCTTTTGTAACCCCAAATGGGCTATATCAATTTAAAGTAATGCCCTTTGGGATGAAAAACACACGAGCTACTTTTCAAAGGCTTATGAACAGAGTTGTTGCAGGATTGACGAATTGTGCTGTCTACATCGGTGACTTGGTAATCTTTATCCATTAATGGAAAGATCACATGGAGCATTTGGCAGAGCTCTTTGAGAGACTACGGAAGCCATAAGCTTGAAAAAACAGATTTGTGAAGGCAGAAGTGCCATTCTTAGGGCACAGCATCAGATACGGACAGATGACACCGTGAAGACGAAAGGCTATTGAACAGGAATGGACCAGGACAGTCAGGAACAAGAATGGACTGGGACAGAGTCAGGAATCGGAATGGACCGGGATGGAGATAGGAATCGGAATGGACCAGGACGGAGTCAGGAGCAGAAATGTACCGGGATGGAGTCAGGAACAGGAACGGACCGGGACGGAGTCAGGAACAGGAACGGACCGGGACGGAGTCAGGAACAGGAATGTACCGGGATGGAGTCAGGAACTGGAATGGACCGCGATGGAGTCGGGAACAGGAATGTACCAGGATGGAGTCAGGAACAGGAATGTACCGGGATGGAGTCGGGAACAGGAATGTACCGGGATGGAGTCGGGGACAGGAATGTACCGGGATGGAGTCGGGAACAGGAATGTACCGGGATGGAGTCAGGAACAGGAATGTACAGGGATGGAGTCAGGAACTGGAATGTACCGGGATGGAGTCAGGAACTGGAATGTACCGGGACAGAGTCAGGAATCGGAATGGACCGGGACGGAGTCAGGAACAGGAATGTACCGGGATGGAGTCGGGAACAGGAATGTACTGGGATGGAGTCAGGAATGGATGTGGACATTCTTGTTCCTGACTCCACTCCTCCTCCGATTCCACCACAGGCCAAATTTATTTTGACTGTGTCCCAGTCCTTCCCTGTTTCCAGTTGCACTCTGGGTTGGTCCTGCTTTCAATGTGTCCCTGTGAATGACTCCCTATCTCTCTGTGGAAGAATGGTATGCTGGGAAGCTCACCCACTGCTCCCGCTTCCCCATTATCCAGTCCTGCTGCCAACTCACTCTCCACGCAACAGCCAAGTTAATCCCTGACACACATTCACACTTAGCCCTCTTGAAGCAATGTGACCTCTCTAAATTGTGAATCTAATGGTCCTGAAATTCTTCTCTTTACCCGACAGGAATTCAATGTGTGGGAGACTTCAGTGTCTGGTGCTGACTAATACCGGATTGCGGGGAGGACGTCTGGAGTCTGCTATCTTCCTGCCTGGCTGCAGGAAGCACTATTCTTATTATTTGGATTCTCATACTGACTTGCTGATTCAAGATGGAACAGCGTGCCCTGGTAGCAAGGTAACCCATTCAGTTATTGGAAAGCAATATTAATGCTGAAGCAATTGACACTCTTTCACTCTTTCACTCTTCCGATTGGAGCTCATTCATTATTTTTCTCCTTCCTCTCCCTCACTTTTCAAAGTTTATTTATTAATGTCACAAGTAGGCTGACACTAATGCTTCAATGAAGTTACTGTGAACATTCCCTGTGAAAATTTCCACAATGTTGCTAATTTAGTGTTTGCAAAATTAAAAAAAAATCTAAAATGCTTAGAGTTGTAAAATTCTATTAGAAAATGTAGATTGTTTTGTACTGAATAACGGAAGGTGCATCCCGTACACAGCCTGAAACAATATGTCGGAGGCAAAAAGCAGCAGGGTTGGCTTGGCAACAGACTTCAGGCATTTGGATCAGAACATGTTTTTCAATTTTAGCTAATCAATTTATAATAGGCTCTTGAATAGCAGCAGCCTATCAGATTTGAATTTGATGTTTTGATAACCTGTAAACCAATCCTATTGTGGGGGTTTTGGTATGTCATCTGGGGTATAAGAACCAGACAGCCACTGCCTCAGCCAGACAGCCGCTGCCAGACAGTCACTGCCTCAGCCAGACAGCCGCTGCCAGACAGCCACTGCCTCAGCCAGACAGTCACTGCCTCAGCCAGACAGCCGCTGCCAGACAGTCACTGCCTCAGCCAGACAGCCGCTGCCAGACAGTCACTGCCTCAGCCAGACAGCCGCTGCCAGACAGTCACTGCCTTAGCCAGACAGCCGCTGCCTTAGCCAGACAGCCGCTGCCAGACAGTCACTGCCTCAGCCAGACAGCCGCTGCCAGACAGTCACTGCCTCAGCCAGACAGCCGCTGCCAGACAGTCACTGCCTCAGCCAGACAGCCGCTGCCAGACAGTCACTGCCTTAGCCAGACAGCCGCTGCCTTAGCCAGACAGCCGCTGCCAGACAGCCTCAGCCAGACAGTCACTGCCTCAGCCAGACAGCCGCTGCCTTAGCCAGACAGCCGCTGCCAGACAGCCTCAGCCAGACAGTCACTGCCTCAGCCAGACAGCCGCTGCCTTAGCCAGACAGCCGCTGCCAGACAGCCGCTGCCAGACAGCCACTGCCTTAGCCAGACAGCCGCTGCCAGACAGCCACTGCCTTAGCCAGACAGCCGCTGCCAGACAGCCGCTGCCAGACAGCCGCTGCCAGACAGCCGCTGCCAGACAGTCACTGCCTCAGCCAGACAGCCGCTGCCAGACAGTCACTGCCTCAGCCAGACAGCCGCTGCCAGATAGTCACTGCCTCAGCCAGACAGCCACTGCCTCAGCCAGACAGCCGCTGCCAGACAGTCACTGCCTCAGCCAGACAGCCACTGCCTCAGCCAGACAGCCGCTGCCAGACAGTCACTGCCTCAGCCAGACAGCCGCTGCCAGACAGTCACTGCCTCAGCCAGACAGCCGCTGCCAGACAGTCACTGCCTCAGCCAGACAGCCACTGCCTCAGCCAGACAGCCGCTGCCAGACAGTCACTGCCTCAGCCAGACAGCCACTGCCTCAGCCAGACAGCCGCTGCCAGACAGTCACTGCCTCAGCCAGACAGCCACTGCCTTAGCCAGACAGCCGCTGCCAGACAGTCACTGCCTCAGCCAGACAGCCGCTGCCAGACAGCCGCTGCCAGACAGTCACTGCCTCAGCCAGACAGCCGCTGCCAGACAGTCACTGACTCAGCCAGACAGCCGCTGCCAGGCAGCCACTGCCTCAGCCAGACAGCCACTGCCTCAGCCAGACAGCCGCAGCCAGACAGTCACTGTCTCAGCCAGACAGCCGCTGCCAGACAGTCACTGCCTCAGCCAGACAGTTGCTGCCAGACAGTCACTGCCTCAGCCAGACAGCCGCTGCCAGACAGTCACTGCCTCAGCCAGACAGTCACTGCCTCAGCCAGACAGCCGCTGCCAGACAGTCACTGCCTCAGCCAGACAGCAACTTCCTCTGCCAGACAGTAACTGCCTCTGCCAGACAGTTACTGCCTCTGCCAGACAGCAACTGCCTCTGCCAGACAGCAACTGCCAGACAGCCAGTCTCTGCCACAGTTGTCAGCTTGAGAGAGACATAGACAGCAACTGCCTAACAGTGTAACAGCCATATTTATGTCTTAAAAGAAAGTCTCATCTCAATCATAAAGGTACCAACAGAAGATAGTGAAAAAGAAGACAGAATATTCCGCAAGATTTTGAAAGCCACAAAAACCTGGTGATACATTTTTTGAGACCGATGGAATTCTATTATGTATTTTTAGTTGATGAATGAGTATTGTATCTATCTAAACAACATTCCATTAGAATCGTGTTTTATTTAGTTTGTTATTAGTTAGTTAAACTGTTCACTGGAGGGAAAATGCTAAGATATTCTATATGCATTTCAAAGGGAAGAGAATGACCATTAGGGACCAAGGGGGAAATCTGTGGGTGGAGCCAGAGGACATTGGTAGGGGGTTAAACGAATATTTCACACCTGTCTTCACCCATGAGAATGAGGAGGTGGTTATGGAACTCGGGCAGAGAGACTGTGAGGCTCTAGAGAAAATTATCATAGGGAGTGACAAGGTTAATGGAGGTATTGGCAGGCTTAAAAGTGGACAAATCTCCAGGCTCAGATGAATTGGGTCCCAGGCAAGAGAGGAAATTGCAGAAGTTCTAACCCAAATTTTTAATTCCTCCCTGACCACTGGGGAGGTGCCAGAGGACTGGAGAATGGCTAATGTGGTCCCACCGTTTAAGAAAGTTTGTTGAGACAAACCAGGGAACTACAGACCAGTGAGTCTCACGTCTGTGGTTGGGAAACTACTGGAGAAGATTCTGAAGGAGAGAATCTATCTTCATTTGGAGAGGCAAGGTTTGATCAGGGATGGTCAGCATGTTTTTGTCAGAGGGATGGTCATCCCTAACAAATTTGATTTGTTTGTGCATGTAGCCAAGTGTGTGGATAAGGGTAGTGCAGTTGATGTAGTTTACATGGATTTCAGCAAAGCCTCTGACAAAGACTCACATGGGAGACTTACTAAGAAGGCTGATGCACATGGGATGCAGGGTGATCTGATAAGGTGGATTCATAATTGGCTTAGTGGTAGGAGACAGAGGGTGGTGACAGATGGCTACTTTAGTGACTGGAGGCCAGTGGCGTGCCACAGGGATCTGTGCTGGGCCCCCTATTGTTCGTCATTTATATAAATGACATTGATGACTATGCGGAGGGTAGGATCAGTCAGTTTGTCAATGACACAAAGATTGGCCGGGTGGTTAACAGTGAGGTTGAGTGTTTTGAGTTACAGGAAGATATCGATGAGATGGTCAAATGGGCGGATAAGTGGCAGATGGAATTTAACCCTGAAAAGTGTGAGGTGATACAGGAATGAGTAATTTGACAAGGAAGGATACTGTGAAAGGTCTGACACTGGGAAGTTCCGAAGAACAAAGGGACCTTGGCGTGTTTGTCCATCGATCTCTCAAGGCGGAAATGCATGTTAATAGGGTGGTGAAAAAGGCACGTGGCACACTCGCCTTTATCAATCAGGGTATAGATTACAAAAGCAGGGAGGTCATGATGGAGTTGTATAGGAGTTTGGTGAGGTCACAACTGGAGCACTGTGTGCAGTTCTGGTCGCTACATTATAGGAAGGATGTGATTGCACTGGAGGGGGTGCAGAGTAGATTCACCAGGATGCTGCCTGGGGTGGAACACTTAAATTTAATCCACCTAACCCGCACATTTTGGGAATGTGGGAGGAAACCTGAGCACCCGGAGGAAAAACAACGCAGACATGGGGAGAATGTGAAAACACAGCACAGATAGTGACCCAAGCTGGGAATCGAACCTGGGTCCCATGCGCTGTGAGGCAGCAGTGCTAGTTTACTCCATTTGAGTTGATATTCAGACATGAAATACGAGGTCCTTTAAAATTAATTAAGGAAAAGTTAGTAGGTCCGAAGTCAGAGGTCTCACAGTTGGATTATGTATCTGAGGTGAGAGAAAGATTAAACAGAGTGGGTGAATTAGCTGGACAATATTTGAAGGTTGTCCAGCACGTAATGAAACAAGAAGCAGATAAGAAATCTAAAATTTGTAATATTGCCCGTGGGGATAAAGTTTTGGTGCCATTACCAGTTGTGGAGGTCCCTTGAAAGCCAGATTTAGTGTCCCTATCAGATTGAGCAGAAGTGTATTATTCCAGGGTTTCACATTTTGCGATTTCACATTCCGGGGTTTCACATTCCAGGGGTTCACATTCTGGGGTTTCACATTCCGGGGTTTCACATTCCGTGATTTCACATTCTGGGATTTCCCATTCCGTGATTTCTCATTCAATGATTTCACATTCCAGAGTTTCACCTTCCACAATTTCACATTCTGCGCTTTCACATTCCATGATTTCACATTCCGGGATTTCCCATTCCATGATTTCCCATTCCGGGATTTCCCATTCCGGGATTTCCCATTCCGCAATTTCACATTCTGGAGTTTCACCTTTCCAATTTCACCTTCCGGGATTTCACATTCCAGGGTTTCTAAACAAGGCCTTTGACCAAGGATCCCATTGTTGTGGTTGCTAAGGAAATGCCAGCTAATTTGGAGATTGCCTGTGGTGAACAGATACACAGGCAGGATTTGAACGTTTTCTATTCAGTGGAGAGACATCAGGAAGGGCCATGGTGCAGTGGCAGTGCAGTTAGGTTAAAACCACTGCACTCACTGTGGAACAATGTAGTCACAGCGAGAACATGGACAGTTTTCGCCAGAGATCCTGAGAGGGTCATGAGATCAAAGGGTTGTGAATCTGTGGAATTCCCTGCCCAGTGAAGCAGTTGAGGCTACCTCATTGAATGTTTTTAAGGCAAGGATAGCTAAATTTTTGAACAGTAAAGGAATTAAGGGTTATGGTGAGCGGGCGGGGAAGTGGAGCTGAGTCCACAAAAAGATCAGCCATGATCTTATTGAATGGCGGAGCAGGCTCGAGGGGCCAGATGGCCTACTCCTGCTCCTAGTTCTTGTGTTCTTATGTTCTTTTACCATGTACCAATGTGTTATTAAGTGACGAGATGAAGCATTCCACAAAAGCCCCATGTCTTGTTGAGCTAACTATAGCTGTGGATCTCGGGTGTAATGTGGTTCACAGAGGCATTAGACCCACTGTAGAATAAATGTAGATGAATGTCTACTGGAGGAGAAAGTCTCAGGGACTGCCAATGTGCTGCATGTCTGATAAGAGGTCGAGCTGAGAATGCTCTGAGATTTTCCTCTGTTTTTGATTTGATTTATTATTGTCACAAGTATTAACACATAGAGTGAAAAGTATTGTTTCTTGCGCGCTATACAAAGCATACCGTTCATAGAGAAGGAAACGAGAGAATGCAGAATGTAGTATTACAGTCATAGCTAGGGGTGTAGAGAAAGATCAACTTAATGCAAGGTAGGTTCATTCAAAAGTCTGACAGCAGCAGGGAAGAAGCTGTTCTTGAGTCAGTTGGTACGTGACCTCAGACTTTTGTATCTCTTTCCCGAAGGAAGAAGATGGAAGAGAGAATGTCCGGGGTATGTGGGGTCCTCAATTATGCTGGCTGCTTTGCCGAGGCAGCGGGAAGTGTAGACTGAGTCAATGGATGGGAGGCAGATTTGCGTGATGGATTGGGCTACATTCACGACCTTTTGTAGCTCCTTGCGGTCTTGGGCAGAGCAGGAGCCCATACCAAGCTGTGATACAACCAGAAAGAATGCTTTCTATGATGCATCTGTAAAGGTTGGTGAGAGTCGTAGCTGACATGTCAAATTTCCTTAGTCTTCTGAGAAAGTAGAGGCGTTGGTGGGGCTTTCTTAACTATAGTGTCGGCATGGGGGGACCAGGACAGGTTGTTGGTGATCTGGACACCTAAAATATTGAAGCTCTTGACCCTTCTTACTTCATTCCCAGTGATGTAGACAGGGGCATGTTCTCCTTTACGCTTCCTGAAGCCGATGACAATCTCCTTCGTTTTGTTGACATTGAGGGAGAGATTATTGTTGCCGCACCAGTTCACCAGATTCTCTATCTCATTCCTGTACTCTGTCTCGTCATTGTTTGAGATCCGACCCACTACAGTGGTGTTGTCAGCAAACTTGAAAATCGAATTGGAGGGAAATTTGGCCGCACAGTCATAGGTGTATGAGTATAGTATTAGATACTTGAAGTATAATTGATGGTTTGTACTAAGTTAAGTTACCTATTAGATGATGTTGAACCTAAGTGAATTTTAGAACATAGAACATTGAACATAGAAAAGCTGCAGCACAAACAGGCCCTTCGGCCCACAAGTTGCGCCGAACATGTCCCTACCTACTAGCCTTACCTATAACCCTCTATCTTACTAACTTCCATGAACTTATCCAAATGTCTCTTAAAAGACCCAATCGAATCCGCCTCCACCACCACTACTGGCAGCCGATTCCACGCACCCACCACCCTCTGAGTGAAAAACTTACCCCTAACGTCTCCTCTGTACCTACTCCCCAGCACCCTAAACCTGTGACCTCTTGTGGCAACCATTTCAGCCCTGGGTAAAAGCCTCTGAGAATCCACTCTATCAATACCTCTCAACATCTTATACACCTCTATCAGATCACCCCTCATCCTTCGTCTCTCCAAGGAGCGTATTTTATTTAATTGTTACAGTAAATGTTTACTCCATGTTGTAATTTGGACCATTCTCCTGCCCTGGGGCTGCCACGTTTCATCCCTAATTGCCGACCCTCCCACCTCTTACATTTCCAACATTCTACTTGACAAAATGACCTCTCCTTCCGTCACAGACCGATTTTCTCAATGTTAAAGGATTCTAGGGCCCCCAATTCTGTAATTCCCTGTTACTCCACAGGGAGTGCAAATGTCCACTGTGCAATCCCAGTGACTAAAATGGAGTGGGAATATCGAGTGCGTAATCCCTGTCACTCAGCAGGGAGTGACGGTGTCCACTGTGTAATTCCTTGTTTGTTTGGAACGGTGGCACAGTGGTTAGCACTGCTGCCTCACTGCGCCAGGGACCCGGGTTTGATTCCTGAGTAAACAAACAGGGAGTGGGAATATCCAGTGTGTAATGCCTGTGACTCAAGAAGAGTGGAAATATCCACTGTGTAATCCCCGCGACTCAGCAGGAAGTGGGAATGTCCAGTGCATAATGCCTGTGGCTCAGGAAGAGTGGGAATGTCCACTGTGTAATCCCTGTGATTTGGCAGGGAGTGGGAATGTCCAGTGCATAATCCCTGTGACTCAGGAAGAGTAGGAATGTCCAGTGCATAATGCCTGTGACTCAGCACGGAGTGGGAATGTCCAGTGTGTAATCCCTGTGACTCAGCAGGGAGTGGAATGTCCAGTGCGTAATTCCTGTGACTCAGGAAGAGTGGGAATGTCCAGTGTTTAATCTCTGTGACTCAGGAAGAGTGGGAATGTCCAGTGTGTAATCCCCGTGACTCAGGAAGAGTGGGAATGTCCACTGTGTAATCCTGTGACTCAGCAGGGAGTGGGAATGTCCAGTGCATAATGCCTGTGACTTAGGAAGAGTGGGAATGTCCACTGTGTAATCCCTGTGACTCAGCAGGGAGTGGGAATGTCCAGTGTGTAATCCCCGTGACTCAGGAAGAGTGGGAATATCCAGTGCGTAATCCCCGTGACTCAGGAAAAGTGGGAATGTCCAGTGTGTAATCCCTGTGACTCAGGAAGAGTGGGAATGTCCAGTGCGTAATCCCTGTGACTCAGGAAGAGTGGGAACGTCCAGTGCGTAATCCCTATGACTCAGCAGGGGGTGGGAATGTCCAGTGCGTAGTCCCTGTGACTCAGGAAGAGTGGGAATGTTCACTGTGTAATCCCTATGACTCAGCAGGGAGTGGGAATGTCCAGTGCATAATGCCTGTGACTCAGGAAGAGTGGGAATGTCCAGTGCGTAATCCCTGTGGCTCAGGAAGAGTGGGAATATCCAATGCGTAATCCCCGTGACTCAGGAAGAGTGGGAATGTCCAGTGTGTAATCCCCGTGACTCAGGAAGAGTGGGAATATCCAGTGCGTAATCCCCGTGACTCAGGAAGAGTGGGAATGTCCAGTGCGTAATCCCTGTGGCTCAGGAAGAGTGGGAATGTCCAGTGGGTAATCCCTGTGGCTCAGGAAGAGTGGGAATGTCCACTGTGTAATCCCTGTGACTCAGCAGGGAGTGGGAATGTCCAGTGCGTAATCCCCGTGACTCAGGAAGAGTGAGAATGTCCAGTGCGTAATCCCTGTGGCTCAGGAAGAGTGGGAATGTCCAGTGCGTAATCCCTGTGACTCAGCAGGGAGTGGGAATGTCCAGTGCGTAATCCCTGTGACTCAGGAAGAGTGGGAATGTCCAGTGCGTAATCCCTGTGGCTCAGGAAGAGTGGGAATGTCCAGTGCGTAATCCCTGTGACTCAGCAGGGAGTGGGAATGTCCAGTGCGTAATGCCTGTCACTCAGGAAGAGTGGGAATGTCCAGTGTGTAATCCCCGTGACTCAGAAAGAGTGGGAATGTCCAGTGCGTAATCCCTGTGACTCCAGAAGAGTGGGAATATCCAGTGTGTTGTGAAGAGCCCATTATCAAGGACGTCACAACTCAGCATTTGGAAGGCAGTGGTATAATCAGACAAAATCAGCATGGATTTACAAAAGGGAAATCATGCTTGATGAATCTGTTGGAATTTTTTGAGGATGTAACTAGTAGATTTGACTGAGGAGAACCAGTGGATGTGGTTTATTTAGACTTTCAGAAGGCTTTCGGCAAGATCTCACATAACCAACTACTACCCACATGGGATCTCAGGTAATGTCTTGAGATGGATAGAAAGCTTGTTAGTAGATAGGAAGCAAAGAGTTGTCATAAATGGGTCTTTCTCTCATTGGCAGTCAGTGACTAGTGGGGTTCCACAGGGATCTGTGCCAGGACCCCAAATGTTCACATTATATATTAATGATTTGGAAGAGGGAACTGAATGTATTATCTCCAAATTTGCAAATGAGACAAAGTTGTGTGGGAGGGTGAGCTGTGAGGAGGATGCAGAGATGCTTCAGTGTGATTAGGACAGGCTGAGTGTGTGGACATTTGCACGGCAGTTGCAGTATAATGTGGATAAATGTGAGGTAGCAATAATACGAAAGCAGATTATTACTTGAATGGGTATAAACTGAAAGAGATGGATACTCAACACGACCTTAGAGTCCTTGTGCATCAGTCGCTGAAAGTAAGCGCGCAGGTACAGCAGGCAGTAAAGAAGGCAAATGGCAAGCTGGCCTTCATAGCGAGAGGATTTGAGTAAAGGGGTTGGGATGTTTTGCTGCAATTGTACAGGGCGTTGGTGAGGCCACACCTGGAGTATTGTGTGCAGTTTTGGTGTCCTTATCTGAGGAAGGACATGCACCCTGGACATTCTCTCTTCCACCTTCTTCTGTTGGGGAAAAGATACAAAAGTCTAAATTCGCACGCCAACCGACTCAAGAACAGCTTCTTCCCTGCTGCCATCAGACTATTGAATGGACCTACCTCGCATTAAGTTGATCTTTCTCTACACCCTAGTTATGACTGTAATGTTGCATTCTGCACCCTCTCCTTTCCTTCTCTATGAATGGTATGCTTTGTCTGTATAGCGCACAAGAAACAATACTTTTCACTGTTTGCTAATATATGTGGCAATAATAAATCAAATCAGATGAAGTGCAATCTGGACAGATGCATTTTGGAGGATCAAATTTAGGTGTGAATTATACTGTAAATGGCAGGGAGGATTTAAACCAGTTTGGCAGGGGAGTGAGAACCAAAGCAAAGGTGAATTAACTGAAGGGGAGCTAGAGAGTAGGGCCAGTAAGACTCAGAGAAAGAGCAGGCACGGTGTGGTTACTAATCAAAGAGAGTTTGGTGGACTGAAGTGCATTTGTTTCATCTGCCAGGTAAGGCAGATGAACTTAGAGCTTGGATTCGTACTTGGAATTACGATGTTGTTGCTATTACAGAGACTTGGAAAAGGGAAGGACAGGATTGACAGCTTAACATTCCAGGATACAAATTTTTTCGGTGGGATGGAGGGGGATGTAAGAGGGGTGGGGGAGTTGCACTACTGGTTAAGGAGATTTATCCCCACATGCATTCCCACACCCCCACTTCTTGCCTTCAAACAACCATAAAACCTCAAACAGACCATTGTCCGCAGCAAACTACCCAGCCTTCAGGAGAACAGTGACCACGACACCACACAACCCTGCCACAGCAACCTCTGCAAGACGTGCCGGATCATCGGCACGGATGCCATCATCTCATGTGAGAACACCATCCACCAGGTACACGGTACCTACTCTTGCGACTCGGCCAACGTTGTCTACCTGATACGCTGCAGGAAAGGATGAACTGAGGCATGGTACATTGGGGAAACCATGCAGACGCTACGACAACGAATAAATGAACACCATTCAACAATCACCAGGCAGGAGTGTTCCCTTCCAATCGGGGAACACTTCAGCAGTCACGGGCATTCAGCCTCTGATCTTCAGGTAAGCGTTCTCCAAGGCAGCCTTCACGACACACGACAGCGCAGAGTCGCTGAGCAGAAACTGATAACCAAGTTCCACACACATGAGGACGGCCTCAACCGGGATATTGGGTTCATGTCACACTGTCTGTAACCCCCACGACTTGCCTGGGTTTGCAAAATCTCACTAATTGTCCTGGCTGGAGACAATACACATCTCTTTAACCTGTGCTTAATGCTCTCTCCACTCACATTGTCTGTACCTTTAAGACTTGATTGCCTGTAAAGACTCGCATTCCACCCATTATCTTGTAAATTGAGTTTGTGTCTTTATATGCCCTGTTTGTGAACACAAGTCCTCACTCACCTGAAGAAGGGTCTTGGGGCTCCGAAAGCTAGTGCTGCCAAATAAACCTGTTGGACTTTAACCTGGTGTTGTGAGACTTCTTACTAAGGAGAATATCACAGCTGTACTGCGGGAGGACACCTCAGAGGGCTCATACACCAAGGCAATATGGGTAGAGCTCAGGATAGGAAGGGTATGGTCACAATGTTGGGGGTTTACTATAGGCCACCCAACTGCCAGCGGGAGATGGAGGAACAGATAGAAAGGCAGATTTTGGAACGGTGTCAAAGTAACAGGGTTGTTGGGGTGGGAGATTTTAACTTCCCCGATATTGACTGGGACTCACTTAGTGCTGGGGGCGTGGATGGGGCAGAGTTTGCAAGGAACATCCAGGAGGGCTTCTTGAAACAGTATGTAGATAGTCCAACTAGGGGAGGAGCCGTACTGGACCTGGTATTGGGGAATGAGTCCGGCCAGGTGGTCGACATTTCAGTAGGGGAGCAGTTACCACAATTTGATAAGTTTTAAGGTACTGATGGATAAAGATAAGTGTCGTCCTCAAGTGAAGGTGCTAAATTGGGGGAAGCCTAATTACAACAATATTAAGCAGGAACTGAAGAATGTAGATTGGGGACAGATGTTTGAGGGCAAATCAACATCTGGCATGTGGGAGACTTTCAAGTGTAAGTTGATAGGGATTCAGGACCGGCACATTCCTGTAAGGATGAAGGATAAGTTTGGCAAGTTTCAGGAACCTTTTATAATGAGAGATATTGTGAGCCTCGTCAAAGAGAAAAACAAAACATTTGTCAAGGCTAGGAGGCTGGGAACACATGAAGCAAGTGTGGAATACAAGGGAATAAGAACATAAGAACATAAGAAATAGGAGCAGGAGTAGGCCATCTAGCCCCTCGAGCCTGCCCCGCCATTCAATAAGATCATGGCTGATCTGACGTGGATCAGTACCACTTACCCGCCTGGATTTCCATAGGATGGGAATAGAGGGATATGGTCCCCGGAAGAGCAGGGGGTTTTAGTTAAGTCGGGCAGCATGGCCGGTGCAGGCTTGGAGGGCCGAAGGGCCTGTTCCTGTGCTGTAATTTCTTTTGTTCCTTGTTCTTTGAAAGTAGAAAGAAGCTTCAGCAAGGAGTAAGGAGGGCTAAAATGGGTCACGAAAAGTAATTGGTCAGCAGGATTAAGGAAAATCCCAAGGCTTTTTATACATATATAAAAAGCAATAGGGTAGCCAGGGAGAGGATTGGCCCACTCAAGGACAAGGGAGGGAATCTATGCGTGGAGCCAGAGGAAATGGGCGAGGTATTAAATGAGTACTTTGCGTCAGTATTCACCAACGAGGAGAACTTGGTGGATGATGAGTCTGGGAAAGGATGTGTAGATACTTTGAGTCATGTTGAGATCAAAAAGGAGGCGGTATTGGGGTTCTTGAGAAACATTAAGGTAGACAAGTCCCCAGGGCCTGATGGGATATACCCCAGAATACTGAAAGAGGCAAGGGAGGAAATTGCTGGTGCCTTGAGAGAAATCTCTGTATCCTCACTAGCTCCAGGGAGGTCCCAGAGGGCTGGAGAATAGCCAATGTTGTTCCTCTGTTTAAGAAGGGTAGCAAGAATAATCCAGCTAATTACACGCCAGTGAGCCTCACATCAGTGGCAGGGAAATTATTGGACAGGATTCTTCGAGACAGGATTTATTCCCACTTGGAAATAAGTGGATGTATTAGTGAGAGGCAACATGGTTTTGTGAAGGGGAGGTTGTGTCTCACTAACTTGATCGAGTTTTTCGAGGAAGTGACAAAGATGAGAGTAGGGCAGTGGATGTTGTCTACATGGTCTTCAATAAGGCCTTTGATAAGGTCCCTGATGGCAGACTGGGACAGAAGGTGAAGTCGCATGGGATCAGAGGTGAGCTGGCAAGATGGATACAGAATTGGCTCGGTCACAGAAGACAGAGGGTAGCAGTGGAAGGGTGCGTTTCTGAATGGAGGGCTGTGACTAGTGGCTTTCCTCAGGGATCAGTGCTGGGACCTTTGCTGTTTGTAATATATATAAATGATTTGGAGGAAAATGGAACTGGTTTGATTCGTAAGTTTGCGGACGACACAAATGTTGGTGGATTTGTGGATAGTGATGAGGATCATCAGAGGATACAGCAGGACAGAGACTTGGGCGGAGAGATGGCAGATGGAGTTTAATCCGGACAAATGTGAGGTAATGCATTTTGGAAGTCTAATACAGATAGGAAATATACAGTAAATGGCAGAAGTTTATTTATTAGCCACAAGTAGCCTTCTATTAACACTGCAGTGAAGTTACTGTGAAAATCCCCTCGTCGCCACACTCCGGTGCCTGTTTGGGTACCCTTAAGAGTATTGATAGGCAAAGGGACCTGGGTGTACAGGTACACAGGTCACTGAAAGTGGCAATGCAGGTGGAGAAGGCAGTCAAGAAGGCATACAGCATGTTTGCCTTCATCGGCCGGGGCATTGAGTTTAAAAACTGGCAAGTCATGTTGCAGCTTTATAGAACCTTAGTTAGGCCGCACTTGGAATATAGTGTTCAATTCTGGTCGCCACACGACCAGAAGGATGTGGAGGCTTAGGAGAGGGTACAGAAAAGATTGACCAGGATGTTGCCTGGTATGGAGGGCATTAACTATGAGGAGAGGTCGGAGAAACTTGGTTTGTTCTCACTGGAACGACGGAGGTTGAGGGTTGACCTGATAGAAGTCTACAAGATTATGAGAGGCATGGACAGAGTGGATAGTCAGAAGCTTTTTCCCAGGGTGGAAGAGTCAATTACTAGGGGGCATAAATTAAAGCTGCGAGGGGCAAGGTTTAAAGGAGATGTACGAGGCAAATGTTTTACACAGAGGGTGGTGGGTGCCTGGAACTCGCTGCCGGGGGTGGTAGTGGAAGCAGATATGGTAGTGACTTTTAAGGGGCATCTGGACAAACACATGAATAGGATGGGAATAGAGGGATATGGTCCCCGGAAGAGTAGGGGGTTTTAGTTCAGCTGGGCAGCATGGTCTTTTCACAATATACATTAATGATTTGCAGGACGGAACTGAAGGCACTGTTGCTAAGTTTGCAGATGGTACAAAGATATAGAAACATAGAAAACTACAGCACAAAACAGGCCCTTTGGCCCCACAAGTTGTGCCGAACATATCCCTACCTTTTAGGCCGACCTATAACCCTCCATCCTATTAAGTCCCATGTACTCATCCAGGAGTCTCTTAAAAGACCCTATTGAGTTTGCCTCCACCACCACTGACGGCAGCCGATTCCACACGCCCACCACCCTCTGTGTGAAAAACTTCCCCCTAACATACCCCCCCCAGCACCTTAAACCTGTGTCCTCTCGTAGCAGCCATTTCCATCCTGGGAAAAAGCCTCTGAGAGTCCACCCGATCTATGCCTCTCAACATCTTATATACCTCTATTAGGTCTCCTCTCATCCTACGTCTCTCCAAGGAGAAAAGACCGAGCTCCCTCAGCCTATCCTCATAAGGCATGCCACTCAATCCAGGCAACATCCTTGTAAATCTCCTCTGCACCCTTTCAATCTTTTCCACATCCTTCCTGTAATGAGGCGACCAGAACTGAGCACAGTACTCCAAGTGGGGTCTGATGAGGGTCTTATATAGCTGCATCATTATCCCCGGACTCCTAAACTCAATTCCTCGATTGATAAAGGCCAGCACACCATACGCCTTCTTAACCACCTCCTTCACCTGCGGGGCCGATTTTAGAGTCCTATGGACCCGGACCCCAAGGTCCTTCTGATCCTCCACAGTACTAAGAGTCTTTCCCTTAATATTGTATTCCTTCATCCCATTTGACCTGCCAAAATGGACCACGACGCATTTATCTGGGTTGAAGTCCACCTGCCACTTCTCCGCCCAGTCTTGCATCCTATCTATGTCCCTCTGTAACTTCTGACATCCCTCCAGACTATCCACAACCCCACCAACCTTCGTGTCGTCGGCAAACTTACCAACCCATCCCTCCGCTTCCTCATCCAGGTCATTTATGAAAATGACAAACAGCAAGGGTCCCAGAACAGATCCCTGGGGCACACCACTGGTGACCGACTTCCATTTAGAAAAAGACCCATCCATACACACTTTCTGCCTCCTTTGGGCAAGCCAGTTCTGGATCCACCAGGCAGCAGCCCCTTGGATCCCATGCCCTCTCACTTTTTCTAGAAGCCTTGCATGGGGGACCTTATTGAACGCCTTGCTAAAATCCATATGTAACCCCCTGCTGACCACTATATGGGGCTACTATTTAAATATTCAATCAACAGGATCCCGAATATTTAGCGGTTGATGTTGATTTGGCTAATTCCCTGTTTACCCATAAATGTCAGTACTGTAAGTCGGAATATCAAAAATAAATTTAATAACACCATCATTAACAGACATGAAACAGTGAGCTCTGCCTCTCTCTCTCTCTCTGCCTGGAAAAAGCTCTCTCTCTCTGCACTCTACCTCTCCAGCCTGCCTCTCCCTCTCTCTGCACTCTACCTCTCCAGCCTGCCTCTCCCTCTCTCTGCACTCTACCTCTCCAGCCTGCCTCTCCCTCTCTCTGCACTCTACCTCTCCAGCCTGCCTCTCCCTCTCTCTGCACTCTACCTCTCCAGCCTGCCTCTCCCTCTCTCTGCACTCTACCTCTCCAGCCTGCCTCTCCCTCTCTCTGCACTCTACCTCTCCAGCCTGCCTCTCCCTCTCTCTGCACTCTACCTCTCCAGCTCTGCCTCTTCACTTCCTGGCGCCTTTTTTTTTTCCCGCCCCCAGTGCAATCCCATTGGCCCAGCCCACATCACTCAACCAACAGCATCCTGTTCACAGCACCCACCCTGCAAACAGGACACTGAAGCCCACCAGGGACAAAGAACACTGGTAACTGTCTTACCCACAAATTTTCCTCAGTCCCTTACACATATAAACCACATCTACCGCTTTCCCTTCGTCAATGTGTTTAGTCACATTTTCGAAGAACTCCACCAGGCTCGTAAGGCACGATCTGCCTTTGACAAAACTATGCTGAGTATTCTTGAGCATACTAAACCTCTCTAAATGCTCATATATCCTGTCCCTCAGGATCTTCTCCATCAGCTTACCAACCAGTGGTTTTAGCTGGGGGAAGGGTAATTATGAGGCTATTAGGAGAGAATTAGGAAACATAGGTTGGACTAGGAGATTACAGGGACTGGGAACGTCCGACATGTGGAGTTTTTTCAAGGAGCAGCTACTGCGAGTCTGTGATAGGTATGTCCCTGTCAGGCAAGGAGGAATTGGTAGGGCTAGGGAACCGTGGTGCACCAAAAAAGTTTCTTTGTTGGTTAAAAAGAAAAAGGAGGCTTATGTTCGGATGAGACGTGAGCACTCGGGTAGTGCACTAGAAAGCTTTAGATTGGCTAAGAGGGAGTTGAAGAGCGAGCTTAGAAGGGCTAAAAGGGGACATGAGAAGACTTTGGCGGATAGGGTTAAAGAGAATCCTAAGGCGTTCTATAGGTATGTCAAGAACAGAAGGTTGGTTAGGGCAAGTTTAGGGCCAGTTATAGATGGCAGAGGGAAGTTATGTGTGGAACCGGAGGAGATTGGTGAAGCATTGAACCAATATTTCTCTTCGGTGTTCACGCAAGGGGACATGAATATAGCTGAGGAGGACACTGGGTTGCAGGGGAGTAGAATAGACAGTATTACAGTTGATAAGGAGGATGTGCAGGATATTCTGGAGGGTCTGAAAATAGATAAATCCCCTGGTCCGGATGGGATTTATCCAAGGATTCTCTGGGAGGCAAGAGAAGTGATTGCAGAGCCTCTGGCTCTGATCTTCAGGTCGTCGTTGGCCTCTGGTATAGTACCAGAAGATTGGAGGTTAGCGAATGTTGTCCCATTGTTTAAGAAGGGGAACAGAGACTTCCCCGGGAATTATAGACCGGTGAGTCTCACTTCTGTTGTCGGCAAGATGTTGGAAAAAATTATAAGGGATAGGATTTATAGTTATTTGGAGAGTAATGAATTGATAGGTGATAGTCAGCATGGTTTTGTGGCAGGTAGGTCGTGCCTTACTAACCTTATTGAGTTTTTTGAGAAAGTGACCAAGGAGGTGGATGGGGGCAAGGCAGTGGACGTGGTATATATGGATTTTAGTAAGGCGTTTGATAAGGTTCACCATGGTAGGCTTCTGCAGAAAATGCAGATGTATGGGATTGGGGGTGATCTAGGAAATTGGATCAGGAATTGGCTAGCGGATAGGAAACAGAGGGTGGTGGTTGATAGTAAATATTCATCATGGAGTGCGGTTACAAGTGGTGTACCTCAGGGATCTGTTTTGGGGCCACTGCTGTTTGTAATATTTATTAATGATCTGGATGAGGGTATAGTTGGGTGGATTAGCAAATTTGCTGATGACACCAAAGTCGGTGGTGTGGTAGACAGTGAGGAAGGGTGTCGTAGTTTGCAGGAAGACTTAGACAGGTTGCAAAGTTGGGCCGAGAGGTGGCGGATGGAGTTTAATGCGGAGAAGTGTGAGGTAATTCACTTTGGTAGGAATAACAGATGTGTTGAGTATAGGGCTAACGGGAGGACTTTGAATAGTGTGGAGGAGCAGAGGGATCTAGGTGTATGTGTGCATAGATCCCTGAAAGTTGGGAATCAAGTAGATAAGGTTGTTAAGAAGGCATATGGTGTCTTGGCGTTTATTGGTAGGGGGATTGAATTTAGGAGTCGTAGCGTTATGTTGCAACTGTACACAACTCTGGTGCGGCCGCACTTGGAGTACTGTGTGCAGTTCTGGTCCCCACATTACAGGAAGGATGTGGAGGCTTTGGAGAGGGTGCAGAGGAGGTTTACCAGGATGTTGCCTGGTATGGAGGGGAGATCCTATGAGGAGAGGCTGAGGGATTTGGGATTGTTTTCGCTGGAAAGGCGGCGGCTAAGAGGGGATCTTATTGAAACATATAAGATGATTAGAGGTTTAGATAGGGTGGATAGTGATAGCCTTTTTCCTCTGATGGAGAAATCCAGCACGAGGGGGCATGGCTTTAAATTGAGGGGGGGTAGTTATAGAACCGATGTCAGGGGTAGGTTCTTTACCCAGAGGGTGGTGAGGGATTGGAATGCCCTGCCAGCATCAGTAGTAAATGCGCCTAGTTTGGGGGCGTTTAAGAGATCCGTAGATAGGTTCATGGACGAAAAGAAATTGGTTTAGGTTGGAGGGTCACAGTTTTTTTTTTAACTGGTCGGTGCAACATCGTGGGCCGAAGGGCCTGTTCTGCGCTGTAATGTTCTATGTTCTATGTTCTATGTTCTAACCACTGAGGTTAGACTCACCGGTCGGTAATTACCTGGGCTATCCCTATTCCCCTTCTTGAAAATAGGAACCACATCCGCAATCCTCCAATCCTCCGGCACCTCTCCCGTCTCCATCGACGACGCAAAGATAATTGCCAGAGGCTCTGCAATCTCTTCCCTCGCCTCCCACAGAAACCTGGGGTACATCCCATCCGGACCCGGCGACTTATCTATCTTGATGCCATTCAAAGATTCCAGTACAACCTCTTTGTTAAAGTCCACATACTCAATCCTTTCAATCCACCGCAATCCCGCAGTACATCCACCCATGTCCTTCTCCTCTGTGAAAACCGAGGTAAAATACTCATTAAGCACCTCTGCCAGTTCTACTGGTTCTGTACTGATTTTCCCGCCTTCACCTTTTATCGGCCCTATTGCTTCACGTCTCATCCTTTTACTCTTCACATATTTATAGAACGCCTTAGGGTTTTCCTTAATTCTACTTGCCAAGGCCTTCTCGTAACCCCTTCTGGCTCTCCTAATTTCCTTCTTTAGACCCTTCCTACAAGCCGTATACTCATCTAGATCCCTATCTTCGCCAAGCTCTCTGAACCTTTTGTATGCTTTCCTTTTCTTCTCGACTAGGTCCCGCACAGCTTTCGTGTACCACGGTTCCTTTAACCTACCAACTCCTCCCTGTCTGCTCGGAACGTTGTCCTGTAGAACCCTAGACAGACATTCCTTGAAAAACTGCCACCTCTCTTCAGTACATTTCCCCGTGAATACCTCCTTCCAATTTACTCCTCTAATTTGCTGCCTTATGTCTTCATATTTCCTCTTACTCCATATAAACGCTTTCCTAGCTTGCCTGATCCTCTCTTTTTCCAATGCGAGCATAAAGGAGATAGAGTTATGATCTCTATCCCCAAGATGATCTCCCACTGAGAGATCTGACACCTGTCCAGGTTCATTGGTCAGTATCAGATCAAGTACAGCCTCTCCTCTTGTAGGCTTGTCCACATGCTGTGTCAGGAAACCCTCCTGAACACACCTAACGAACTCCTCCCCATCCAATCCCCTTACCCTAGGGATATTCCAATCTATGTTTGGGAAATTAAAATCTCCCATCACAACAACTCTGCTATTATTGCAACTCTCCAGGGTCTGTTTCCCTACCTGCTCCTCCACCTCCCTGTCACTATTGGGCGACCTATAGAAAACTCCCAGCAAAGTGATCGACCCCTTCCCACTCCGAACTTCCACCCACAGAGACTCTGTAGACAATCCCTCCACAGCATACACCTTCTCTACAGCTGTGACACTATTCCTGATCAGCAGTGCCACTCCACCCCCTCTCTTGCCTCCATAGAACATAGAACATTACAGCGCAGAACAGGCCCTTCGGCCCACGATGTTGCACCGACCAGTTAAAAAAAAACTGTGACCCTCCAACCTAAACCAATTTCTTTTCGTCCATGAACCTATCTACGGATCTCTTAAACGCCCCCAAACTAGGCGCATTTACAACTGATGCTGGCAGGGCATTCCAATCCCTCACCACCCTCTGGGTATAGAACCTACCCCTGACATCGGTTCTATAACTACCCCCCCTCAATTTAAAGCCATGCCCCCTCGTGCTGGATTTCTCCATCAGAGGAAAAAGGCTATCACTATCCACCCTATCTAAACCTCTAATCATCTTATATGTTTCAATAAGATCCCCTCTTAGCCGCCGCCTTTCCAGCGAAAACAATCCCAAATCCCTCAGCCTCTCCTCATAGGATCTCCCCTCCATACCAGGCAACATCCTGGTAAACCTCCTCTGCACCCTCTCCAAAGCCTCCACATCCTTCCTGTAATGTGGGGACCAGAACTGCACACAGTACTCCAAGTGCGGCCGCACCAGAGTTGTGTACAGTTGCAACATAACGCTACGACTCCTAAATTCAATCCCCCTACCAATAAACGCCAAGACACCATATGCCTTCTTAACAACCTTATCTACTTGATTCCCAACTTTCAGGGATCTATGCACACATACACCTAGATCCCTCTGCTCCTCCACACTATTCAAAGTCCTCCCGTTAGCCCTATACTCAACACAACTGTTATTCCTACCAAAGTGAATTACCTCACACTTCTCCGCATTAAACTCCATCCGCCACCTCTCGGCCCAACTTTGCAACCTGTCTAAGTCTTCCTGCAAACTACGACACCCTTCCTCACTGTCTACCACACCACCGACTTTGGTGTCATCAGCAAATTTGCTAATCCACCCAACTATACCCTCATCCAGATCATTAATAAATATTACAAACAGCAGTGGCCCCAAAACAGATCCCTGAGGTACACCACTTGTAACCGCACTCCATGATGAATATTTACTATCAACCACCACCCTCTGTTTCCTATCCGCTAGCCAATTCCTGATCCAATTTCCTAGATCACCCCCAATCCCATACATCTGCATTTTCTGCAGAAGCCTACCATGGTGAACCTTATCCCTCCCTGTCCTTCCTGAAACATCTGAATCCCGTCACCTGGAGTATCCAGTCCTGTCCCTGAGACATCCAAGTCTCCGTACTGGCCACCACATCACACTTCCAGGCATCGATCCACGCTCTGAGCTCATCCCCTTTATTCACTATACTCCTGGCATTAAAGTAAACACATCTCAATCCTTTGGTCTGAGCTCTCCCCTTCTCTATCCCCCGTCCATTCTCCCTCTTGCACCGTCTATAACCCTTCTCTGTTTGCGAGCTAACTTCCTCGCTCCCAGTCACCTCGTCTCATCCCCTCCCCCCAACCTATCTAGTTTAAACTCTCCCCAGTAGCCTTAGCCAACCTTCCTGCCAGGATATTGGTCCCCCTGGGATTCAAGTGCCACCCGTTTTTTGTGTACAGGTCACACCTGCCCCTAAAGAGGTCCCAATGGTCCAGGAACCTGAATCCCTGCCCCCTGCACCAGTCCCTCAGCCACACATTCATCCTCCACCTCACTCCATTCCTGCCCTCACCTTCCCGTGGCACAGGCAGCAATCCTGAGATTACTACCTTTGCTTTCCTCCTTCTCAGCTGTCTCCCTAATTCCCTGTACTCTCTTTTCATGACCCCTTCCCCCTTCCTACCCACATCAGCGGTACCAATATGTACCGCTACCTCAGGCTCCTCTCCCTCCCACCTCAGGATTTCTTGGAGTCGACCAGCGACATCCTGGATCCCGGCCCCAGGGAGGCAGACCACCATCCGAGACTCCCGCCTGCCTCCGCAAAAACGCCTGTCCGTCCCCCTGACTGTCGAGTCCCCGATTAATACCGCCTTCCTCCTCCTTTCCTTAGCCCTCTGAGTTACAGGGCCGGACTCCACTCCGGAGACACGGCCACTGCTGCTTCCCCCAGGCGGGCTGTTCCCCCCAGCAGTACTCAGGCAGGAGTACTTGTTGTGTAGGGGCACATCCACCGGGGTGCTCTCAATCACCCGTGTTTTACCCTTCCTGGCCGTCACCCACTTGGCCTCCACCCGTGGCCCTGGTGTGACCACCTGTTGATAGCTCTTGTCTATCACCTCCTCATTCTCCCTTAACAGCCTAAGATCCTCGAGCTGCAGTTCCAGCTCCCTAACACGGTCCCTCAGGAACCGCAGCTCGACACACCCCCTCAGGAACCGCAGCTCGACACACCCCTCACAGATGTGGATGTCCGGGAGGCCAGGTGCCTCCAGGACCTCCCACATCCTACACTGGGAACAACACAGTGGCTTCACACTCATATTTGCCCCTTTATACCAAGGAACACAGAGAAAAGTAAATAAGAATGAAAAGAATACTCCCCCCTGCTCGCCCTGTCCCCCGAAGCCCTGTGAGCCAAAGCCCTTGTAGCTCACACTCTGCTCCCTGCTCACTCCCCTGCCCGCTCCCGACGCTGCCCGTGTATACTACAGCCTACCTTTTATACTTCTCGCGCTTAAAAAACCCTTCCTAGACTCCTTAGCAGCCCACTTCCGGTTTTCAGTTTAAAATTAAGAAAAATACGACTACAAAAATAAAGGCAAAAAAACCACACTAACTGACTAAATAAATAAATAAATCTCTCACCAGCACTCCTGCCACAAATCACTCCCTCTCTGCTTGCTCCAGTGGAACAATGTAGAGGGACGGGTATATTGAGGGGGCTGCAGAAGGACTTGGACAGGTTAGGAGAGTGGGCAAAGAAGTGGCAGATGGAATACAATGTGGAAAAGTGTGAGGTTGTGCACTTTGGAAGGAGGAATGAAGACATAGACTACTTTCTAAATGGGAAAATGCTTAGGAAATCAGAAGCACAAAGGGACTTGGGAATCATTGCTCAAGATTCTCTTAAGGTTAACGTGCAGGTTCAGTCGGCAGTTAGGAAGGCAAATGCAATGTTAGCATTCATGTCGAGAGGGCTAGAATACAAGAGCAGGGATGTACTTCTGAGGCTGTATAAGGCTCTGGTCAGACCCCATTTGGAATATTGTGAGCACTTTTGGGCCCCATAGCTAAGGAAGGATGGGCTGGCCTGGGATAGGGTCCAGAGGAGGGTCATAAGAATGATCTCTGGAATGAAGAGCTTGTCGTATGAGGAACGGTTGAGGGCTCTGGGTCTGTACTCATTGGAGTTTAGAAAGATGAGGGGGGATCTTATTGAAACTTACAGGATATTTTGAGGCCTGGGTAGAGTGGACATGGAGAGGATGTTTCCACTAGTAGGAAAAACTAGAACCAGAGGGCACAACCTCAGGCTAAAGGGACGATCCTTTAAAACAGAGATTAGGGGAATTTCTTCAGCCAGAGAGTGGTGAATCTGTGGAACTCTTTGCTACAGAAGGCTGTGGAGGCCAGGTCATTGAGTGTCTTTAAGACAGAGATACGTACGTTCTTGATTGATAAGGGGATCAGGGGTTATGGGGAAAAGGCAGGAGAATGGGGATGAGAAAAATGTCAGCCATGATTGAATGGCGGAGCAGACTCGATGGGCCGAGTGGCTTAATTCTGCTCCTATGTCTTATGCTCTTATGGCCTTATGGTCAGAGCAGGCTTGGAGGCCGAACGGCCTGTTCCTGTGCTGTAACGTTCTTTGTTCTTTGTTCTTAACCCTGAGGAACATTAACTTACAGAGGGATCTGGGGGTGTGCAGGTCCACAGTTCCGTAAAAGAGGCAACACATAAAGAACAAAGAACAATACAGCACAGGAACAGGCCCTTCGGCCCTCCAAGTCCGTGCCGCTCCCTGGTCCAAACTAGACCATTCTTTTGTATCCCTCCATTCCCACTCCGTTCATATGGCTATCGAGATCAGTCTTAAACGTTCCCAGTGTGTCCGCCTCCACCACCTTGCCTGGCAGCGCATTCCAGGCCCCCACCACCCTCTGTGTAAAATATGTCCTTCTGATATCTGTGTTAAACGTCCCCCCCTTCACCTTGAACCCTCGTGAACGTCACCACCGACCTGGGGAAAAGCTTCCCACCGTTCACCCTATCTATGCCTTTCATAATTTTATACACCTCTATTAAGTCTCCCCTCATCCTCCGTCTTTCCAGGGAGAACAACCCCAGTTTACCCAATCTCTCCTCATAACTAAGCCCCTCCATACCAGGCAACATCCTGGTAAACCTCCTCTGTACTCTCTCCAAAGCCTCCATGTCCTTCTGGTAGGGTGGTGACCAGAACTGGATGCAGTATTCCAAATGCGGCCGAACCAACGTTCTATACATCTGCAACATCAGACCCCAACTTTTATACTCTATGCCCCGTCCTATAAAGGCAAGCATGCCATATGCCTTCTTCACCACCTTCTCCACCTGTGACGTCACCTTCAAGGATCTGTGGACTTGCACACCCAGGTCCCTCTGCGTATCTACACCCTTTATGGTTCTGCCATTTATCGTATAGCTCCTCCCTACATTATTTCTACCAAAATGCATCACTTTGCATTTATCAGGATTGAACTCCATCTGCCATTTCTTTGCCCAAATTTCCAGCCTATCTATATCCTTCTGTAGCTTCTGACAATGCTCCTCACTATCTGCAAGTCCTGCCAATTTTGTGTTGTCCGCAAACTTACTGATCACCCCAGTTACACTTCCTTCCAGATCGTTTATATAAATCACAAACAGCAGAGGTCCCAATACAGAGCCCTGCGGAGCATCTCCACATCATGAACACCACTAGTCACAGGCCTCCAGCCGAAAAAAGACCCTTCCACTACCAACCTCTGTCTTCTGTGACCAAGCCAGTTCTCCACCCATCTAGCCACCTCCCCCTTTATCCCATGAGATCCAACCTTTTGCACCAACCTACCATGAGGGACTTTGTCAAACGCTTCACTAAAGTCCATATAGACGACATCCACGGCCCTTCCCTCGTCAACCATTCTGGTCACTTCTTCAAAAAGCTCCACCAGGTTAGTGAGGCATGACCTCCCTCTCACAAAACCATGCTGACTATCGTTAATGAGTTTATTCCTTTCTAAATGCGCATACATCCTATCTCTAAGAATCCTCTCCAACAACTTCCCCACCATGGACATCAAGCTCACCGGCCTATAATTTACCGGGTTATCCTTCCTACCCTTCTTAAATAACGGGACCACATTAGCTATCCTCCAATCCTCTGGGACCTCACCGGTGTCCAGTGACGAGGCAAAGATTTGCGTCAGAGGCCCAGCGATTTCATCTCTCATCTCCCTGAGCAGCCTTGGGTAGATTCCATCAGGCCTTGGGGATTTGTCAGTCTTTATATTCTCTAACAAACCTAACACTTCCTCCCTTGTAATGGTGATTTTCTCCAACGGTTCAACACTCCCCTCCGAGACACTCCCAGTCAACACATCCTTCTCCTTTGTGAATACTGACGCAAAGTATTCATTTAGGATCTCCCCTGCCTCTTTGGGCTCCAAGCATAATTCCCCACTTTTGTCCCTGAGAGGTCTGATTTTTTCCCTGACAACCCTTTTGTTCCTAACGTATGAATAAAATGCCTTGGGATTCTCCTTAATCCTGTCTGCCAAGGACATTTCGTGACCCCTTTTTGCCCTTCTAATTCCCCGTTTGAGTTCTTTCCTACTTTCTTTGTACTCCTCCAGAGTTCCCTCCGTTTTTAGCTGCCTGGACCTAACATACGCCTCTCTTTTCTTTTTGACCAGTCCCTCAATTTCCCTGGTTATCCACGGTTCTCGAATCCTACCCTTCCTATCCTTTTTTACAGGCACATGCCTGTCCTGCAGCCCTAACAACTGTTCCTTAAAAGACTCCCACATGCCAGATGTGGATTTATCCTCAAACAGCCTCTCCCAATCAAGGGCTGCCAATTTCTGCCTAATCCCACTAAAGTTAGCCTTCCCCCAATCCAACACCTTACCCTTGGGACACCGCTCATCCTTTTCCATCACTATCCTAAAGCTAACAGAATTGTGGTCACTATTTGCCACATGTTCCCCAACCGAAACTTTGAAGACCTGACCGGGCTCGTTCCCCAGTACTAGGTCCAGTATAGCCCCCTCTCTAGTCGGGCTATCTACATATTGTTCCAAAGAACCCTTCTGTACGCATTTTACAAATTCCTCCCCATTCAGAGTCCCAGCTCTCAGCGATTTCCAGTCTATACCAGGGATGTGATTAAGAAGGCATATGGCATGCTTGCCTTCATTAGCCGGGGCATTGAGTACAAAAGTTGGGAAATCGGCTATATAAAACCTTGGGTAGGCTGCATTTGGAGTATTGCGTGTAGTTCTGGTCACCACACTCCCAGAAGGATGTGGAAGCTTTGGAGAGAGTGCAAAGAAGGTTCACCAGGATGTTGCCTGGTCTCGAGGGTGTTGACTATGAGGAGAGGTTGGATAAACTGGGATTATTTTCACTGGTGAGGGGAGACCTGATAGAAATCTATGAAACTACGAGGGGCACAGACAGGGTGGATAGTCAGGAGTTTTTATCTCAGGGTGCAAAGGTCAACTACAAAATAGTGCAGGTTCAAGGTGAGAGATGGAGGTAAGGGGGTTGCCCCCTGGGCAGTGCCAGCCTGGCTCTATCCAAGGCACAAATTGGCAATGCGCAATGAGCACCTTGGCACAGCCCACCTGGCATCGGGCACTGTCAAAGGGGCAGGGCCAGAGGGGAAGGGGCCTTTTGGGGCAGGGCCTATTTGTGGGTGATTGGTGGGGGTTGGGGCTCCCGTTGCCAATCTGCTGGCAGAGGGAGGGAGGAGATGATCGGTGCTGGCCATCCGTGTGCCGGGGGCGGGTGTCGGGCTGCCGAAAGTGTAGGGGCTGCCAGGGGCGTCGGGACTGCGGCATGTGGGGAGAGGGTTTCGGGAATGTGGTAGGGGGTGGTCGGGGAGTTCAAAATTGGCTCGGGGAGGTGAGGGGTAGTGGACTTTGCAGTTTGTCCAGGATGCCAGCAATTGGCGAGGGGGCGGTGGGGGGGTGTGGTCGGAGAGGCAGCGATGCGGGTCGAGGTGCTGGTCAGTTATTGAGAAGCTGGCAGCGCAGGGGCCCCTGCGCATGTGTTGATCTCGGTGCTGTGCTGCCGGCCTCTCCAGCAGGAACTGGCTCCATCCACAGCTTTCCGAGAGAATCCTGCTACGGCACTCGGCAGAGCTCAGAGTGTGGGAGATTCATTTTGAAAATCACGCTAAAAAAGATCGGCGGGTGTCACTCCAGTTTTCACACAAATTCGACACTTAGAATTTTTTTGGGAGAATCTCCCCCGTTGTATTTGACCATTTAATTCACATGTAATTCATACTTACCCAGAATATTATAGTGTAAGATAGATATTATAAATTGTCTTTGCTTTTTCAATTTATATGGCTCTGTAAAGTTATTGCTGGGTATTACTGAAGTAGTCTATGTCCAAAATGGAGCAAGACCTGAACAATATCCAGGCTTGAGCTGACAAATATCCCAGCATGCTCTGCCCATCACTGATTCCTTTTGAGACAGATATAGTGAGCACTTGAACCACACAGTCCATGTGCTGTAGGTGCGTCCACAGTGGGAGGGAGTTCCCAGCAATTAATTTCCAAATCATGATAGTGAGTGACTTGAAGGGAAAACTCCAGGTAGTGGTGTTTCCATGTGTCATTGCCTGACACTTGTGTGGGGCGAATGTTACTTTTCCCCTGTCAGCCCAAGCCTGCATATTGTCCAGGTCTTGCTGCATTTGGACATGGACTGCTTCAGTACCTGAGGAGTTGTGAATAAAGCAGAACATTGTGCAATCATCTGTGAACATTTTTAAAAATTCATTTCCAGGATGTGGCATCACCGGCGAGACCAGCATTTATTGCCCATCCCTAGTTACCCTTGAGAAGGTGGTGGTGGTGAGCTGCCATCTTGAACCTCTGCAATCTGTGTGGTGTCGATACACCCACAGTGCCATTAGGGAGAGTGTTCCAGGTTTTTGAACCAGAGACAGTTAAGGAACTGTCAAGATGGTGAATGGCTTAGAACATAGAACATAGAACATAGAACATTACAGCGCAGAACAGGCCCTTCGGCCCACGATGTTGCACCGACCAGTTAAAAAAAAAAACTGTGACCCTCCAACCTAAACCAATTTCTTTTCGTCCATGAACCTATCTACGGATCTCTTAAACGCCCCCAAACTAGGCGCATTTACTACTGATGCTGGCAGGGCATTCCAATCCCTCACCACCCTCTGGGTAAAGAACCCACCCCTGACATCGGTTCTATAACTACCCCCCCTCAATTTAAAGCCATGCCCCCTCGTGCTGGATTTCTCCATCAGAGGAAAAAGGCTATCACTATCCACCCTATCTAAACCTCTAATCATCTTATATGTTTCAATAAGATCCCCTCTTAGCCGCCGCCTTTCCAGCGAAAACAATCCCAAATCCCTCAGCCTCTCCTCATAGGATCTCCCCTCCATACCAGGCAACATCCTGGTAAACCTCCTCTGCACCCTCTCCAAAGCCTCCACATCCTTCCTGTAATGTGGGGACCAGAACTGCACACAGTACTCCAAGTGCGGCCGCACCAGAGTTGTGTACAGTTGCAACATAACGCTACGACTCCTAAATTCAATCCCCCTACCAATAAACGCCAAGACACCATATGCCTTCTTAACAACCTTATCTACTTGATTCCCAACTTTCAGGGATCTATGCACACATACACCTAGATCCCTCTGCTCCTCCACACTATTCAAAGTCCTCCCGTTAGCCCTATACTCAACACATCTGTTATTCCTGCCAAAGTGAATTACCTCACACTTCTCCGCATTAAACTCCATCCGCCACCTCTCGGCCCAACTTTGCAACCTGTCTAAGTCTTCCTGCAAACTACGACACCCTTCCTCACTGTCTACCACACCACCGACTTTGGTGTCATCAGCAAATTTGCTAATCCACCCAACTATACCCTCATCCAGATCATTAATAAATATTACAAACAGCAGTGGCCCCAAAACAGATCCCTGAGGTACACCACTTGTAACCGCACTCCATGATGAATATTTACTATCAACCACCACCCTCTGTTTCCTATCCGCTAGCCAATTCCTGATCCAATTTCCTAGATCACCCCCAATCCCATACAGGGGAACAGCTTCTTCCCTGCTGCTGTCAGACTTTTGAATGGACTTACCTTGCATTAAGTTGATCTTTCTCTACACCCTAGCTCTGACTGTAACACTACATTCTGCACTCTCATTTCCTTTTCTATGAACGGTATGTTTTGTTCATATAGTGAGCAAGAAACAATACTTTTCACTGGATGCTAATACATGTGATTATAATAAATCAAATCAAATCAAATTGTCTTTTATTCATTCATGGGACATGGGCATCGCTGGCTGGCCAGCATTTATTGCCCACTCCTAGTTGCCCTTGAGAAGGTGGTGGTGAGCTGCCTTCTTGAATCGCTGCAGTCCATGTTCTGTGGGTTGACCCACAATGTCGCTAAAGAGGGCATTCCAGGATTTTGACCCAGCGACTGTGAAGGAACGGAGATATATTTCCAAGTCAGGCTGGTGAGTGGCTTGGAGGGGAACTTGCAGGTGGTGGTGTTCCTATGTATCTGCTGCCCTTGTCCTTCTAGATGGAAGTGGTTGTGGGTTTGGAAGGTGCTGTCGAAGGATCTTTGGTGAATTGCTGCAGTGCATCTTGTAAATAATAAATACTGCTGCTACTGAGCGTCGGTGGTGCATATTCGTGGATGAGGTGCCAATCAAGCGGCTGCTTTGTCCTGGATGGTGTTGTTGTAGCCAACCAGGCAAGTGCGGAGATTCCATCACACTCCGGACTTGTGCCTTGTAGATGGTGGATAGGCTTTGGGGAGTCAGGGGGTGACTAACCCTCTGTAGTATCCATAGCCTCTGACCTGCTCTTGTAGCCATTGAGTCCATTTGAGTTCCTGGTCAATGGTAAGCCCAAGGATGTTGACAGTGGGAGATTCAGTGATGGTTACAACATTGAATGTCAAGGGGCAGTGGTTAGAGTGTCTCTTATTGGTGATGGTCATTGCCTGGCATTTGTGTGGTGTGAATGTTACTTGCCATTACACATTACCAGATCCAAAATAGCCTGATTTTTGGTTGGATCCACAACATATTGTTCTAGGAAACTATCCGAACTGCATTCTATGTATTCTCCCTCGTGGCTAGTTCTGCTGATTTAATTTTACAATTCCACATGAAGATTAAACTCGCCCATGATTAATATGCTGCCTTTTTAACATGTCCTTATTATCTACTGTTAGGGGTCCTACAGAATACACCCACCAGTGTCATGTTCCCCTTGTTATTTCTTGCCTCCACCCATGTGCCTTCCACATTTTCCAATCCAAGATCATATTTTGTGTCGTACTTATTTCATCTCATATGAATAAAGCTACCCCATCATCCTTTCTTTCCTGCCTGTCCTTACGAAAAGTCACAAAGCCCTGAATATTTAGTTCTTCTTGTAACCGTATGCAATGGCATGCATGCAGTCCTGTGTTGTAGTTTCCCATGAATGTATTATAAAAGAATTCTCTCACTCATTAAATTCCTTTGGTGACACTTGGCAACTCGGCAATAATCAAGCTCTGTACTGGAGAGGCGACTACAGTATGATCAGAGTGTTCATTTGAATGAGATTTCCCTGGCAGCTCTCTCATCCCTGTAGAACCTCAGCCAGTGTAAGCATGAACTCGACTGCCTTCATGCTTGTCTCATTTGTGTGTTCAGCATGGCCACCTTACACTGGCTGAGGTTCTACAGGAATGAGAGAGCTGCCAGGGAAATCTCATTCAAATGAACACTCTGATCACACTATAGTTGCCTCTCCAGTACAGAGCTTGATTATTCCTGGCTAAGACTAAAAAAACAATTACATTTTGAAATTATATTTTATAAAGCGATTAAGCCTTAAATTTAACTCTTAAGTCCCCCTCACTTACTAAATCCCCAAGCTCACACTTTGTGCCGGGTTGCACTCAGTGACCAGCTGTTTTCTTTGTGCTTGCTTCCATGCTTTCTTCGGGCTAGAACTTTCTTTTTCCTTTTCTTATTTTTTGAATTTCTCTCTGAATCTTCTATCTACAGTTTGGTTCTGAGTTCCCAAACATTTCAAGCATTTTCTGTTTTTATTTCAGATATACCGCATCCGCAGTATATGAGTGCTTCCTGACTCTGATTCGCGATTCTGAATCAGCTTGGATTCAAACCACTTGAATCCTGACTGGTCCAATTCTAAAAGCACAATGTCACGAACAATGTGATGACACTATTGTTCAATTTTCTGTTCCACAGACCTGCCTCAACAGCAAATGTGAAGATCCAGTGATATTTGGAGTTGAGGAATGTGACGCAAAGTGTAACAATCATGGGGTATGAAATGTATCACACTGTATTCAATCATATTAACAAATGTACTGGTGGGAAATGGGTTATATTAATCGTCTCAACCTTTATTAATTATTAATTTTGTATCAGATGTAGTAATGGATTTGATAACCATGGCTAATCCATCTAAGCTATACATCTTTGGACACTAAGGGGAAATTTAGCATGGCCAATCCACCTAACCTGTGCACCTTTGGACTGTGGGAGGAAATTGGAGCACCTGGAGGAAACCCATGCAGAGACGGGGAGAATGTGTAGACAGGATGACACGGTGGCAAAACGGTTAGCACTGCTGCCTCACAGCTCCAGGGTCCCGGGTTCGATTCCCGGCTCGGGTCACTGTCTGTGCGGAATTTGCACATTCTCCCCATGACTGCGTGGGTTTCGTCCACATGCTCCGGTTTCCTCCCTCAGTCCAAAGATGTGGGGGTTAGGTGCATTGGCAGAATGGCAGTAGGGGGACTGATGAAGGGCAGCAGGGGGGCTGGTGAATGACAGCGGGGCTGGTGAACGGCAGGGGGCTGGTGAACGGCAGCGGGGGCTGGTGAAGGGCAGTGGAGCTGGTGAAGGGCAGCAGGGGGGTCTGGTGAATGGCAACTGGGGCCTGGTGAAGCGCAGCAGTGCTGGTGAAGTGCAATGGAGGGGCTGGAAAATAGCAGCAAGGGTGCTGGTGAATGGCAGCTGGGCTGGTGAATGGCAGGGGGGCTGGTGAATGGCAGTGGGTGGACTGGTGAAGGGCAGCGGAGAGGCTGGTGAATGGCAGAGGCGGGGGCTGGTGAATGGCAGCAGGGGGGCTGGTGAAGGGCAGCAGGGGGCTGGTGAATGACAGCAGGGGCTGGTGAAGGGCCGCGGGCCTGGTGAAGGGCAGAGGGGCTGGTGAAGGGCAGCAGGGGGGTCTGGTGAATGGCAGGGGGCTGATGAATTGCAGCGGGAGGGCTAGAGAATGGCAGTGGTGCTGGTGAATGGCATTGGGGCTCGGAAATGGCATCGGGGCTGGTGAATGGTGGGGGGGCTGGTTAATGGGAACGGGGGGTCTTGATGAATGGCAGTGGGGCTGGTGAATGGTGGGGGGACTGGTGAATGGCAGTGGGTGGACTGGTGAAGGGCAGCGGAGAGGCTGGTGAATGGCAGAGGTGGGGGCTGGTGAATGGCTGCAGGGGGCTGGTGAATGACAGCAGGGCTGGTGAATGGCAGCAGGGCTGATGAATGGCAGCAGGGAGACTGGTGAATGGCAGCCAGGCTGGTGAATGGCAGCAGGGGCACTGGAGATTGGCAGTGGGGGGACTGATGAAGGGCAGCAGGGGGGCTGGTGAATGACAGTGGGGCTGTTGCATGGTGGGGGACTGGTGAATGGCAGGGGGCTGGTGAACAGCAGCGAGGCTGGTGAATGGGAACGGGAGGGCTGGTGAATGGCAGCGGGGGACTGGTGAATGGCCGTGGGAGGACTGGTGAATGCAGGGGGGAGCCGGTGAATGGCAGCGGGGGGCTGGTGAAGGGCAGTGGGGGGGCATGGGGAATGGCAGCAGGGGGGCTGGTGAATGGCAGAGCGGCGACAGGGGAAGGGCAGCGGGGAGGCTGGTGAATGGCAGTGGCGGAGGGCTGGTGAATAACAGTGGGGGGGCTGGTGAATGGCAGCGGGGGGCTGGAGAATGGCAGCAGAGCTAGTGAATGGCTGCAGGGTGGTGTGGAGAATGGCAGCGGGGCTGGTGAATGGCAGCTGGGCTGGTGATTATCAGCAGGGGGACAGGTGAATGGCAGCAGGGGCTGATGAATGGCAGGGGGGCTGGTGAATGGCAGTGGGAGGCTGGTGAATTGGAGCGGGGGGCTGGTGAATGGTAGCAGATGGGCTGGTGAAGGGCAGCGGGCCTGGTGAAGGGCAGTGGAGCTGGTGAAGGGCAGCAGGGGGGTCTGGTGAATGGCAGGGGGGCTGATGAATGGCAGCGGGAGGGCTAGAGAATGGCAGCGGGGCTGGTGAATGGTGGGGGGGCTGGTGAATGGGAGCGGGGGGCTGATGAATGGCAGTGTGGCCGGTGAATGGCAACTGGGGCCTGGTGAAGCGCAGCAGTGCTGGTGAAGTGCAACAGAGGGGCTGGAAAATAGCAGCAAGGGTGCTGATGAATGGCAGCGGGGGAGCTGGTGAATGGCAGCTAGGCTGGTGAATGGCAGCTGGGCTGGTGAATGGCAGGGGGGCTGGTGAATGGCACGGAGCTGGTGAATGGCAGCGGGGGGACTGGTGAAGGGCAGCAGAGAGGCTGGTGAATGGCAGAGGTGGGGGCTGGTGAAGGGCAGCGGGGCTGGGAAATGGCACAGGGGGACTGGCAAAAGGCAGTGGGGGGGCTGGTGAAGGGCAGTGGGGGGCAGGTGAACAGCAGCAGGGCTGGTAAAAGACAGGGACAGGAGAGTTGAGTGCAGGGGGAGAGTTGAGTGCAGGGGGAGAGTTGAGTGCAGGGGGAGAGTGAGAGCAGGGGGAGACTGAGAGCAGGGGGAGAGTGCGAGCAAATGTGAGGTCATCCATTTTGGGAGGAATAACAGCAAAATGGACTATTATTTAAATGGTAAAAAATTGCAGCATGCTGCTGTGCAGAGGGACCTGGGTGTCCTTGTGCAAGAATCTCAGTAGCTGGTTTGCAGGTGCAGCAGGTAATTAAGAAGGCAAATGGAATTTTGTCCTTCATTGCTAGAGGGATGGAGTTTAACAACAGTGAGGTTATGTTGCAGCTGTATAAGGTGCTGGTGAGGCCACACCTGGAGTACTGTGTACAGTTTTGGTCTCCTTACTTGAGAAAGGATATACTGGCACTGGAGGGGGTGAAGAGGAGATTCACTAGGTTGATTCCGGAGTTGAGAGGGTTGGCTTATGAGGAGAGACTGAGTAGACTGGGGCCACACTCACTGGAATTCAGAAGAATGAGGGGAGATCTTATAGAAACATATAAGATTATGAAGGGAATAGATAAGATAGCAGCAGGGAAGTTGTTTCCACTGGCGGGTGAAACTAGAACTAGGGGGCATAGCCTCAAAATAAGGGGAAGCAGATTTAGGACTGAGTTGAGGAGGAACTTCTTCACGCAAAGGGTTGTGAATCTGTGGAATTCCCTGCCCAGTGAAGCAGTTGAGGCTACCTCATTGAATGTTTTTAAGGCAAGGATAGATAAATGTTTGAACAATAAAGGAATTAAGGGTTATGGTGAGCGGGCGGGTAAGTGGAACTGAGTCCACAAAAAGATCAGCCATGATCTTATTGAATGGCGGAGCAGGCTCGAGGGGCCAGATGGCCTACTCCTGTTCCTAGTTCTTATGTTCTTAAAATAGCAGAGTATCATCACAGTTTGAATAACAGCAGAAAATCCATATTGGATCCAATTAATCCAAAATTACCCATCTTTTTCAACACCTATCATATTCCTTCTGATAAGAGAAATGGCCAGGGTTGTGTTCTTTCCTACGACCTCATTCCTTAACCTGTGGGTGCATCTATGCCTTTCTCAGTCACCTCAATCTATCAGTCTCAGTCTGGACACTATCCAGAACCTTTTGTAGATTGGTTTGAGCTGTTTGATGATTGGAGCTGGACGCTGTGGAATAGTCAGTGAACAGCCCCAATCCGATTTGGCGGACAGTCATGGGTAAAGTAACAGAGGATGCTGGGAGTGAGGGCACTGAGGTCCTGGGATGCTGCTGACTGCCTTCTGACAATCACAGATAAAACATCAGCTCCCAGACCAGCTCTCTCCTGACTCCATTTTACTTCTGTGTGTTTCTAAAATTCTTCACCATTTCCTGTAAATCTACCAATGAGGAAATTGTGGACTTTGTTTCAGGTTTGTAACAATAAAGGCAACTGTCACTGTGACGACGGCTGGGCTCCTCCATTTTGTGATACGCCTGGAACAGGTGGCAGCGTTGACAGCGTTCTTGGTAATCATTCCCTTCATTACTGTGTTGTTACTCGTTCACATGGCTCTCCCTGCTTTGTCTTTCTCTGTGCTGCTTATCATGTGTTCCCCATCTGAGGTTACTGAAGAGTTCCAGACATTTTTCACATCACTGTCGAGGTTACATAGCTGATCCAAAAGCTTTATTATTTCATGTGGAGCAGACCATTGGGAGCAGTGATATTGATAAGTTAAGCAAATGGGCACCAGGTTAGCGGATGGAGTATAATGTGGGAAAATGTGAAGTTGTTCATTCTGGAAGGGAGAACAAAAGAACAGAGTAATGGAGAAAAACTGCAGAAAGCTGCAAACACAAAGGAACTTGGGGTTACTTGGGCAGAAATTGGCAGCTGTTCATTGGGAGAGGCTGTTTGAGGGTAAATCCACATCTGGCATGTGGGAGTCTTTTAAGGAACAGTTGTTGGGGCTGCAGGACAGGCATGTGCCTGTAAAAAAGGAAGGATAGGAAGGGTAGGATTCGAGAACCGTGGATAACCAGGGAAATTGAGGGACTGGTTAAAAAGAAAAGAGAGGCGTATGTTAGGTCCAGGAAGCTAAAAACGGAGGGAGCTCTGGAGGAGTACAAAGAAAGTAGGAAAGAAATCAAACGGAGAATTAGAAGGGCAAAAAGGGGTCACGAAATGTCCTTGGCAGACAGGATTAAGGAGAATCCCAAGGCATTTTATTCATACGTTAGGAACAAAAGGGTTGTCAGGGAAAAAATCGGACCTCTCAGGGACAAAGTGGGGAATTGTGCTTGGAGCCCAAAGAAGTAGGGGAGATCCAAAATGAATACTTTGCGTCGGTATTCACAAAGGAGAGGGATGTGTTGACTGGGAGTGTCTCGGAGGGGAGTGTTGAACCGTTGGAGAAAATCTCCATTACAAGGGAGGAAGTGTTAGGTTTGTTAGAGAATATAAAGACTGACAACAGCAGTAGTAAGCTTCAAGTGAGTAAGGCAAAGCTGGAGGGCCTCTACTTTAATGCCAGGAATATTAAAGGTAAAAATGTGAGTTAAGGGCGAAGATTGAGATGTGTAATTATGACATAACAGAGACTTGGTTGAGTGAGGGACAGGATTGGCAGCTCAACATCCCGGGATATAGAATCTTCAGGCGAGCCAGAGGAGTGGGTAAAAGAGGAGGAGGCATTGCATTATTAGTTAAGGAGGCAGTTACTGCAGGAAGGAGAGATGATATCTTGGAGGGGGAAACAAATGAAGCTTTGTGGGTGGAGTTTAGGAATAAAAAAGGGACAGCTACGTTGCTCGGTGTTTACTATAGACCCCTAGAGAGTCAGCAGGAAATTGAAGAGCAAATGTGTGCGCAATTCGCAGAGAGGTGTAAAAATAACAAGAGGGTAATTATATTGGGTGATTTCAACTTTCCCTACATGAATTGGGATAGCCATCATGTTAAAGGCTTAGATGGAGTAGAATTCTTAAAATGTACACAGGAAAACTTCTTTGGTCAATATGTAGAGGATCCATCAAGGAAAGGAGCTGTGCTGGACCTAATTCTGGGGAATGAAGCCGAACAGGTGGTTGATGTGTTGGTTGGGGGAGCATTTTGGTGATAGCGACCACAACATGGTTCAATTCAAATTTATTATGGACAAAGAAATTGACAAGTTGCAGGAAAAGGGGTTGGATTGGGGGAGAGTAGGTTTTAACAAAATTAGGCAGGATCTGGCCAAGGTAGCCTGGAACGGGTTACCTGTGGGGAAATCTACAGAAGAGCAGTAGGGGGTGTTCAAAGATGAAACGGGGAGGGTACAGGTCCAACATGTTCCCTCTAGGATAATAGGAAGGTGTAACAAACCCAAAGAACCATGGATGACCAGAGACGTCCAGGATACAATGAGATGGAAAAAAGAGGCTTTTAACAAGTATAAGGGGAGTAAGTCTGTGGAAGCATTAGTGGAGTACAGAAAGTGCAGGAAGGAGCTTAAGAAATCAAGTAAGAGAGCAAAGAGGGGATATAGGAAAAATCCAAAGATACTCTATAAATATATCAATGGGAAGAGGATAACCAGGGACAGAGCAAGGCCCATTAGGGACCAAGGGGGAAATCTGTGGGTGGAGGCAGAGGACATTGGTAGGGTGTTAAACAAATATTTCACATCTTTCTTCACCATGAGAATGAGGAGGTAGTGATGGAACTCAGATAGAGAGACTGTGAGGCTCGAGAGAAAATTATCATAGGGAGTGACAAGGTATTGGATGTATTGCTGGGCATAAAAGTGGACAAATCTCGAGGTCCAAATGAATTGTGTCCCTGGCTGTTGTGGGAGGCAAGGGAGGAAATTGCAGCGGCTTTAAACCAAATTTTTAACTCCTTCCTGGCTACCGGGGAGGTGCCAGAGGACTGGAGAACAGCTAATGCGGTCCCACTATTTAAGAAAGGTTATAGAGACAAGCCAGGGAACCACAGCCCAGTGAGTCTCATATCTGTGGTTGGGAGAAGATTCTGAAGGAGAGAATCTATCTCCATTTGGAGAGGCAGGGTTTGATCAGTGATAGTCAGCATGGTTTTGTCAGAGGGAGGTCATGCGTAACAAATTTGATTGATTTTTTTGGTGGAGTTCTTCGAAAATGTGACTAAACACATTGATGAAGGGAAGGCGGTAGATGTGGTTTATATGGATTTTAGCAAGGCGTTCGATAAGGTCCCCCATGCAAGGCTTCTAGAAAAAGTGAGAGGGCATGGGATCCAAGGGGCTGCTGCCTGGTGGATCCAGGACTGGCTTGCCCAAAGGAGGCAGAGAGTGGGTATAGATGGGTCTTTTTCTAAATGGAGTTTGGTCACCAGTGGAGTGCCCCAGGGATCTGTTCTGGGACCCTTGCTGTTTGTCATTTTCATAAATGACCTGGATGAGGAAGCGGAGGGATGGGTTGGTAAGTTTGCCGACGACACGAAAGTTGGTGGGGTTGTGGATAGTCTGGAGGGATGTCAGAAGTTACAGAGGGACATCGATAGGATGCAAGACTGGGCGGACAAGTGGCAGATGGACTTCAACCCAGATAAATGCGTCGTGGTCCATTTTGGTAGGTCAAATGGGATGAAGGAGTACAATATAAAGGGAAAGACTCTTAGTACTGTAGAGGATCAGAAGGACCTTGGGTCCGGGTCCATAGGACTCTAAAATCGGCCCCGCAGGTGGGGGAGGTGGTTAAGAAGGCGTATGGTGTGCTGGCCTTTATCCATCTAGAGATTGAGTTTAGGAGTCCGGGGATAATGATGCAGCTATATAAGACCCTCATCAGACCCCACTTGGAGTACTGTGCTCAGTTCTGGTCGCCTCACTATAGGAAGGATGTGGAAAAGATTGAAAGGGTGCAGAGGAGATTTATAAGGATGTTGCCTGGATTGAGTGGCATGCCTTATGAGGATAGGCTGAGGGAGCTCACTCTTTTCTCCTTGGAGAGACGAAGGATGAGAGGCGACCTAATAGAGGTGTATCAGATGTTGAGAGGCATAGATCGGGTGGACTCTCTGAGGCTTTTTCCCAGGGTGGAAATGTCTGCTACGGGAAGACACAGGTTTAGGGTGCTGGGGGGTAGGTACAGGGGAGATGTTAGGGGTAAGTTTTTCACACAGAGGGTGGTGGGCGAGTGGAATCGGCTGCCGTCAGTGGTGGTGGAGGCAAACTCACTTGGGTCTTTTAAGAGACTCCTGGATGAGTACATGGAGCTTAATAGGATGGAGGGTTATAGGTAGGTCTAGAAGGTAGGGATGTGTTCGGCACAACTTGTGGGCCGAAGGGCCTGTTTGTGCTGTAGTTTTTCTATGTTTCTATGTAACCAAATGTGTGGATGAGGGTAGTGCGCCTGATGTAGTTTACATGGATTTCAGCAAAGCCTTTGACAAAGTCCCACTTGGGAGACTTATTAAGAAGGCTGATGCACATGGGATCCAGAGTGATCTGACACGGTGGATTCATAATCTGGAGACAGAGGGTGGTGACAGTCGGCTGCCTTAGTGACTGGAGGCCAGTGACCAGTGGCGTACCACAGGGATCCGTGCTGGGCCCCCTATTGTTCGTCATTGATATAAAGGACATAGACGACTATGTGGGGGGGGGGGGGTAGGATCAGTAAGTTTGTTGATGACACAAAGATTGACCGGGTGGATAATAGTGAGGTTGAATGTATCATGTTACAGGAAGATATAGATGAGATGGTCAAATGGGTGGAGAAGCGGCAGATGGAATTTAACCCTGAAAAATGTGAGGTGATGCACTTTGGAAGGATTAATTTGATAAGGAGGTATTCAACGAAAGGTCCGAGGAACAAAGGGACCTTGGCGTGTTTGTCCACAGATCTCTGAAGGTGGAAAGGATGGTTAATAAGGTGATGAAAAAGGCATGTGGCACACTCGCCTTTATGAATCAGGGTATAGATTACAAAAGCAGAGAGGTCATGATGGAGTTGTATAAAACTTTGGTGAGACCACAGCTGGAGCACTGGGTGCAGTTCTGGTCGCCACATTATCGGAAGGATGTGATTGCACTGGAGGGGGTGCAGAGGAGATTCACCAGGATGCTGCCTGGGATGGAGCATTTAAGTTATAAAGACAGGTTGGATAGGCTTGGGTTGTTTTCTCTAGATGTGGAGATGCCGGCGTTGGACTCGGGTAAACACAGTAAGAAATTTAACAACACAGAATTCCCACTCACCTGAAGAAGGGGCTTGGGTCTCCGAAAGCTTGTGTGGCTTTTGCTACCAAATAAACCTGTTGGACTTTAACCTGGTGTTGTTAAACTTCTTATTGTTTTCTCTAGAGCAGAGAAGACCTGATTGAGGTGTTCAAGATTATGAGGGGCATGGGCAGGGTGGATAGGAGCAGCTGTTCCCCTTAGTTGAATGGTCAGTTACGAAGGGACACAAGTTAAAAGTGAGGGGTGGGAGGTTTAGAGGGGATTTGAGGAAAAATGTTTTTACAACATGATGGCCTGGAATGTGGGTCTGGAGGGTGGTGGAGGCGGGATGTCTGGAGGGTGGTGGAGGCGGGATGTCTGGAGGGTGGTGGAGGCGGGATGCCTCACATCCTTTAAAAAGTACCTGAATGAGTTTTTGGCACGTCATAACATTCAGGGCTATGGGCCAAGTGCCGGCAAGCGGGGTTAGGTGGGTAGGTCAGGGCCGTTCATGCGTCAGTGCAGACTCGATGGGCCAAAGGGCCTCTTCTGCACTGTAGGATTCTGTGATTCTGTGAAATCCGATAGGCTGCTGCTATTCAAATGCGTATTTTAAACTGATTGGTTAAAATTCAAAAACAGCCTGTTGTTTTGGCAGCAATCACTGTCTCGGCTGGTGAATCATTGTTTCACACTATGCTCTCTGTGAACTTGCATTCACACCTTTTTTGTTAAACAGACCAGGCAATTTTACAACTCATAGCAATCGACAAGTATTTTTTTATAATTTTACAAACAATGACTGCAAAATAAAAATGACTGATGCCGATTGATTGATAATGACTGATGCTGGTTGATTGATAATGACTGATGCTGGTTGATTGATAATGACTGATGCTGATTGATTGATAATGACTGATGCTGGTTGATTGATAGAGGCTTATTCTGATTGATACTTTGGGAAGTTTAACAACACCAGGTTAAAGTCCAACAGGTTTATTTGGTAGCAAAAGCCACACAAGCTTTCGGAGCTCTTAGCCCCTTCTTCAGGTGAGTGGGAATTCTGTTCACAAACAGAGCTTATAAAGACACAGACTCAATTTACATGAATAATGGTTGGAATGTGAATACTTACAACTAATCAAGTCTTTAAGAGACGAAACAATGTGAGTAGAGAGAGCATCAAGACAGGCTAAAAAGATGTGTATTGTCTCCAGACAAGACAGCCAGTGAAACTCTGCAGGTCCACGCAACTGTGGGAGTTACAAATAGTGTGACATGAACCCAATATCCCGGTTGAGGCTGTCCTCGTGTGTGCGGAACTTGGCTATCAGTTTCTGCTCAGCGACTCTGCGCTGTCGTGTGTCGCGAAGGCCGCCTTGGAGAATGCTTACCTGAATATCAGAGGCCGAATGCCCGTACTTGGGGAAATACATAGTGATGTCTTGAGGAGTGTACATATTGCAGAGAAGGAGGTGCTGGAAATCTTAAAGCGCATCAAGGTAGATAAATCCCCGGGACCTGATGAAGTGTATCCCAGGACACTGTGGGAGGCTAGGGAGGAAATTGCGGGTCTCCGAGCAGAGATATTTGAATCATCAATTGTCACGGGTGAGGTGCCTGAAGATTGGAGAGTGGCAAATGTTGTGCCTTTGTTTAAGAAGGGCTGCAGGGGAAAGTTTGGGAACGACAGGCTGGTGAGCCTCACATCTGTGGTGGGTAAGTCGTTGGAAGGTATTTTGAGAGACAGGATCTACAGGCATTTAGAGATGCAAGGACTGATTAGGGACAGTCAGCGTGGCTTTGTGAATGGAAAATCATGTCTCACAAATTTGATTGAGTTTTGCGAAGGGGTAACTAAGAAGGTAGATGAGGGCAGTGTTGTCCACATGGACTTTAGCAAGGCCTTTGACAAGTACCACATGGTAGGTTGTTGCATAAGGTTAAATCTCATGGGATCCTGAGTGAGGTAGCCAAATGGATACAAAATTGGCTTGATGACAGAAGCCAGAGGGTGGTTGTAGAGGATTGTTTTTCAAACTGGAGGTCTGTGACCAGTGGTGTGTCTCAGGGATCGGTGCTGGTCCACTGTTATTTGTCATTTATATTAATGATTTGGATGAGAATTTAGGAGGCAGGATTAGTAAGTTTGCACATAACACCAAGATTGGTGGCATCGTGGACAGTGAGGAAGGTTATCTAGGATTGCAACGGGATCTTGATCAATTGGGCCAGTGAGCTGACGTATGGCAGATGGAGTTTAATTTAGATAAATGCGAGGTGATACATTTTGGTAGATTGAACCAGGGCAGGACTTACTCAGTTAATGGTAGGGCATTGGGGAGAGTTACAGAACAAAGAGATCTAGGGTTATAGGTTCATAGCTCCTTGAAAATCAGAGGATTAGATAGGGTTCCTCGGATGGTGTTGGCTAGCACGAGGGGACATAGCTTTAAATTGAGGGGTGAGAGATATAGGACAGATGTTAGAGGTAGGTTCTTTACTCAGAGAGTAGTAAGGGCATGGAATGCCCTGCCTGCAGCAGTGGTGGACTCGTCAACGTTGAGAGCGTTCAAGTGGTTATTGGATAAACATACGGATGATATTGGAATAGTGTAGATTAGAGGGGCTTTAGATTGGTACCACTGGTCGGCGCAACATCGAGGGCCGAAGGGCCTGTACTGCGCTGTAATGTTCTATGTTCTATGAAAATGGAGCCACAGGTGGACAGAGTGGTGAAGAAGGCATTCGGCATGCTTGGTTTCATTGGTCAGGACATTGAATACAGGAGTTGGGACGTCTTGTTGAAGTTGTACAAGACATTAGTAAGGCCACAGTTGGAATACTGTGTACAGTTCTGGTCACCCTATTATAGAAAGGATATTATTAAACTAGAAAGAGTGCAGAAAAGATTTATTACAATGCTACCGGGACTTGATGGTTTGAGTTATAAGGAGAGGCTGGATAGACTGGGACTTTTTTCTCAGGAGTGTAGGAGCCTTAGTGATGATCTCATAGAGGTCTATAAAATAATGAGCAGCATAGATCAGCGAGATAGTCAATATCTTTTCCCAAAGGTAGGGGAGTCTAAAACTAGAGGGCATAGGTTTAAGGTGAGAGGGGAGAGATACAAAAGTGTCCAGAAGGACAGTTTTTTCACACAGAGGGTGGAGAGTGTCTGGAACAAGCTGCCAGAGGATGTACTACAGTTTTGTCTTTTAAAAAGCATTTAGACAGTTACATGGGTACGATGGGTATTGAGGGATATGAGCCAAATGCAGGCAACTGGGACTAGCTTAGGGGTTAAAAACAAAGGGTGGCATGGACAAGTTGGCTGAAGGGCCTGTTTCCATGCTGTAAACCTCTATGACTCTATGATTGATACTGACTGAAGCTGATTGCCTGACACTGACTGGCACTGATTGATTGATACTGACTGACACTGATTGATTGATACTGACTGGCACTGATTGATTGATACTGACTGGCACTGATTGATTGATACTGACTGACACTGATTGATTGATACTGACTGACACTGATTGATTGATAGTGACTGACGCTGGTTGATTGATACTGACTGACACTGATTGATTGATACTGACTGGCACTGATTGATTGATACTGACTGGCACTGATTGATTGATACTGACTGGCACTGATTGATTGATACTGACTGACACTGATTGATTGATACTGACTGACACTGATTGATTGATAGTGACTGACGCTGGTTGATTGATAATGACTGACGCTGATTGATTGATGACTGATGCTGATTGATTGATAATGACTGATGCTGATTGATTGATACTGACTGAAGCTGATTTATTGATACTGACTGGAGCTGATTGATTGATTCTTCCTGACGCTGATTGATTGATACTGACTGATGCTGATTGATTGATGCTGACCGATGTTAATTGATACTGACTGAAGCTGATTGATACTGACTGACGCGCAGTGATCAATAATGACTGACGCTGATAGTTTGATACTGACTGACGCTGATTAATTGATACTGACTGATGTTGATTGATTGATATTGTCTGAAGCTGATTGATTGGCACTCACTGAAGCTGATTGATTGATACTGACTGATGCTGGATGTTCCAGACTGAGCTACTGAAACTCACAGTCACTCAATGATACTGACTGACATCATTCTCATGCTCATCTCTGCCTGATTGTTGTCCCCTCGTGTACGTCAGTGCCTGGGCACAGAGTCTCATTCTGATTTTTATTTCTTGTTGTTTAACAGCTACAACCGCTCAGCCAACATTACCCACAACTACCCAAGGTACTAGGAAAGATCAAATTTCCATCTCGCTCTGACCAAGCCTCTCATATTTATTTGGAATTTTATCATTGAAATTCAGATGAATCTGGATAATGAATGAATTATTGTCAGTTGTGCTTGCAGTGTTGCATTGTGTGTGTTGGAAGCTAGATTTATCCGTACACAGAGCTGTGTTCTTTGCCGACAGGATGTATTGTACACACCGTGTGCTAGTTTCCGCTCATCAAAATATTTTACACCCATTTACTGGTTTATTCCTCAGTCCAACGCAATGACCAATCAGAGTCAAGCTGCCCAGCTAGGAATGTATCAACAAATAGTGAGAGTTTCTACAGGTATTTGATCAGGAAAAAATCTGATAGTGAATGAAGCTGATTGATTGATACTGCCTGACGCTGATTGATTGATACTGGCTGACACTGATTGATTGATAATGATTGAAGCTGATTGATTGATACTCCCTGAAGCTGATTGCTTGATATTGTCTGAATCTGGTTAATCTGTTTTTGAGGAAGAGAAGGTGTTACAGGCTAATAGGCTGGAGGAAATAGATGTTCGGAGGGAGGATGTACTGGCAGTTTTGAATAAACTGAAGGTCGATAAGTCCCCTGGGCCTGATGAACTATATCCTAGGATTCTTTGGGAGGCAAGGGTTGAGATTGCAGAGCCTTTGGCTTTGATCTTTGGGTCCTCACTGTCCACGGGGATGGTGCCAGAGGACTGGAGAGTGGCGAATGTTGTTCCTCTGTTTAAGAAAGGGAATAGAAATGACCCTGGTAATTATAGACCGGTTAGTTTTTCTTCGGTGGTTGGTAAATTGATGGAAAAGGTCCTTAGGGATGGGATTTACGACCATTTAGAAAGATGCGGATTAATCCGGGATAGTCAGCACGGATTCGTGAAGGGCAAGTCGTGCCTCACAAATTTGATAGAATTTTTTGAGGAGGTAACTAAGTTTGTTGATGAAGGTAGGACAGTTGATGTCATATACATGGATTTTAGTAAGGCGTTTGATAAGGTCCCCCATGGTCGGCTTATGATGAAAGAAAGGAGGTGTGGGATAGAGGGAAAGTTGGCCGATTGGATAGGTAACTGGCTATCTGATCGAATATGTGGAGATGCCGGCGTTGGACTGGGGTAAACACAGTAAGACGTTTAACAACACCAGGTTAAAGTCCAACAGGTTTATTTGGTAGCAAAAGCCACACAAGCTTTCGGAGCTCCAAGCCCCTTCTTCAGGATCGAAGACAGAGGGTGGTGGTGGATGGAAGATTTTCGGACTGGAGGCAGGTTGCTAGCGGAGTGCCACAGGGGTCAGTGCTTGGTCCTCTGCTCTTTGTGATTTTCATGAATGACTTAGAGGAGGGGGCTGAAGGGTGGATCAGTAAATTTGCTGATGACACCAAGATTGGTGGAGTAGTGGATGAGGTGGAGGGCTGTTGTAGGCTGCAAAGAGACATAGATAGGATGCAAAGCTGGGCTGAAAAATGGCAAATGGAGTTTAACCCTGATAAATGTGAGGTGATTCCTTTTGGTAGGACAAATTTAAATGTGGATTACAGGGTCAAAGGTAGGGTTCTGAAGACTGTGGAGGAACTGAGAGATCTTGGGGTCCACATCCACAGATCTCTAAAGGTTGCCACTCAAGTGGATAGAGCTGTGAAGAAGGCCTATAGTGTGTTAGCTTTTATTAACAGGGGGTTGGAGTTTAAGAGCCGTGGGGTTATGCTGCAACTGTACAGGACCTTGGTGAGACCACATTTGGAATATTGTGTGCAGTTCTGGTCACCTCACTATAAGAAGGATTGGAAGCGCTGGAAAGAGTGCAGAGGAGATTTACCAGGATGCTGCCTGGTTTGGAGGGTGGGTCTTATGAGGAAAGGTTGAGGGAGCTAGGGCTGTTCTCTCTGGAGCGGAGGAGGCTGAGGGGAGACTTAATAGAGGTTTATAAAATGATGAAGGGGATAGATAGAGTGAACGTTCAAAGACTATTTCCTCGGGTGGATGGAGCTATTACAAGGGGGCATAACTATAGGGTTCGTGGTGGGAGATATAGGAAGGATATCAGAGGTAGGTTCTTTACGCAGAGAGTGGTTGGGGTGTGGAATGGACTGCCTGCAGTGATAGCGGAGTCAGACGCTTTAGGAACATTTAAGCGGTTATTGGATAGGCACATGGAGCACACCAGGATGATAGGGAGTGGGGTAGCTTGATCTTGGTTTCAGATAAAGCTCGGCACAACATCGTGGGCCGAAGGGCCTGTTCTGTGCTGTACTGTTCTATGCTGCATAGAATGCTAAAGTGCAAAGGGACTTGGGAGTCCTAGTCCAGGATTCTCTAAAGGTAAACTTGCAGGTTGAGTCCGTAATTAAGAAAGCAAATGTAATGTTGTCATTTATCTCAAGAGGCTTGGAATACAAAAGCAGGGATGTACTTCTGAGGCTTTATAAAGCACTGGTTAGGCCCCATTTGGAGTACTGTGAGCAATTTTGGGCCCCACACCTCAGGAAGGACATACTGGCACTGGAGCGGGTCCAGCGGAGATTCACACGGATGATCCCAGGAATGGTAGGCCTGACATACGATGAACGTCTGAGGATCGTGGGATTATATTCATTGGAGTTTAGGAGGTTGAGGGGAGATCTGATAGAAACTTACAAGATAATGAACGGCTTAGATAGGATGGACGTAGGGAAGTTGTTTCCATTAACAGGGGAGACTAGGACGCGGGGGCACAGCCTTAGAATAAAAGGGAGTCACTTTAGAACAGAGATGAGGAGAAATTTCTTCAGCCAGAGAGTGGTGGGTCTGTGGAATTCATTGCCACAGAGGGCTGTGGAGGCCGAGACGTTGAGCGTCTTCAAGACAGAAATTGATAAATTCTTGATTTCTCGAGGAATTAAGGGCTATGGGGAGAGAGCGGGTAAATGGAGTTGAAATCAACCATGATTGAATGGTGGAGTGGACTCGATGGGCCGAATGGCCTTACTTCCGCTCCTATGTCTTATGGTCTTATGGTCTTATGTTCTATGTAATTGATACTGACTGACACTGATTGATTGATACTGACGGATCAGGGATCGGTGCTGGGTCCACTATTATTTGTCATTTATATTAATGATTTGGATGAGAACATAGGGGGCATGGATAGTAAGTTTACAGATGACACCAAGATTGGTGGCATAGTGGACAGTGAAGAAAGTTATCTCCAATTGCAATGGGATCTTGATCAATTGGGCCAGTGGGCTGACGAATGGCAGATGGAGTTAAATTTAGATAAATGCGAGGTGATGCAGTTTGGTCGATTGAACCAGGGCAGGACTTACTCAGTTAATGGTAGGGCGTTGGGGAGAGTTACAGAACAAAGAGATCTGGGGATACATGTTCATAGCTCCTTGAAAGTGGAGTCACAGGTGGACAGAGTGGTGAAGAAGGCATTTGGCATGCTTGGTTTCATCGGTCAGAACATTGAATACAGGAGTTGGGTCGTCTTGTTGAAGTTGTACAAGACATTGGTAAGGCCACACTTGGAATACTGTGTGCAATTCTGGTCACCCTATTATAGAAACAATATTATTAATATGAAACAGTACAGAAGAGGTTTACCAGGATGCTACTGGAATTTAATGGCTTAATTTATAATGAGAGGCTGGATAGACTGGGACTTTTTCTCTGGAGCGTAGGAGGCTGAGGGGTGATCTTATAGAGGTCTATAAAATAATGAGGGGCACCGATCAGCTAGATAGTCAATATCTTTTCCCATAGGTAGGGGAGTCTAAAACTGGAGGGCATAGGTTTAAGGTGAGAGGGGAGAGATACAAAAGTGTCCAGAGGGGCAATTTTTGCATACAGAGGGTGGTGAGTGTCTGGAACAAGCTGCCAGAGGTAGTAATCGAGGCGGGTACAATTTTGTCTTTTAAAAAGCGTTTGGATAGTTACATGGGTAAGATGGAACTAGCTTAGGGGTTTTAAAAACAAAGGGTGGGATGGACACGTTGGGCCGAAGGGCCTGTTTCTGTGATGTAAATCTCTATGACTCTATGCTGAAGCTGACTGATTGATACTTACTGATGCTGGTTGATTGATACTGTCTAAAACTGATTGATTGATACTGACTGATCCTGATTGATTAGTACGGACTAAACCTGATTCATTGAAAGTGACTGACGCTGATAAATTGATTGAGACCAACTGAAGCTGATTGATTGATTCTGACTGACCCTGATTGATTGATACTGAGTGAGGCTGATTGATTGATACTGAGTGAGGCTGATTGATTGATAGTGACTGACGCTGATTGATTGATGCTGACTGATGCTGATTAATTGATACTGCATGAAGCTGAGTGATTGAGACTGACTGACACCGATTGATTGATACTGACTGAGGCTGATTGATTGATACTGACTGAAGCAGATCAATTGATACAGTCTGAAGCTCATTGATTGGCACTCACTGAAGCTGATTGATTGATACTGACTGTCACTGACTGATTGGCACTCACTGAAGCTGATTGATTGATAATGTCTGAAGCTGATTGATTGATACTGACTGTCACTGACTGATTGGCACTCACTAAAGCTGATTGATTGATAATGTCTGAAGCTGATTGATTTGCACTCACTGAAGCTGATTGATTGATACTGACTGGTGCTGATTGATTGATACTGACTGATGCTAATTGATTGATATTGTCTGAAGCTGATTGATTGGCACTCACTGAAGCTGATTGATTGATAATGTCTGAAGCTGATTGATTTGCACTCACTGAAGCTGATTGATTGATACTGACTGGTGCTGATTGATTGATACTGACTGATGCTAATTGATTGATATTGTCTGAAGCTGATTGATTGGCACTCACTGAAGCTGATTGATTGATATTGTCTGAAGCTGATTGATTGGCACTCACTGAAACTGATTGATTGATACTGACTGATGCTGGATGTTCCAGACTAAGCTACTGAAACTCACAGTCACTCAATGATACTGACTGACATCATTCTCATGCTCATCTCTGCCTGATTGTTGTCCCCTCATGTACGTCAGTGCCTGGGCACAGAGTCTCATTCTGATTTTTATTTCTTGTTGTTTAACAGCTACAACCGCTCAGACAACATTACCCACAACTACCCAAGGTACTAGGAAAGATCAAATTTCCATCTCGCTCTGACCAAGCCTCTCATATTTATTTGGAATTTTATCATTGAAATTCAGATGAATCTGGATAATGAATGAATTATTGTCAGTTGTGCTTGCAGTGTTGCATTGTGTGTGTTGGAAGCTAGATTTATCCGTACACAGAGCTGTGTTCTTTGCCGACAGGATGTATTGTACACACCGTGTGCTAGTTTCCGCTCATCAAAATATTTTACACCCATTTACTGGTTTATTCCTCAGTCCAATGTGGTGAACCATCGTTGGTTCCCACTGGATAGTACTGAGCCAGGGTCTGGCCAGTACTACAAGGATGTACATATGTTACTGTTGGGGTTAGGAATGGGTTGTTCTACTTGTTGCTGTTGGGGTTAGGGTTGGGCTGTTACACCTTGTATTATAGTTATTGTGGTACATCCCAGTCGGGCTCCGCCTCCTGGGAGAGGTATAAAGGTCTCTGCTCTGTCTGGGACCCCTCAGTCTGGGATCGTGTATATAATTAGTAGCTTCATTGTTACAGCAAATAAAAGCCTTTATTTCCTGAGCATCTCAAGCCTCGTGTGTGATAACGCGCATCAATTTTATTTGCTGTAAGTAAACTCTCGTCGGAAAAAAAAAGCGATATAGAGAGTATGGAGCAGATACTGAAGCCTGAACGCCTTACACTGGATCCACGTGCGGTGGGCGCCTCTAACACCTTCGACCACTGGTTGAAATGTTTTGAGGACTACCTGACAGCCTCCGCAGCGGTCACCACAGATGATGACAGACTCCGGGTCCTCCATGCGAGGGTAAGTGACACCGTCTACCTCGCGATCCGTGCGGCCACCGACTACACAAAGGCCCTCGAGCGTCTTAAGAAGCGTTATATTAAACCGCCCAACGAAATGCACGCTCGTTACCTCTTAGCCACTCGACGACGGCAGTCTGGCGAAACGATGGAGGAATACGCGAACGAGCTCCTACAGCTAGCCAGGGGCTGTAACTGCAAAGCTGTGTCGGCTGAGCAAAGTATGAACGACCTCGCCCGAGATGCGTTTGTGGCGGGAGTCGGATCGTCGTACATTCGACTCAAACTACTGGAGAAAGGTAACCTTGACCTCACCAAGGCAATAGAGTTAGCGGATATGTTGGAGACGGCCTCCAAAAGCCTAGTATTGTATCCTGAAGACCACGTGGAGACAACGTGGCAGGAGCAGTCGCTGATCCCTCCTCGTCCCTCAGGTTCGAAAAGCTGCGTGATGCCAGACGATGGCAGCAGCTCCGGGCGGCCCGCGGTGTTACGTCTGTGGGGGAGCGAAGCATACTCGGCAACGGTGTCCCGCTAAAGCTGTGTTGTGCTCCGCCTGCGGTAAGAAGGGGCACTATTCGAAAGTGTGCCGATCTAAATCTGCTTCTCGGAACAGCAGTGCGGCCTGCGATTCCTCGGAGCCCGGTTCTTCGTCGTCGGCATCATCGAGGGTTTCGTCCACGTGCGAGGCCAGGATGACGCCATTACGGTCGACGGAATCGGAGATGTGTGACCACCAGGGGTCGCTGAGTTTGGCGCCATCACACACGTGCGACCTATGGGAGTGGCCATGTTGGCCGGCACCGACCGCGAACGACCAGCAGGGGTCATCCTCGTCAATCTCAGCCGCCTGCAGTGGCGCTCATGAACCAACGGTGGCGTCGATCATCCTGGACCAGGCCAAGCCTCATAGACTTGACAAGTCTATGATGGACACTCAGGTAAACGACCACTTGATTTATTGTCTGTTTGACAGCGGGAGCACTGAGAGTTTTATCCACCCAGACGCTGTGAAGCGGTGTGGACTCCAGATTCAACCTGTCAAACAGACAATTTCTATGGCATCAAGGTCCCGGTCTGTCACCGTGCTAGGAAGTTGCGTGGTAACTTTAACGGTGCAAGGCACAGTTTACGAGCGTTTCAAGCTCCTGGTGTTTCCGTACCTTTGCGCGCCAATACTTCTCGGACTAAACTTCATGGTCCACTTGAGGAGTGTAACCCTACAGTACGGTGGGCCACTCCCTTCGCTTTCAGTGGGAGAACAGCAGCCTCCAAATTGCCCAACGCGCCCCGCCTGTAGCCTCTCGACGCTGAAGATTACCACACCCTCCCTGTTCCAGAATCTTGTGCCAGGCTGCAAGCCCATTGCGACTAAGAGTAGGCGTTACAGCGCTGAGGATCGGATCTTAATTCGACCTGAGGTTCAGCGGCTCCTCAAGGAAAGGATCATACAACCGTGGAGAGCGCAGGTCGTGGTGGTCAAGAGTGGGAACAAACCCCGGATGGTCATTGACTATAGTCAGACCATTAATAGATACACGCAGCTGGATGCGTATCCTCTCCCGCGCATATCTGATATGGTCAATCAGATTGCGCAGTACCGGGTGTTCTCCACCATAGACCTCAAGTCTGCCTACCGCCAACTCCCCATTCGCCTAGAGGACCGACAATACACGGCTTTTGAGGCGGATGGTCGCTTGTACCACTTTCTCAGGGTTCCCTTTGGTGTCACCAATGGGGTCTCGGTCTTCCAGCATGCTATGGACCGAATGGTGGACCAGAACGGGCTGCGGGCTACCTTCCCGTACCTGGATAACGTCACCATCTGTGGCCATGACCAGCAGGACCACGACACAAATCTCCTGAATTTCCTACGCACTTCATCTCGCCTGAACCTGACCTACAACAGGGAGAAGTGTGTGTTTCGTACGCGCCGTTTAGCCATCCTCGGATACGTGGTGGAAAACGGGGTCATTGGCCCTGATCCAGACCGTATGCGTCCCCTCCTTGAACTTCCCCTGCCCACTAGCGCAAAAGCACTGAGAAGATGCTTAGGCTTCTTCTCTTGTTATGTACAGTGGGTTCCCAACTACGCGGACAAAGCCCGTCCGCTCATCAAGTCCACTTCTTTTCCCCTAACACCAGAGGCCCGATTGGCCTTTGATAAACTAAAAGCTGACATCGCGAAAGCTACGATGCACGCTGTTGATGAGTCCATCCCCTTTCAGGTGGAGAGCGATGCATCTGATTTCGCCCTGGCCGCCGCACTTAACCAGGCGGGCAGGCCCGTTGCCTTTTTTTCCCGCACCCTCCAAGGCCCCGAAATTCGGCATTCAGCGGTGGAAAAGGAGGCCCAGGCCATTGTGGAGGCCGTCAGGCACTAGCGCCATTACTTGGCGGGAAAACGGTTCACCCTGATCACGGACCAGCGGTCCGTGGAGTTCATGTTTAATAACACGCTGAGGGGCAAGATCAAGAACGACAAAATCTTGCGGTGGAGAATTGAACTCTCCACCTATAACTATGACCTCATGTATAGTCCAGGGAAACTCAATGAGCCCTCGGATGCCCTCTCGTGTGGAACATGCGCTAGTATACAGGAGGACCGTTTGCAGGCTCTCCATAATGACCTATGCCATCCTGGGGTCACTCAACTCTACCACTTTATAAAAGCCCGCAACCTGCCCTACTCGGTGGAGGATGTCAGGTCCATAACAAGAAGCTGTCGGGCATGCGCGGAATGCAAACCGCACTTTTACCGACCTGACCGGGCACAATTAGTCAAGGCCACTCGTCCCTTCGAAAGACTGAGTGTCGATTTTAAGGGCCCCCTTCCCTCAACAGATCGGAATGTGTACTTCCTCAACATCATTGATGAGTACTCGAGATTCCCTTTTGTTATTCCCTGCTCTGATACATCCGCTGCCACGGTTATCAAGGCATTCCGTGATCTTTTTACCCTGTTCGGGTACCCCAGCTACATTCACAGCGACAGGGGCTCATCGTTCATGAGCGATGACTTGAGGCAATACCTGCTCTCATACGGGATTGCCTCTAGTAGAACCACGAGCTACAACCCTAGGGGTAACGGACAGGTGGAACGTGAGAATGCTACTGTCTGGAAGGCTGTCTTACTGGCGTTGAAGTCAAAAAGCCTTCCAGTCTCCCGTTGGCAAGAGGTGCTCCCTGATGCGCTCCATTTCAAACGCTCACTCCTGTGTACGGCAACCAACGCTACTCCCCATGAGATGTTGTTTTCATTCCCTCGGAAGTCTTCCTCTGGGACCTCATTACCGTCTTGGTTGACGTACTCAGGACCTGTCCTCCTGCGGCGACATGTAAGGGCCCGCAAGTCCGACCCGTTGGTCGAACAGGTCCATCTCCTCCACGCCAACCCTCAGTATGCCTATGTGGCACACCCTGATGGGCGAGAGGACACGGTCTCGATCCGAGACCTGGCGCCAGCAGGGGACGTAGCAACCCCTGTCGCTCCCATACCCCCTGTTACAAACCCCATAACTCTTGTTTCCCCTCCGGACACGGCGCGGGCAGCATCGGGACCATTACTTAACCCTTTTACTCCCGTGTACAGCTTGCCTGAGTCCAGAGGATGGTCGCCACTTCAGGGCGTGTCGGAACTCCATGGATTACCATCACCTCGGGGTCAACCGGCCCGTGAGACTGTGGAGGAACAGTTGGACATCGCCTTGGGGAGAACGCCACCGCGAGTGCCTACTCCGGTGTCATCGCCGGTATTGAGGAGGTCACAACGACGGTGCGGTCCCCCTGACCGTCTGAACTGATAGATTGATGACAAATTATTCTGTTTTTTTGTACCCCGCCGGCCTTTGTCTTCAAAGGAGGTGTGAATGTGGTGAACCATCGTTGGTTCCCACTAGATAGTACTGAGCCAGGGTCTGGCCAGTACTACAAGTATGTATATATGTTGCTGTTGGGGTTAGGGATGGGTTGTTCTACTTGTTGCTGTTGGGGTTAGGGTTGGGCTGTTACACCTTTGTATTATAGTTATTGTGGTACATCCCAGTCGGGCTCCGCCTCCTGGGAGAGGTATAAAGGTCTCTGCTCTGTCTGGGACCCCTCAGTCTGGGATCGTGTATATAATCAGTAGCTTCATTGTGACAGCAAATAAAAGCCTTTATTTCCTGAGCATCAAGCCTCGTGTGTGATAACGCGCATCACCAACGCAATGACCAATCAGAGTCAAGCTGCCCAGCTAGGAATGTATCAACAAATAGTGAGAGTTTCTACAGGTATTTGATCAGGAAAAAATCTGATAGTGAATGAAGCTGATTGATTGATACTGCCTGACGCTGATTGATTGATACTGCCTGATACTGATTGATTGATACTGACTGACGCTGATTGATTGATACTGTCTGACGCTGATAGATTGATACTGACTGACACTGATTGATTGATACTGACTGTTGCTGATTGATTGGTAATGACTAATGCTGATTGATTGATACTGCCTGACGCTGATTGATTGATACTGCCTGACGCTGATTGATTGATACTGACTGACGCTGAATGATTGATACTGACTGACACTGATTGATTGATACTCTCTGACGCTGATTGATTGATACTGACTGACACTGATTGATTGACACTGACTGATGCTGATTGATTAGTAATGACTAATGCTGATTGATTGATAATGTCTGACGCTGATTGATTGATACTGCCTGAGGCTGATTGATTGATACTGCCTGAGGCTGATTGATTGATACTGACTGACACTGATTGATACTGACTGACGCTTATTGATTGATGCTTACTGAAGCTGATTGATTGATACTGACTGACACTGATTGATTGATACTGACTGACGCTGATTGGTTGATAATGACTGCTGCTGATTGATTGATGTTGATTGATTGATACTGACTGAAGCTGATTGTTGATATTGTCTGAAGCTGATTGATTGGCACTCACTGAAACTGATTGATTGATACTGACTGATGCTGGATGTTCCAGACTGAGCTACTGAAACTCACAGTCACTCAATGATACTGACTGACATCATTCTCATGCTCATCTCTGCCTGATTGTTGTCCCCTCGTGTATGTCAGTGCCTGGGCACAGAGTCTCATTCTGATTTTTATTTCTTGTTGTTTAACAGCTACAACCGCTAAGACAACATTACCCACAACTACCCAAGGTACTAGGAAAGATCAAATTTCCATCTCGCTCTGACCAAGCCTCTCATATTTATTTGGAATTTTATCATTGAAATTCAGATGAATCTGGATAATGAATGAATTATTGTCAGTTGTGCTTGCAGTGTTGCATTGTGTGTGTTGGAAGCTAGATTTATCCGTACACAGAGCTGTGTTCTTTGCCGACAGGATGTATTGTACACACCGTGTGCTAGTTTCCGCTCATCAAAATATTTTACACCCATTTACTGGTTTATTCCTCAGTCCAACGCAATGTCCAGTCAGAGTCAAGCTGCCCAGCTAGGAATGTATCAACAAATAGTGAGAGTTTCTACAGGTATTTGATCAGGAAAAAATCTGATAGTGAATGAAGCTGATTGATTGAAACTGCCTGACGCTGATTGATTGATACTGCCTGACACTGATTGATTGATAGTGACTGACATTGATTGATACTGTCTTAAGCTGATTGATTGACACTGTCTGAAGCTGATTGATTGATACTGCCTGGAGCTGATTGACTGGTACTGACTGACGCTGATTGATTGATACTGACTGACGCTGATTGATTGATACTGACTGACACTGATTGATTGATACTACCTGACGCTGATTGATGGATAGTGACTGACATTGATTGATACTGTCTTAAGCTGATTGATTGATACTGCCTGGAGCTGATTGACTGGTACTGACTGACGCTGATTGATTGATACTGTCTGAAGCTGATTGATTCATAATGTCTGTAGTTGATTGATACTGACTGACGCTGATTGATTGATACTGTCTGAAGCTGATTGATTCATAATGTCTGTAGTTGATTGATTGATACTGACTGACCCTGATTGATTGATACTGTCTTAAGCTGAATGATTGACGCTGTCTGAAGCTGATTCATTGATACTGTGTGTGGTGGACCTCAGTTGTGCCTTTGTCCTATTTGGACCACCGTTGTGTGTGTTTGTCATACCTGGACACATCCCCTTCCAGTTTGGTTCCTCCCCTCGGCACCTAGTATAAAGGTGGCTGTCTCCTCCCCCTTGTTCAGTCCAGGGTGGTTATTTGTTGGGATCTGCTCCTGATTCTGTTGTGAATAAAAGCCTACACTTGTATTGGCACACCGGTAGTCTTTCGCCTTATTGATAGCGCATCAATTTTATTCACAACAGTTACTAGTATGGAGCAGTTTCTAAAACCCGACAAGTTAACATTAGACCCTCAAGAGGTTGGAGCCTCTGATAAATTTGATCATTGGCTGGACTGCTTCGAAGCATTCGTCGACACCGCTGCGGCCATCGACACCGACGCTGCTAAACTCCACGTGCTCCGCGCCCGGGTAAGCGAAACTGTCTATGGAATCTTCCGGGACGCTGCTACTTACGCGGACGCTATCGAACTGCTAAAAGGGCAGTTCCGAAAGAGCCCCAACGTGGTTTACGCCAGACACCTCCTAACTACCCGCAAACAGCAGCCAGGAGAATCGTGCGCCCAATTTCTGCGCGCCTTGCGGGTTCTAGCTCGAGCTTGTGACTGTAAGGCTGTTACAGCAGCTCAGAACATGGAGGACCTGATCCGCGACGCCTACGTTGCGGGCATTGAGTCTACTTACATCCGGCAGCGCCTGCTGGAACAAGATCTCCGAAGAACAGCCACGATGGCTGAAACGTTAGAAGCAGCCTCCCATAATCTCGGGTCTTACCCTGCATCCCATTCCACCGACGGCTCCACCGTGACGGCTGTTCTGGCGGGGTCCAAATGTTACTTTGGTGGCTTCCCTAAGCACCCTCGGCGTCGCTGCCCGGCGAAGGACGCGATTTGCTCCGGATGCGGTAAGCTAGGCCACTTTGTTAAAGTCTGCCGAGCAAAGCCACTTCCGAAGCCTCGTGGAGCCATGTGTGCTCCGCGGGCGCAGCCATCTTTAATGCAGGCGGCGGCTGCACGCGAATCGCCATCTTTGATGCGGTCACCGGAAGTGCGGGAATCGCCATCTTTGATGCAGTCACCGGAAGGGCGGGAGTCGCCATCTTTGGACTGGCATCAAGGCGAGCTGAGCAGGAAGCTTCATCCATGATGTCATCAGACGGCGACGAAGATGGATTCTTCTTTAATTCAACGGTGGCATCGATTTGCCTGGACCAGTCGCAGCCTCATCAACTCTCCAAGTCAATAATGGAGATCAAGGTAAATGGTCATGCAGAAAACTGCCTGTTCGACTATGGGAGCACAGAGAGTTGTATACACCCTCGCACAGTGCGTCAATATGCCCTTCCCGTGCGACCCTGGAGCCAGACCATCTCCATGGCCTCGAATTCCCACTCAGTGGAGGTCCTCGGGTGCTGCTTGGTGACGCTGACGGTACAGGGCACAGTCTACGAGCGTTTTTGGCTCCTCGTGCTGCCGCGACTCTGCGCAGCTGTACTGCTGGGGTTAGATTTCCTCAGCCATCATAGGAGCGTCACCCTGCAGTAAGATGGCCCTTATCCCCCGCTCTCCGTCTGACAGGCGCCGTCACGGCAGCGCCCCTCGCGCACCACCTGCAGTCTCTCGACCCTCAAGATCACCCCCCCCCCCTTATTTGATAACTTCACCCCGGATTGTAGGCCTATAGCCACCAAGAGTAGGCGCTATAGTGCGGATGACCGGGCCTTCATTCGGTCCGAGGTACAACGGTTGCTCCGGGAAGGGATTATCCAGGCCAGCACCAGCCCCTGGAGGGCGCAAGTGGTCGTAGTTAAATCGGGGGAGAAACACCGCATGGTGATTGATTACAGCCAGACCATAAATAGGTATACCCAACTTGATGCGTATCCTCTTCCCCGTATCGCGGACATAGTCAACCGCATCGCGCACTATAGGGTTTTCTCGATGATCGATTTGAAATCGGCTTACCACCAGTTCCCTATCCGCTCGGAGGATCGTCCATGTACTGCCTTTGAGGCGGACGGTCGCCTCTACCAGTTTCTCCGAGTCCCCTTTGGTGTCACCAATGAGGTCTCAGTCTTCCAGCCATGGATCAAATGGTAGACCAGCATGAGCTACGGGCCACTTTCCCGTATCTGGATAACGTCACCATCTGCGGCCATGACCTGCAGGATCATGATGCCAACCTACAAAAATTCCTTCGTACGGTCACTCTCCTGAACCTCACATATAATGAGGCGAAGTGTGTTTTCCGGACACACCGCCTCGCCATCCTTGGGTACGTGATAGAAAATGGTGTCCTTGGTCCCGACCCAGCCCGTATGCGTCCCCTTATGCAGCTTCCCCTTCCGACTACCCTCAAAGCACTGAAGAGATGCCTGGGCTTCTTCTCCTACTATGCCCAGTGGGTTCCCCATTTCGCAGATAAAGCCCGTCCGCTTCTCAAATCGACCTCTTTTCCCCTGGCGGAGGAGGCCCGTCGGGCCTTCCACGACATCAAAGCGGACATCGCGAAGGCCGCGATGCATGCTGTGGACGAATCCATCCCATTCCAAGTGGAAAGCGATGCGTCTGACTTTGCCCTAGCCGCCACCCATAACCAGAGGGGCCGTCTGGTGGCCTTCTTTTCCCGGACCTTACAAGGCCCTGAGATTCGACACTCCTCAGTCGAGAAGGAGGCCCAGGCCATCGTGGAAGCCGTCCGGCACTGGCGCCATTATCTCGCGGGCCAATGGTTCACTTTAATTACGGACCAGCGGTCAGTTGCCTTCCTGTTTAACACCAGGCAAAAGGGCAAGATTAAGAATGACAAGATCTTGCGGTGGAGGATTGAGCTCTCCACCTACAGATATGGCATCATGTACCGGCCCGGGAAGTTCAATGAGCCCCCAGATGCCCTGTCCCGTGGATCATGCGCCAGCGCCCAACTAGACCAGCTACAGTCCCTCCATAACGACCTCTGTCATCCGGGCGTCACCAGATTTTTCCATTTTGTCAAGTCCCGTAACCTTCCCTACTCCCTTGAGGAAGTCCGGACGATTACAAGGCAATGCAGGGTCTGCGCTGAGTGCAAACCGCAGTTCTACCGGCCAGGTAGGGCGCACCTTGTAAAGGCCACTCGCGCGTTTGAGCGCCTTAGCATTGATTTTAAAGGCCCCCTCCCCTCCTCTAACCGCAATGTTTATTTCTTGAATATCATTGATGAATACTCACGTTTCCCTTTTGCCTTCCCCTGCTCGGACATGACCACGGCTACAGTGATTCGGACCCTGAACAAGCTCTTCACCCTGTTCGGCTTCCCAGCCTATGTCCATAGCGATCGTGGGTCCTCTTTCATGAGTGACGAGCTGAGGCAGTACCTGCTCGCCAAAGGCGTTGCCTCCAGCCGCACCACTAGCTATAACCCCAGGGGTAATGGTCAAGTAGAGCGGGAGAACGCAACCGTCTGGAAGGCCGTTCTATTAGCGTTACGGTCTAGGGGCCTTCCAGTCAGCCGTTGGCAAGACGTCCTTCCGGACGCATTACATTCCATTAGGTCACTCTTGTGCACAGCGACCAATACGACCCCTCACGAGCGGATGTTTTCGTTCCCCAGGAAGTCCTCCTCGGGTACTTCGCTCCCGGATTGGCTGATGTCCCCGGGACCCGTCCTGCTTCGGAAGCATGTCCGGACCCATAAGGCAGATCCCTTGGTCGAGGAGGTCCAATTGCTCCACGCTAATCCTCAATACGCTTACGTAGCGTACCCTGATGGGCGGGAGGACACGGTTTCTGTCTGTGACTTGGCACCCGCGGGTGTCCCTGAAGTCACCACGTCCTTCCGCCCCATGGTCCCTAGTGTTGTCCACTCGGAGGTTGCTGCGCCTCTTCCTCCCTCAGTCCCTGTCCCCAATGTAGTGCGCCCAGAGCCTGTTGCGGCCCCCCACCCCCCAGCTCCGGTTTCCACTGTTCCCCATACGCCACCAGGGCCACTGCTCGCTCCTCTCGCCCCTGTGTACAGCTCGTTTGAGTCGCCGGAGCCGTCGCCACGCAGTACCCGATGACTGGACGGGACGATGGATCGGTCCGCTTCACACCACCTAACGCCTTCTCTCGACGCTCACTGTACGGAGCCTGGGCCGACATCGCTCCCTGCTCGGACGACTCTGCGACCTGCACTACGACGATCGCGACGGCGGATCAAGCCACCGGTTCGTCTGAACTTGTAATATTGTTTCCGCTTCACCCCATGTTGTTTTCTAAAAAGGAAGGGGTGAATGTGGTGGACCTCAGTTGTGCCTTTGTCCTATATGGACCACCGTTGTGTGTGTTTGTCATACCGGGACACATCCCCTTCCAGTTTGGTTCCTCCCCTCGGCACCTAGTATAAAGGTGGCTGTCTCCTCCCCCTTGTTCAGTCCAGGTTGGTTATTTGTTGGGATCTGCTCCTGATTCTGTTGTGAATAAAAGCCTACACTTGTATTGGCACACCGGTAGTCTTTCGCCTTATTGATAGCGTATCAACTGTCTGAAGCTGATTGATTGATCCTGTCTTCAGCTGAATGATTGATGCTGTCTGAAGCTGATTGATTGATCCTGTCTGAAGCTGATTGATTGATACAGTCTGGAGCTGATTGATACTGTCTGGTGCTGATTGATTGATACTGACTAAAGCTGATTGATTGATACTGACTCACACTGATTGATTGATGCTTATTGATGCTGATTGATTGATTCTGACTGAATTTGATACGACTGAAGCTGATCGATTGATACTGACTGAAACTGATTGATTCTGTCTGATGTTGATTGATTGATACTGACTGATGCTGGATGTTCCAGACTGAGCTACTGAAACTCACAGTCACTCAATGATACTGACTGACATCATTCTCATGCTCATCTCTGCCTGATTGTTGTTCCCTCGTGTATGTCAGTGCCTGGGCACAGAGTCTCATTCTGATTTTTATTTCTTGTTGTTTAACAGCTACAACCGCTAAGACAACATTACCCACAACTACCCAAGGTACTAGGAAAGATCAAATTTCCATCTCGCTCTGACCAAGCCTCTCATATTTATTTGGAATTTTATCATTGAAATTCCGATGAATCTGGATAATGAATGAATTATTGTCAGTTGTGCTTGCAGTGTTGCATTGTGTGTGTTGGAAGCTAGATTTATCCGTACACAGAGCTGTGTTCTTTGCCGACAGGATGTATTGTACACACCGTGTGCTAGTTTCCGCTCATCAAAATATTTTACACCCATTTACTGGTTTATTCCTCAGTCCAACGCAATGACCAATCAGAGTCAAGCTGCCCAGCTAGGAATGTATCAACAAATAGTGAGAGTTTCTACAGGTATTTGATCAGGAAAAAATCTGATAGTGAATGAAGCTGATTGATTGAAACTGCCTGACGCTGATTGATTGATACTGCCTGACACTGATTGATTGATACTGACTGACATTGATTGATTGATACTGAGAGAACCTGATTGATTGATACTGACTGACATTGATTGATTGATACTGACTGACATTGATTGATTGATACTGAGAGAACCTGATTGATTGATACTGACCGACACTGATTGATACAGTCTGAAGCTGTTTGATTGATACAGACTGACATTGATTGATTGATACTAACTGACACTGGTTGATATAGTCTGAAGCTGATTGATTGATACTGACTGGCACTGATTGATTGATACAGTCTGAAGCTGATTGATTGATACTGACTGTCAATGATTGACTGATACTGACTGAAGCTGATTGATTGATACTGACTGACGCTGATTGATTGATGCTGACTGACGCTGATTGATTGATGCTGACTGACACTGATTGATATTGACTGAAGCTGATTGATTGATGCTGACTGGCACTGATTGATTGATACTGACTGCTGATTGATTGACACCGACTGACACTGATTAATTGATACTGACTGAAGCTGATTGATTAATATTGACTGAAGCTGATTGATTGCTACTGACTGATGGTGAATGATTGATACAGTCTGAAGCTGATTGATTGATACTGACTGACCCTGATCGATTGATACTGACTTTCGCTGATTGATACTGACTGACGCTGGATGATTGATACTGACTGAAGTTGATTGATTGATACTGATTGATGCCGATTGATTGATACTGACTGATGCTGATTGATTCATAATGACTGACATTGATTGGTTGATACTGACTGATGCTGATTGATTGATATGGTCTGAAGCAGATTAATTGATACTGACTGGAGCATATTTATTGATAATGACTGACGCTGTTTGATTAATACTGGTTGATGCTGATTGGTTGATAATGACTACTGCTGATTGATTGCTACAGACTGACGCTGATTGATTGATACTGACTGACGCTGATTGACTGATACTGACAGTTGCTGATTGATACTGAGTAGCGCTGATTGATGATGACTGACGCTGATTGATTGATACTGACTGACGCTGATTGATTGATACTGACACATATTGATTGATACTGACTGAAGCTGATTGATTAATACTGACTGGAGGTGATTGATTGATACTGACACATATTGATTGATACTGACTGAAATTAATTGATTGATTCAGTCTGATGCTGATTGATTGATATCGACTGACGCTGATTGATTGATGCTGACTGAAGCCGATTGATTAATACTGACTCACACTGATTGATACTGACCGACACTAATTGATACTGACTGATGCTGATTGATTGATAATGACTGAAGCCGATTGATTAATACTGACTCACACTGATTGATACAGTCTGAAGCTGATGGATTGATACTGACTGACACTGATTGATACTGACTGATGCTGATTGATTGATAATGACTGACGCTGATTGATTGATAGTGACTGACGCTGATTGATTGATACTGACTGATTGATGCTGACTGACACTGATTGATTGACACTGACTGATGCTGATTGATTGGTAATGACTAATGCTGATTGATTGATAATGACTGGCGCTGATTGATTGATACTGACTGAAACCGACTGATTGTTGCTTACTAACACTGATTGATTGATTCTGACCCACACTGATTGATACAGTCTGAAGTTAATTGATTGATACTGACTGACACTGATTGATTAATACAGTCTGAAGCTGATTGATTGATACTGACTGAACCTGATTGATTGATACTGACTGACACTGATAGATACAGTCTGAAGCTGTTTGATTGATACTGACTGACACTGATTGATACTGTCTGAAGCTGATTGATTGGTAATGACTAATGCTGATTGATTGGTACTGTCTGAAGCTGATTGATTGGTACTGTCTGAAGCTGATTGATTGGTAATGACTAATGCTGATTGATTGGTACTGACTGAACCTGATTGATTGATACAGACCGACACTGATTGATACAGTCTGAAGCTGATTGATTGGTACTGTCTGAAGCTGATTGATTGATACTGACTGAACCTGATTGATTGATACTGACCAACACTGACTGATACAGTCTGAAGATGTTTGATTGATACTGACTGACACTGATTGATTGATACTGACTGAAGCTGATTGATTGGTAATGACTAATGCTGATTGATTGATACTGTCCGAAGCTGATTGATACTGACTGACACTGATTGATGCAATCTGAAGCTAATTGATTGATACTGACTGATGCTGGATGTTCCAGACTGAGCTACTGAAACTCACAGTCACTCAATGATACTGACTGACATCATTCTCATGCTCATCTCTGCCTGATTGTTGTCCCCTCGTGTACGTCAGTGCCTGGGCACAGAGTCTCATTCTGATTTTTATTTCTTGTTGTTTAACAGCTACAACCGCTCAGACAACATTACCCACAACTACCCAAGGTACTAGGAAAGATCAAATTTCCATCTCGCTCTGACCAAGCCTCTCATATTTATTTGGAATTTTATCATTGAAATTCCGATGAATCTGGATAATGAATGAATTATTGTCAGTTGTGCTTGCAGTGTTGCATTGTGTGTGTTGGAAGCTAGATTTATCCGTACACAGAGCTGTGTTCTTTGCCGACAGGATGTATTGTACACACCGTGTGCTAGTTTCCGCTCATCAAAATATTTTACACCCATTTACTGGTTTATTCCTCAGTCCAACGCAATGACCAATCAGAGTCAAGCTGCCCAGCTAGGAATGTATCAACAAATAGTGAGAGTTTCTACAGGTATTTGATCAGGAAAAAATCTGATAGTGAATGAAGCTGATTGATTGATACTGCCTGACGCTGATTGATTGATACTGCCTGACACTGATTGATTGATGCTGACTGAAGCTGATTGATTGATACTGACTGAAGCTGATTGAGTGATACTGACTCACACTGATTGATTGATACTGACTGATGCTGATTGATTGGTAATGACTAATGCTGATTGATTGATAATGACTGACACTGATTGATTGATACTGACTGACGCTGATTGATTGATACTGACTGACACTGATTGATATAGTCTGAAGCTGATTGATGCTGACTGGCACTGATTGATTGATACTGACAGATGCTGATTGATTGATACTGACTGACCCTGGTTGATTGATGCTGACAGACGCTGATTGATTGATACTGACTGACCCTGATTGATTGATACCGACTTTCGCTGATTGATTGATACTGACTGCCACTGAATGATTGATACTGACTGAAGTTGATTGATTAATACTGGCTGAAGCTGATTGAAATACTGACTGACACTTATTGATTGATACTGACTGAAATTGAGTGATTGATTCAGTCTAATGCTGATTGATTGATGCTGACTGAGGCTGATTGATCCTGACTGAGGCTGATTGATTGATACTGACTGTCGCTGATTGATTGGCACTGTCTGACGCTGACTGATTGATGCTGACTGAAGCTGATTGTTTGATACTGTCTGACGCTGATAGATTGATACTGACTGACACTGATTGTTGATACTGACTGAAGCTGATTGATTGACACTGACTGACACTGATTAATACAGTCTGAAGCTGATTGATTGATACTGATTGATGCCGATTGATTGATACTGACTGATGCTGATTGATTCATAATGACTGACATTGATTGATTGATACTGACTCATGCTGATTGATTGATACGGTCTGAAGCAGATTAATTGATACTGGCTGGAGCATATTTATTGATAATGACTGAGACTGATTGATTGATACTGAGTGACGCTGATTGATTGATAATGACTGCCACAGATTGATTCATGCTGACTGACACTGATTGATTGTTAGTGACTGAAGCTGATTGATACTGACTGATGCTGATTGATTTATACAGTCTGAAGCTGATAGATTGATGCTGACTGGCACTGATTGATACAGTCTGAAGCTGATTGATTGATACTGAAGCTGATTGATCGATACAGTTCGAAGCTGATTGATTGATACTGACTGACACTGATTGATGCTGACTGACGCTGATTGATTGATACTGAGTGACACTGATTGATTGAAACTGACTGAAATTGATTGATTGTGTCTGAAGCTCATTGATACTGACTGTCGCTGATTGATTGGCACTGACTGACCGTAATTGATTGATGTTGACTGATGCTGATTGATTGATAATGACTGAAGCTGATTGATTGATACTGACTGAAACTGATTGATACTAACTGATGCTGATTGATTGATACTGACAGACACTGAATGATTGATACTGACTGAAGCTGATAGATACAGTCTGAGGCTAATTGATTGATATTGACTGACAGTGATTGATATGTCTGGAGCTGATTGATTAATACTGACTGAGGCTGATTGATTGATACTGTCTGAGGCTGATTGATTGATCCTGACTAATGCTGATTGATTGATACAGTCTGAAGCTGATTGATTGATACTCACTGAAGCTGATTGATTGATATTGTCTGAAGCTGATTGATTGGCACTCACTGAAGCTAATTGATTGATACTGGCTGATGCTGGATGTTCCAGACTGAGCTACTGAAACTCATAGTCACTCAATGATACTGACTGACATCATTCTCATGCTCATCTCTGCCTGATTGTTGTCCCCTCGTGTATGTCAGTGCCTGGGCACAGAGTCTCATTCTGATTTTTATTTCTTGTTGTTTAACAGCTACAACCGCTAAGACAACATTACCCACAACTACCCAAGGTACTAGGAAAGATCAAATTTCCATCTCGCTCTGACCAAGCCTCTCATATTTATTTGGAATTTTATCATTGAAATTCAGATGAATCTGGATAATGAATGAATTATTGTCAGTTGTGGTTGCAGTGTTGCATTGTGTGTGTTGGAAGCTAGATTTATCCGTACACAGAGCTGTGTTCTTTGCCGACAGGATGTATTGTACACACCGTGTGCTAGTTTCCGCTCATCAAAATATTTTACACCCATTTACTGGTTTATTCCTCAGTCCAACGCAATGACCAATCAGAGTCAAGCTGCCCAGCTAGGAATGTATCAACAAATAGTGAGAGTTTCTACAGGTCTTTGATCAGGAAAAAATCTGATAGTGAATGAAGCTGATTGATTGATACTGCCTGACGCTGATTGATTGATACTGCCTGACGCTGATTGATTGACACTGCCTGACGCTGATTGATTGATACAGACAGATGCTGATTGATTGATACTGTCTGACGCAGATAGTTTGATACTGCCTGACGCTGATTGATTGATACTGTCTGACGCTGATAGTTTGATACTGACTGACGCTGATTGATTGATCCTGACTGACACTGATTAATACAGTTTGATGCTGATTGATTGAAACTGATTGATGCTGATTGATTGATACTGTCTGATGCTGATTGATTGATACTGACTGACGCTGATTGATTGATACTGTCTGACGCTGATAGTTTGATACTGACTGACGCTGATTGATTGATACTGACTGACACTGATTGATTGATACTGACTGACACTGATTAATACAGTTTGATGCTGATTGATTGAAACTGATTGATGCTGATTGATTGATACTGTCTGATGCTGATTGATTGATACTGACTGACGCTGATTGATTGATACTGTCTGACGCTGATAGTTTGGTACTGACTGACGCTGATTGATTGATACTGACTGACACTGATTAATACAGTTTGAAGCTGATTGATTGAAACTGATTGATGCTGATTGATTGATGCTGACTAATGGTGATTGATTCATAATGACTGACATTGACTGATTGATACTGACTGATGCTGATTGATTCATAATGACTGATATTGATTGATACTGACTCATGCTGATTGATTTATACTGACTGATTTTGATTGATTGATACTGTCTTAAACTGATAGATGCTGACTGACATTGATTGTTTGATACTGTGTGAAGCTGACTGATTGATGCTTACTGAAGCTGATTAATACTGATCGACGCTGATTGATTGATACTGTCTGACACCGATAGATTGACACTGACTGACACTGATTGATTGATACTGACCGACGCTGATTGATTGATACTCACTGAAGCTGATTGATTGATACTGACTGATGCTGATTGATTGATACTGACTGACACTGATTAATTGATACTGACTGAAGCTGATTGATTGATACTGACTGACACTGATTAATACAGTCTCAAGCTGATTGATTGATACTGTCTGATGCTGATTGATTCATAATGACTGACATTGATTGATACTGACTGAAGCTGATTGATACAGTCTGAGGCTAATTGATTGATATTGACTGACAGTGATTGATTGATTTATTTGTCTGGAGCTGATTGATTGATACTGACTGCGGCTGATTGATTGATAATGACTGACAGTGATTGATTGATTGATTTGTCTGGAGCTGATTGATTGATACTGACTGCGGCTGATTGATTGATAATGACTGACACTGATTGATACTGACTGACACTGATTGATACAGTCTGAAGCTGATTGATTGATACTCTCTGACGCTGATAGTTTGATACTGACTGACGCTGATTGATACTGACTGACACTGATTGATACTGTCTGACGCTGATTGATTGATACTGTCTGACGCTGATAGTTTGATACTGACTGACGCTGATTGATTGATACTGACTGACGCTGATTGATTGATACTGTCTGACGCTGATAGTTTGATACTGACCGACGCTGATTGATTGATACTGTCTGACGCTGATTGATTGATACTGTCTGACGCTGATAGTATGATACTGACTGACGCTGATTGATTGATACTGACTGACACTGATTAATACAGTTTGAAGCTGATTGATTGATACTGACTGATGTTGATTGATTGATATTGTCTGAAGCTGATTGATTGGCACTCACTGAAACTGATTGATTGATACTGACTGATGCTGGATGTTCCAGACTGAGCTACTGAAACTCACAGTCACTCAATGATACTGACTGACATCATTCTCATGCTCATCTCTGCCTGATTGTTGTCCCCTCGTGTATGTCAGTGCCTGGGCACAGAGTCTCATTCTGATTTTTATTTCTTGTTGTTTAACAGCTACAACCGCTAAGACAACATTACCCACAACTACCCAAGGTACTAGGAAAGATCAAATTTGCATCTCGCTCTGACCAAGCCTCTCATATTTATTTGGAATTTTATCATTGAAATTCAGATGAATCTGGATAATGAATGAATTATTGTCAGTTGTGCTTGCAGTGTTGCATTGTGTGTGTTGGAAGCTAGATTTATCCGTACACAGAGCTGTGTTCTTTGCCGACAGGATGTATTGTACACACCGTGTGCTAGTTTCCGCTCATCAAAATATTTTACACCCATTTACTGGTTTATTCCTCAGTCCAACGCAATGTCCAATCAGAGTCAAGCTGCCCAGCTAGGAATGTATCAACAAATAGTGAGAGTTTCTACAGGTATTTGATCAGGAAAAAATCTGATAGTGAATGAAGCTGATTGATTGATACTGCCTGACACTGATTGATTGATACTGACTGATGCTGATTGATTGATGTAGTCTGAAGCTGATTGATTGATGCTGACTGGCACTGATTGATTGATACTGACTGAAGCTGATTGAGTGATACTGACTGACACTGATTGATTGATACTGACTGATGCTGATTGATTGGTAATGACTGACACTGATTGATACTGACTGATGCTGATTGATTGGTAATGACTAATGCTGATTGATTGATAATGACTGACACTGATTGATACTGACTGACGCTGATTGATTGATACTGACTGACACTGATTGATAGATATAGTCTGAAGCTGATTGATTGATGCTGACTGGCACTGATTGATTGATACTGACTGATGCTGATTGCTGCTGACTTGCACTGATTGATTGATACTGACTGACGCTGATTGATTGATGCTGACAGACGCTGATTGATTGATACTGACTGACCCTGATTGATTGATACCGACTTTCGCTGATTGATTGATACTGACTGACACTGAATGATTGATACTGACTGAAGTTGATTGATTAATACTGGCTGAAGCTGATTGAAATACTGACTGACACTTATTGATTGATACTGACTGAAATTGAGTGATTGATTCAGTCTAATGCTGATTGATTGATGCTGACTGACGCTGATTGATCCTGACTGAGGCTGATTGATTGATACTGACTGTCGCTGATTGATTGGCACTGTCTGACGCTGACTGATTGATGCTGACTGAAGCTGATTGTTTGATACTGTCTGACGCTGATAGGTTGATACTGACTGACACTGATTGATTGATACTGACTGACACTGATTGTTGATACTGACTGAAGCTGATTGATTGATACTGTTTGACGCTGATAGGTTGATACTGACTGACACTGATTGTTGATACTGACTGAAGCTGATTGATTGACACTGACTGACACTGATTAAGACAGTCTGAAGCTGATTGATTGATACTGATTGATGCCGATTGATTGATACTGACTGATGCTGATTGATTCATAATGACTGACATTGATTGATTGATACTGACTCATGCTGATTGATTGATACGGTCTGAAGCAGATTAATTGATACTGGCTGGAGCATATTTATTGATAATGACTGACGCTGATTGATTGATACTGAGTGACGCTGATTGATTGATAATGACTGCCACAGATTGATTCATGCTGACTGACACTGATTGATTGTTAGTGACTGAAGCTGATTGATACTGATTGATGCTGATTGATTTATACAGTCTGAAGCTGATAGATTGATGCTGACTGGCACTGATTGATACAGTCTGAAGCTGATTGATTGATACTGAAGCTGATTGATCGATACAGTTCGAAGCTGATTGATTGATACTGACTGACACTGATTGATTGATACTGACTGACGTTGATTGATTGATACTGAGTGACACTGATTGATTGAAACTGACTGAAATTGATTGATTGATTGTGTCTGAAGCTCATTGATACTGACTGTCGCTGATTGATTGGCACTGACTGACCCTAATTGATTGATGTTGTCTGATGCTGATTGATTGATAATGACTGAAGCTGATTGATTGATACTGACTGAAACTGATTGATACTAACTGATGCTGATTGATTGATACTGACTGACACTGATTGATTGATACTGCTGTTGATTGATTCATACTGACTGACACTGAATGATTGATACTGACTGAAGCTGATTGATACAGTCTGAGGCTAATTGATTGATATTGACTGACAGTGATTGATATGTCTGGAGCTGATTGATTAATACTGACTGAGGCTGATTGATACTGTCTGAGGCAGATTGATTGATCCTGACTAATGCTGATTGATTGATACAGTCTGAAGCTGATTGATTGATACTGACTGAAGCTGATTGATTGATATTGTCTGAAGCTGATTGATTGGCACTCACTGAAGCTGATTGATTGATACTGACTGATGCTGGATGTTCCAGACTGAGCTACTGAAACTCACAGTCACTCAATGATACTGACTGACATCATTCTCATGCTCATCTCTGCCTGATTGTTGTCCCCTCGTGTACGTCAGTGCCTGGGCACAGAGTCTCATTCTGATTTTTATTTCTTGTTGTTTAACAGCTACAACCGCTAAGACAACATTACCCACAACTACCCAAGGTACTAGGAAAGATCAAATTTGCATCTCGCTCTGACCAAGCCTCTCATATTTATTTGGAATTTTATCATTGAAATTCAGATGAATCTGGATAATGAATGAATTATTGTCAGTTGTGCTTGCAGTGTTGCATTGTGTGTGTTGGAAGCTAGATTTATCCGTACACAGAGCTGTGTTCTTTGCCGACAGGATGTATTGTACACACCGTGTGCTAGTTTCCGCTCATCAAAATATTTTACACCCATTTACTGGTTTATTCCTCAGTCCAACGCAATGACCAATCAGAGTCAACAAATAGTGAGAGTTTCTACAGGTATTTGATCAGGAAAAAATCTGACAGTGAATGAAGCTGATTGATTGATACTGCCTGACGCTGATTGATTGATACTGCCTGACACTGATTGATTGATACTGACTGACACTGATTGATTGATACAGTCTGGAGCTGATTGATTGATACTGTCTGACGCTGATTGATTGACACTGACTGACGCTGATTGATTGATACTGACTGATTGATGATTGGTTGGTAATGACTGACACTGATTGATTGATACTGATTGATGCCGATTGACACTGATTGATTGACACTGACTGATGCTGATTCATTGGTATTGACTAATGCTGATTGATTGATAATGACTGACGCTGATTGATTGATACTGACTGAAACCGACTGATTGTTGCTTACTAAAACTGATTGATTGATACTGACCCACACTGATTGATACAGTCTGAAGTTAATTGATTGATACTGACTGATACTGATTGATTGATACAGTCTGAAGCTGATTGATTGATACTGACTGAATCTGATTGATTGATACTGACCGACACTGATAGATACAGTCTGAAGCTGTTTGATTGATACTGACTGACACTGATTGATTGATACTGTCTGAAGCTGATTGATTGGTAATGACTAATGCTGATTGATTGGTACTGACTGAACCTGATTGATTGATACTGACCGACACTGATTGATACAGTCTGAAGCTGATTGATTGGTACTGTCTGAAGCTGATTGATTGATACTGACTGAACCTGATTGATTGATACTGACCGATACTGACTGATACAGTCTGAAGCTGTTTGATTGATACTGACTGACACTGATTGATTGATATTGACTGAAGCTGATTGATTGGTAATGACTAATACTGATTGATTGATACTGTCTGCAGCTGATTGATACTGACCGACACTGATTGATGCAATCTGAAGCTAATTGATTGATACTGACTGATGCTGGATGTTCCAGACTGAGCTACTGAAACTCACAGTCACTCAATGATACTGACTGACATCATTCTCATGCTCATCTCTGCCTGATTGTTGTTCCCTCGTGTATGTCAGTGCCTGGGCACAGAGTCTCATTCTGATTTTTATTTCTTGTTGTTTAACAGCTACAACCGCTAAGACAACATTACCCACAACTACCCAAGGTACTAGGAAAGATCAAATTTGCATCTCGCTCTGACCAAGCCTCTCATATTTATTTGGAATTTTATCATTGAAATTCAGATGAATATGGTGTGGTGAACCATCGTTGGTTCCCACTGGATAGTACTGAGCCAGGGGCTGGCCAGTACTACAAGGATGTACATATGTTACTGTTGGGTTGTGCTATTGTTGCTGTTGGGGTTAGGGTGGGGTTGTTACACCTTTGTACTGTAGTGTTGTGGCACATCCTAGTCGGGCTCCGCTTCCTGGGAGAGGTATAAGAGTCCCTGCTCTGGCCGGGACCCCTTCAGTCTGGGATAGTGTATATAATTACTGGCTGCTTCATTACAGTAAATAAAAGCCTTTCATTTACTGAGCTTCAGGCCTCGTGTTTGATAACGCGCATCATATGGATAATGAATGAATTATTGTCAGTTGTGCTTGCAGTGTTGCATTGTGTGTGTTGGAAGCTAGATTTATCCGTACACAGAGCTGTGTTCTTTGCCGACAGGATGTATTGTACACACCGTGTGCTAGTTTCCGCTCATCAAAATATTTTACACCCATTTACTGGTTTATTCCTCAGTCCAACGCAATGACCAATCAGAGTCAAGCTGCCCAGCTAGGAATGTATCAACAAATAGTGAGAGTTTCTACAGGTATTTGATCAGGAAAAAATCTGATAGTGAATGAAGCTGATTGATTCTGCCTGACGCTGATTGATTGACACTGCCTGACGCTGATTGATTGATACTGACTGACCCTGATTGATTGATACTGACTGATGCTGATTGATTGATACTGACTGACGCTGATTGAGTGATACTGACTGACACTGATTGATTGATACTGACTGATGCTGATTGATTGATACTGCCTGACGCTGATTGATTGATACTGACTGAACCTGATTGATTGATACTGACTGACACTGATTGATTGATACTGACTGAACCTGATTGATTGACACTGCCTGACGCTGATTGATTGATACAGACTGATGCTGATTGATTGATACTGTCTGACTGTGATAGTTTGATACTGCCTGACGCTGATTGATTGATACTGCCTGACGCTGATTGATTGACACTGCCTGACTCTGATTGATTGATACAGACAGATGCTGATTGATTGATACTGTCTGACGCTGATAGTTTGATACTGCCTGACGCTGATTGATTGATACTGTCTGACGCTGATAGTTTGATACTGACTGACGCTGATTGATTGATACTGACTGACACTGATTGATTGATCCTGACTGATGCTGATTGATTGATACTGACTGACACTGATTGAGTGATACTGACTGACACTGATTGATTGATACTGACTGATGCTGATTGATTGATACTGCCTGACGCTGATTGATTGATACTGACTGAAGCTGATTGATTGATACTGACTGACACTGATTGATTGATACTGACTGAACCTGATTGATTGACACTGCCTGACGCTGATTGATTGATACAGACTGATGCTGATTGATTGATACTGCCTGACGCTGATTGATTGACACTGCCTGACGCTGATTGATTGATACAGACAGATGCTGATTGATTGATACTGTCTGACGCTGATAGTTTGATACTGCCTGACGCTGATTGATTGATACTGTCTGACGCTGATAGTTTGATACTGACTGACGCTGATTGATTGATACTGACTGACACTGATTAATTGATCCTGACTGACACTGATTAATACAGTTTGATGCTGATTGATTGAAACTGATTGATGCTGATTGATTGATACTGTCTGATGCTGATTGATTGATACTGTCTGACGCTGATAGTTTGATACTGACTGACGCTGACTGATTGATACTGACTGACACTGATTGATTGATACTGACTGACACTGATTAATACAGTTTGATGCTGATTGATTGAAACTGATTGATGCTGATTGATTGATACTGTCTGATGCTGATTGATTGATACTGACTGACGCTGATTGATTTATACTGTCTGACGCTGATAGTTTGGTACTGACTGACGCTGATTGATTGATACTGACTGACACTGATTAATACAGTTTGAAGCTGATTGATTGAAACTGATTGATGCTGATTGATTGATGCTGACTAATGGTGATTGATTCATAATGACTGACATTGACTGATTGATACTGACTGATGCTGATTGATTCACAATGACTGATATTGATTGATACTGACTCATGCTGATTGATTTATACTGACTGATTTTGATTGATTGATACTGTCTTAAACTGATTGATGCTGACTGACATTGATTGTTTGATACTGTGTGAAGCTGACTGATTGATGCTTACTGAAGCTGATTAATACTGATCGACGCTGATTGATTGATACTGTCTGACACCGATAGATTGACACTGACTGACACTGATTGATTGATACTGACCGACGCTGATTGATTGATACTGACTGAAGCTGATTGATTGATACTGACTGATGCTGATTGATTGATACTGACTGACACTGATTAATTGATACTGACTGAAGCTGATTGATTGATACTGACTGACACTGATTAATACAGTCTCAAGCTGATTGATTGATACTGTCTGATGCTGATTGATTCATAATGACTGACATTGATTGATACTGACTGAAGCTGATTGATACAGTCTGAGGCTGATTGATTGATACTGACTGAAGCTGATTGATTGATACTGACTGATGCTGATTGATTGATACTGACTGACACTGATTAATTGATACTGACTGAAGCTGATTGATTGATACTGACTGACACTGATTAATACAGTCTCAAGCTGATTGATTGATACTGTCTGATGCTGATTGATTCATAATGACTGACATTGATTGATACTGACTGAAGCTGATTGATACAGTCTGAGGCTAATTGATTGATATTGACTGACAGTGATTGATTGATTGATGTGTCTGGAGCTGATTGATTGATACTGACTGGCACTGATTAATTGATACTGACTGACACTGATTGATACAGTCTGAAGCTGATTGATTGATACTCTCTGACGCTGATAGTTTGATACTGACTGACGCTGATTGATTGATACTGACTGACACTGATTGATACTGTCTGACGCTGATTGATTGATACTGTCTGACGCTGATAGTTTGATACTGACTGACGCTGATTGATTGATACTGACTGACGCTGATTGATTGATACTGTCTGACGCTGATAGTATGATACTGACTGACGCTGATTGATTGATACTGACTGACACTGATTAATACAGTTTGAAGCTGATTGATTGATACTGACTGATGTTGATTGATTGATATTGTCTGAAGCTGATTGATTGGCACTCACTGAAACTGATTGATTGATACTGACTGATGCTGGATGTTCCAGACTGAGCTACTGAAACTCACAGTCACTCAATGATACTGACTGACATCATTCTCATGCTCATCTCTGCCTGATTGTTGTTCCCTCGTGTACGTCAGTGCCTGGGCACAGAGTCTCATTCTGATTTTTATTTCTTGTTGTTTAACAGCTACAACCGCTAAGACAACATTACCCACAACTACCCAAGGTACTAGGAAAGATCAAATTTCCATCTCGCTCTGACCAAGCCTCTCATATTTATTTGGAATTTTATCATTGAAATTCAGATGAATCTGGATAATGAATGAATTATTGTCAGTTGTGCTTGCAGTGTTGCATTGTGTGTGTTGGAAGCTAGATTTATCCGTACACAGAGCTGTGTTCTTTGCCGACAGGATGTATTGTACACACCGTGTGCTAGTTTCCGCTCATCAAAATATTTTACACCCATTTACTGGTTTATTCCTCAGTCCAACGCAATGTCCAATCAGAGTCAAGCTGCCCAGCTAGGAATGTATCAACAAATAGTGAGAGTTTCTACAGGTATTTGATCAGGAAAAAATCTGATAGTGAACATAGAACATAGAACATAGAACATTACAGCGCAGAACAGGCCCTTCGGCCCACGATGTTGCACCGACCAGTTAAAAAAAAAAACTGTGACCCTCCAACCTAAACCAATTTCTTTTCGTCCATGAACCTATCTACGGATCTCTTAAACGCCCCCAAACTAGGCGCATTTACTACTGATGCTGGCAGGGCATTCCAATCCCTCACCACCCTCTGGGTAAAGAACCTACCCCTGACATCGGTTCTATAACTACCCCCCCTCAATTTAAAGCCATGCCCCCTCGTGCTGGATTTCTCCATCAGAGGAAAAAGGCTATCACTATCCACCCTATCTAAACCTCTAATCATCTTATATGTTTCAATAAGATCCCCTCTTAGCCGCCGCCTTTCCAGCGAAAACAATCCCAAATCCCTCAGCCTCTCCTCATAGGATCTCCCCTCCATACCAGGCAACATCCTGGTAAACCTCCTCTGCACCCTCTCCAAAGCCTCCACATCCTTCCTGTAATGTGGGGACCAGAACTGCACACAGTACTCCAAGTGCGGCCGCACCAGAGTTGTGTACAGTTGCAACATAACGCTACGACTCCTAAATTCAATCCCCCTACCAATAAACGCCAAGACACCATATGCCTTCTTAACAACCTTATCTACTTGATTCCCAACTTTCAGGGATCTATGCACACATACACCTAGATCCCTCTGCTCCTCCACACTATTCAAAGTCCTCCCGTTAGCCCTATACTCAACACATCTGTTATTCCTACCAAAGTGAATTACCTCACACTTCTCCGCATTAAACTCCATCCGCCACCTCTCGGCCCAACTTTGCAACCTGTCTAAGTCTTCCTGCAAACTACGACACCCTTCCTCACTGTCTACCACACCACCGACTTTGGTGTCATCAGCAAATTTGCTAATCCACCCAACTATACCCTCATCCAGATCATTAATAAATATTACAAACAGCAGTGGCCCCAAAACAGATCCCTGAGGTACACCACTTGTAACCGCACTCCATGATGAATATTTACTATCAACCACCACCCTCTGTTTCCTATCCGCTAGCCAATTCCTGATCCAATTTCCTAGATCACCCCCAATCCCATACATCTGCATTTTCTGCAGAAGCCTACCATGGTGAACCTTATCAAACGCCTTACTAAAATCCATATATACCACGTCCACTGCCTTGCCCCCATCCACCTCCTTGGTCACTTTCTCAAAAAATGAAGCTGATTGATTGAAACTGCCTGACGCTGATTGATTGATACTGCCTGACACTGATTGATTGATACTCACTGACACTGATTGATTGATACTGACTGACACTGATTGATTGATACTGACTGAACCTGATTGATTGATACTGACTGACACTGATTGATACTGACTGAACCTGATTGATTGATACTGTCTTAAGCTGATTGATTGGTAATGACTAATGCTGATTGATTGATACTGTCTTAAGCTGATTGATTGATACTGTCTGAAGCTGATTGATTGATACTGCCTGGCGCTGTTTGATTAATACTCACTGACACTGATTGATTGATACTGACTGACACTGATTGATTGATACTCACTGACACTGATTGATTGATACTGACTGACACTGATTGATTGATACTGACTGAACCTGATTGATTGATACTGTCTTAAGCTGATTGATTGGTAATGACTAATGCTGATTGATTGATACTGTCTTAAGCTGATTGATTGATACTGTCTGAAGCTGATTGATTGATACTGCCTGGCGCTGTTTGATTGATACTGACTGACTCTGATTGATTGATACTGACAGACTCTGATTGATACTGCCTGATGCTGATTGATTGATACTGTCTTAAGCTGATTGATTGATACTGTCTGAAGCTGATTAATTGATACTGCCTGACGCTGTTTGATTGATACTGACTGACTCTGATTGATACTGCCTGATGCTGATTAATTGATACTGACTGACACTGATTGATTGATACTGGTTGATGCTGATTGATTGATACTGTCTGTAGCTGATTGATTGATACTGTCTGTAGTTGATTGATTGATACTGACTGACCCTGATTGACTGATACTGTCTGAAGCTGATTGATTGATTCTGCCTGACGCTGATTGATACTGACTGATGCTGATTGATTGATACTGACCGATGCTGATTGATGCTGACTGAAGCTGATTGATTGATACTGACTGATGCTGATTGATGCTGACCGATGTTGATTGATACTGACTGAAGCTGATTGATTGATTCTGCCTGACGCTGATTGATTGATACTGACTGATGCTGATTGATTGATGCTGACCGATGTTGATTGATACTGACTGAAGCTGATTGCTTGATACTGACTGACGCGCAGTGATCAATAATGACTGATGCTGATTGATTGATAATGACTGAAGCTGATTGATACTAACTGACGCTGATTGATTGATACTGACTAAAGCTGATTGATTGATACTGACTGATGCTGATTGATACTGACTGAAGCTGATTGATTGATGCTGACCGATGTTGATTGATACTGACTGAAGCTGATTGCTTGATACTGACTGACGCGCAGTGATCAATAATGACTGATGCTGATTGATTGATAATGACTGAAGCTGATTGATACTAACTGACGCTGATTGATTGATACTGACTAAAGCTGATTGATTGATACTGACTGATGCTGATTGATTGATACTGACTGAAGCTGATTGATACTAATTGACACTGATTGATTGATAATGACTAAAGCTGATTGATTGATACTGACTGATGCTGATTGATTGATATTGACTGACGCTGATTGATTGATACGGACCGATGTTGATTGATACTGACTGAAGCTGATTGATTGATACTGACTGACGCTGATTGATTGATACTGACTGATGCTGATTGATTGATACTGACTGACGCTGATTGATTGATACTGACCGATGTTGATTGATACTGACTGAAGCTGATTGATTTATACTGACTGACGCTGATTGATTGATGCTGACCGATGTTGATTGATACTGACTGAAGCTGATTGATTGATACTGACTGACGCTGATTGATTGATACTGACTGACACTGATTAATACAGTTTGAAGCTGATTGATTGATACTGACTGATGTTGATTGATTGATATTGTCTGAAGCTGATTGATTGGCACTCACTGAAGCTGATTGATTGATACTGGCTGATGCTGGATGTTCCAGACTGAGCTACTGAAACTCACAGTCACTCAATGATACTGACTGACATCATTCTCATGCTCATCTCTGCCTGATTGTTGTCCCCTCGTGTACGTCAGTGCCTGGGCACAGAGTCTCATTCTGATTTTTATTTCTTGTTGTTTAACAGCTACAACCGCTAAGACAACATTACCCACAACTCGCCAAGCTACTACACCAGCTCAAGGTTGGATCTCGCTCTGACCAAGCCTCTCATATTTATTTGGAATTTTATCATTGAAATTCAGATGAATCTGGATAATGAATGAATTATTGTCAGTTGTGCTTGCAGTGTTGCATTGTGTGTGTTGGAAGCTAGATTTATCCGTACACAGAGCTGTGTTCTTTGCCGACAGGATGTATTGTACACACCGTGTGCTAGTTTCTGATAGTGAATGAAGCTGATTGATTGATACTGCCTGACACTGATTGATTGATACTGCCTGACATTGATTGATTGATACTGACTGAAACTGATTGATTGATACTGACTGACGCTGATTGATTGATACCGACTGATGCTGATTGATTGATACTGACTGACACTGATTGATTGATACTGACTGAAACTGACTGATTGATGCTTACTAAAACTGATTGATACTGATTGATGCTGATTGATTGATAGTGCCTGATGCTGATTGATTGATGCTGACCAATGTTGATTGATACTGACTGAAGCTGATTGATTGATACTGACTGACACTGATTGATTGATGCTGACCGATGTTGATTGATACTGACTGAAGCTGATTGATTGATTCTGTCTGATGCTGATTGATTGATACTGACTGACACTGATTGATTGATACTGACTGACGCTGATTGATTGATACTGACTGACGCTTATTGATTGATGCTTACTGAAGCTGATTGATTGATACAGACTGACACTGATTGATTGATACTGACTGATGCTGATAGATTGATATTGACTGATGCTGATTGATTGATTCTGTCTGATGCTGATTGATTGATACTGACTGATGCTGTTAGATTGATACTGACTGATGCTGATTGATTGATACAGACTGACACTGATTGATTGATACTGACTCATGCTGATTGATTGATACTGACTGATGCTGATAGATTGATACTGACTCAAGCTGATTGATTGATACTGACTGATGCTGATTGATTCTGACTGATGCTGAGTGATTGATACTGACTGACGCTCAGTGATTGCTAAAGACTGATGCTGATTGGATGATACTGACTGGTGCTGATTGATTGGTTTTGACTGACAGTGATTGATTGATACTCACGCTGATTTATTGATTCTGTCTGATGCTGATTGATTGATTTTGACTGGCACTGATTGATTCATGCCCACTGATGTTGATTGATTGATACTGACTGATGCTGATTGATTGATAGTGTCTGAAGCTGATTGATTCTGACTGAAGCTGATTGATTAATACTGACTGATGCTGATGATTGATACTGTCTGAAGCTGTTTGATTGATACTGACTGAAGCTGATTGATTGATACTGACTGAAGCTGATTGATTGATACTGGCTGATGCTGATTGATTGATACTGTCTGTAGCTGATTGATTGATACTGACTGACCCTGATTTATTGATACTGTCTTAAGCTGATTGATTGATACTGTCTGAAGCTGATTGATTTATTCTGCCTGACGCTGATTGATACTGACTGATGCTGATTGATTGATACTGACCGATGTTGATTGATGCTGACTGAAGCTGATTGATTGATTCTGCCTGATGCTGATTGATTGATACTGACTTAAGCTGATTGATTGATACTAACTGACGCTGATTGATTGATACTGCCTGACACTGATTGATTGATACTGACTGATGCTGATTGATTTATACAGACCGACGCTGATTGATTGATACTGACTGACGCTGATTAATCGATACTGACTGACGCTGAATGATTGATACTGACTTAAGCTCATCGATTGATGCTGACTGGTGCTGATTGATTGATACTGACTGATGTTGATTGATTGATAATATCTGAAGTTGATTGATTGATATTGTCTGAAGCTGATTGATTGGCACTCACTGAAACTGATTGATTGATACTGACTGATGGTGGATGTTCCAGACTGAGCTACTGAAACTCACAGTCACTCAATGATACTGACTGACATCATTCTCATGCTCATCTCTGCCTGATTGTTGTTCCCTCATGTACGTCAGTGCCTGGGCACAGAGTCTCATTCTGATTTTTATTTCTTGTTGTTTAACAGCTACAACCGCTAAGACAACATTACCCACAACTCGCCAAGCTACTACACCAGCTCAAGGTTGGATCTCGCTCTGACCAAGCCTCTCATATTTATTTGGAATTTTATCATTGAAATTCAGATGAATCTGGATAATGAATGAATTATTGTCAGTTGTGCTTGCAGTGTTGCATTGTGTGTGTTGGAAGCTAGATTTATCCGTACACAGAGCTGTGTTCTTTGCCGACAGGATGTATTGTACACACCGTGTGCTAGTTTCCGCTCATCAAAATATTTTACACCCATTTACTGGTTTATTCCTCAGTCCAACGCAATGTCCAATCAGAGTCAAGCTGCCCAGCTAGGAATGTATCAACAAATAGTGAGAGTTTCTACAGGTATTTGATCAGGAAAAAATCTGACAGTGAATGAAGCTGATTGATTGATACTGCCTGACGCTGATTGATTGATACTGCCTGACATTGATTGATTGATACTGACTGACACTGATTGACTGATACTGACTGACACTGATTGATTGATACTGACTGATGCTGATTGATTGATACTGACTGACACTGATTGATTGATACTGACTGAAACTGACTGATTGATGCTTACTAAAACTGATTGATACTGACTGATGCTGATTGATTGATAGTGCCTGACGCTGATTGATTGATACTGACTGAACTGATTGATACTGACTGATGCTGATTGATTGATGCTGACCGATGTTGATTGATACTGACTGAAGCTGATTGATTCTGTCTGATGCTGATTGATTGATTCTGTCTGATGCTGATTGATTGATACTGACTGATGCTGATTGATTGGCACTGATTGACTCATGCCCACTGATGTTGATTGATTGATACTGACTGATGCTGATTGATTGATAGTGTCTGAAGCTGATTGATTCTGACTGAAGCTGATTGATTGATACTGACTGAAGCTGATTGATTGATACTGACTGAAGCTGATTGATTAATACTGACTGATGCTGGTTGATTGTTACTGACTGACACTGATCACTACTGATTGACCATAAGACCATAAGACATAGGAGCCACTCGGCCCATCGAGTCTGCTCCGCCATTCAATCATGGCTGGTTTTTTTCTCATTCCCATTCTCCTGCCTTTTTCCCATAACCCCTGATCCCTTTATTAATCAAGAACCTATCTATGTCTAAAAGACACTCAATGACCTGGCCTCCACAGCCTTCTGCGGCAAACAATTCAACAGATTCACCACTCTCAGGCTGAAGAAATTCGTCCTCATGTCGGTTTGAAAGGATCGTCCCTTTAGCCTGAGGTTGTGCCCTCTGGTTCTAGTTTTTCCTACTAGTGGAAACATCCTCTCCACATCCACTCCATCCAGTCCTTGCAATATCCTGTGAGTTTCAATAAGATCCCCCCTCATCCTTCTAAACTCCAACGAGTGCAGAGCCAGAATCCTCAAACGTTCCTCATACAACAAGCTCTTCATTCCAGGGATCATTCTTGTGAACCTCCTCTGGACCCTTTCCAAGGCCAACACATTCTTCCTTTGATATGGGGCCCAAACCGCTCACAATATTCCAAATGGGGTCTGACCAGAGCCTCAGAAGCACATCCTGCTCTTGTATTCTAGCCCTCTCGACATGAATGCTAACATTGCATTTGCCTTCCTAACTGCCGACTGAACCTCCATATTGACCTTAAGAGAATCTTGAACAACAACTCCCAAGTCCCTTTGTGTTTGATTTCCTAAGCATTTTCCCATTTAGAAAATAGTCTACGATTCCATTCCTCCTTCCAAAGTTCAGAATCTCACACTTTTCCACATTGTATTCCATCTGCCACTTCTTTGCCCACTCTCCTAACCTGTCCAAGTCCTTCCGCAGCCCCCCTGCTTCCTCAATACTACCTGTCCCTCTACATATCTTTGTATCAGCTGCAAATTTAGCAACAGTCCCTTCAGATCCTTCCTCCAAATCGTTAATGTATATTGTGTGAAGCTAATTGATTGATACTGTCTGATGATGATTGATTGGCACTGTCTGAAGCTGATTGATTGATATCATAGACTCATAGAGGTTTACAGCATGGAAACAGGCCCTTCGGCCCAACTTGTCCATGCCGCCCTTTTCCTTTAAACCCCTAAGCTAGTCCCAATTGCCCACATTTGGCCCATATCCCTCTATACCCATCTTATCTATGTAATTGTTTAAATGCTTTTTAAAAGATAAAATTGTACCCGCCTCTACTACTACCACTGGCAGCTTGTTCCAGACACTCACCACCCTCTGTGTGAAAAAATTGTCCCTCTGGACCCTTTTGTATCTCTCCCCTTTAACCTTAAACCTATGCCCTCTAGTTTTAGACTCCCCTACCTTTGGGAAAAAATATTGACTATCTAGCTGATCTGTGCCCCTCATTATGTTATAGACCTCTATAAGATCACCCCTCAGCCTTCTATGCTCCAGAGAAAAAGTCTCAGTCAATCCAGCCTCTCCTTATAACTCAAACATTCAAGTCCCGGTAGCATCCGAGTAAATGTCTTCTGCACTCTTTCTAGTTTAATAATATCCTTTCTATAATAGGGTGACCAGAACTGCACACAGTATTCCAAGTGTGGCCTTACCAATGTCTTGTACAACTTCAACAAGACATTCCAACTCCTGTAGAACATAGAACATAGAACATTACAGCGCAGAACAGGCCCTTCGGCCCACGATGTTGCACCGACCAGTTAAAAAAAAAAACTGTGACCCTCCAACCTAAACCAATTTCTTTTCGTCCATGAACCTATCTACGGATCTCTTAAACGCCCCCAAACTAGGCGCATTTACTACTGATGCTGGCAGGGCATTCCAATCCCTCACCACCCTCTGGGTAAAGAACCTACCCCTGACATCGGTTCTATAACTACCCCCCCTCAATTTAAAGCCATGCCCCCTCGTGCTGGATTTCTCCATCAGAGGAAAAAGGCTATCACTATCCACCCTATCTAAACCTCTAATCATCTTATATGTTTCAATAAGATCCCCTCTTAGCCGCCGCCTTTCCAGCGAAAACAATCCCAAATCCCTCAGCCTCTCCTCATAGGATCTCCCCTCCATACCAGGCAACATCCTGGTAAACCTCCTCTGCACCCTCTCCAAAGCCTCCACATCCTTCCTGTAATGTGGGGACCAGAACTGCACACAGTACTCCAAGTGCGGCCGCACCAGAGTTGTGTACAGTTGCAACATAACGCTACGACTCCTAAATTCAATCCCCCTACCAATAAACGCCAAGACACCATATGCCTTCTTAACAACCTTATCTACTTGATTCCCAACTTTCAGGGATCTATGCACACATACACCTAGATCCCTCTGCTCCTCCACACTATTCAAAGTCCTCCCGTTAGCCCTATACTCAACACATCTGTTATTCCTACCAAAGTGAATTACCTCACACTTCTCCGCATTAAACTCCATCCGCCACCTCTCGGCCCAACTTTGCAACCTGTCTAAGTCTTCCTGCAAACTACGACACCCTTCCTCACTGTCTACCACACCACCGACTTTGGTGTCATCAGCAAATTTGCTAATCCACCCAACTATACCCTCATCCAGATCATTAATAAATATTACAAACAGCAGTGGCCCCAAAACAGATCCCTGAGGTACACCACTTGTAACCGCACTCCATGATGAATATTTACTATCAACCACCACCCTCTGTTTCCTATCCGCTAGCCAATTCCTGATCCAATTTCCTAGATCACCCCCAATCCCATACATCTGCATTTTCTGCAGAAGCCTACCATGGTGAACCTTATCAAACGCCTTACTAAAATCCATATATACCACGTCCACTGCCTTGCCCCCATCCACCTCCTTGGTCACTTTCTCAAAAAATGAAGCTGATTGATTGAAACTGCCTGACGCTGATTGATTGATACTGCCTGACACTGATTGATTGATACTCACTGACACTGATTGATTGATACTGACTGACACTGATTGATTGATACTGACTGAACCTGATTGATTGATACTGACTGACACTGATTGATACTGACTGAACCTGATTGATTGATACTGTCTTAAGCTGATTGATTGGTAATGACTAATGCTGATTGATTGATACTGTCTTAAGCTGATTGATTGATACTGTCTGAAGCTGATTGATTGATACTGCCTGGCGCTGTTTGATTAATACTCACTGACACTGATTGATTGATACTGACTGACACTGATTGATTGATACTCACTGACACTGATTGATTGATACTGACTGACACTGATTGATTGATACTGACTGAACCTGATTGATTGATACTGTCTTAAGCTGATTGATTGGTAATGACTAATGCTGATTGATTGATACTGTCTTAAGCTGATTGATTGATACTGTCTGAAGCTGATTGATTGATACTGCCTGGCGCTGTTTGATTGATACTGACTGACTCTGATTGATTGATACTGACAGACTCTGATTGATACTGCCTGATGCTGATTGATTGATACTGTCTTAAGCTGATTGATTGATACTGTCTGAAGCTGATTAATTGATACTGCCTGACGCTGTTTGATTGATACTGACTGACTCTGATTGATACTGCCTGATGCTGATTAATTGATACTGACTGACACTGATTGATTGATACTGGTTGATGCTGATTGATTGATACTGTCTGTAGCTGATTGATTGATACTGTCTGTAGTTGATTGATTGATACTGACTGACCCTGATTGACTGATACTGTCTGAAGCTGATTGATTGATTCTGCCTGACGCTGATTGATACTGACACGTCCACTGCCTTGCCCCCATCCACCTCCTTGGTCACTTTCTCAAAAAACTCAATAAGGTTAGTAAGGCACGACCTACCTGCCACAAAACCATGCTGACTATCACCTATCAATTCATTACTCTCCAAATAACTATAAATCCTATCCCTTATAATTTTTTCCAACATCTTGCCGACAACAGAAGTGAGACTCACCGGTCTATAATTCCCGGGGAAGTCTCTGTTCCCCTTCTTAAACAATGGGACAACATTCGCTAACCTCCAATCTTCTGGTACTATACCAGAGGCCAACGACGACCTGAAGATCAGAGCCAGAGGCTCTGCAATCACTTCTCTTGCCTCCCAGAGAATCCTTGGATAAATCCCATCCGGACCAGGGGATTTATCTATTTTCAGACCCTCCAGAATATCCTGCACATCCTCCTTATCAACTGTAATACTGTCTATTCTACTCCCCTGCAACCCAGTGTCCTCCTCAGCTATATTCATGTCCCCTTGCGTGAACACCGAAGAGAAATATTGGTTCAATGCTTCACCAATCTCCTCCGGTTCCACACATAACTTCCCTCTGCCATCTATAACTGGCCCTAAACTTGCCCTAACCAACCTTCTGTTCTTGACATACCTATAGAACGCCTTAGGATTCTCTTTAACCCTATCCGCCAAAGTCTTCTCATGTATTCAATGTTCTGTAAGAAGTCTCACAACACCAGGTTAAAGTCCAACAGGTTTATTTGGCAGCACGAGCTTTCGGAGCCTCAAGCTCCTTCTTCATGTGAATGAGGACTTGTGTTCACAAACAGGACATATAAAGACACAAACTCAATTTACAAGATAATGGTTGGAATGCGAGTCTTTACAGGTACAGACAATGTGAGTGGAGAGAGGGTTAAGCACAGGTTAAAGAGATGTGTATTGTCCCCAGCCAGGACAGTTAGTGAGATTTTGCAAGCCCAGGCAAGTCGTGGGGGTTACAGATAGTGTGACATGAACCCAAGATCCCGGTTGAGGCCGTCCTCATGTGTGCGGAACTTGGCTATCAGTTTCTGCTCAGCGACTCTGCGTTGTCGTGTGTCGTGAAGGCCGCCTTGGAGAACGCTTACCTGAAGATCAGAGGCTGATCAGACCGCTGAAATGTTCCCGATTGGAAGGGAACACTCTTGCCTGGTGATGGTCGAGCAGAGTTCATTCCCCCGTTGTCGTAGCATCTGCATGGTCTCCCCAATGTACCATGCTTCGGGACATCCTTTCCTGCAGCGTATCAGGTAGACAACGTTTGCCGAGTTGCAAGAATATGTACCGTGTACCTGGTAGATGGTGTTCTCACATGAGATGATGGCATCCATGTCGATGATCCGGCACGTCTTGCAGAGGTTGCTGTGGCAGGGTGTGGCTCCGAAAGCTAGTGCCGGCAAATAAACCTGTTAGACTTTAACCTGGTGTTGTGAGACTTCTTACTGTGTTTACCCCAGTCCAACGCCGGCATCTCCACTTCAATGTTCTGACCAATGAAACCAAGAATACTGAATGCCTTCTTCACCACTCTGTCCACCTGTGACTCCACTTTACATAAGAACATAAGAACATAAGAAATAGGAGCAGGAGTAGGCCATCTAGCCCCTCGAGCCTGCCCCGCCATTCAATAAGATCATGGCTGATCTGACGTGGATCAGTACCACTTACCCGCCTGATCCCCATAACCCTTAATTCCCTTACCGATCAGGAATCCATCCATCCGCGCTTTAAACATATTCAGCGAGGTAGCCTCCACCACCTCAGTGGGCAGAGAATTCCAGAGATTCACCACCCTCTGGGAGAAGAAGTTCCTCCTCAACTCTGTCTTAAACCGACCCCCCTTTATTTTGAGGCTGTGTCCTCTAGTTTTAACTTCCTTACTAAGTGGAAAGAATCTCTCCGCCTCCACCCTATCCAGCCCCCGCATTATCTTATAAGTCTCCATAAGATCCCCCCTCATCCTTCTAAACTCCAACGAGTACAAACCCAATCTCCTCAGCCTCTCCTCATAATCCAAACCCCTCATCTCCGGTATCAACCTGGTGAACCTTCTCTGCACTCCCTCCAATGCCAATATATCCTTCTTCATATAAGGGGACCAATACTGCACACAGTATTCCAGCTGCGGCCTCACCAATGCCCTGTACAGGTGCATCAAGACATCCCTGCTTTTATATTCTATCCCCCTCGCAATATAGGCCAACATCCCATTTGCCTTCTTGATCACCTGTTGTACCTGCAGACTGGGCTTTTGCGTCTCATGCACAAGGACCCCCAGGTCCCTTTGCACGGTAGCATGTTTTAATTTGTTTCCATTGAGATAGTAATCCCATTTGTTATTATTTCCTCCAAAGTGTATAACCTCGCATTTATCAACGTTATACTCCACTTTCAAGGAGCTATGAACCTGTACCCCTAGATCTTTGTTCTGTAACTCTCCCCAGTGCCCTACCATTAACTGAGTAAGTCCTGCCTTGGTTCAATCTACCAAAATGCATCACCTCACATTTATCTAAATTAAACTCCATCTGCCATTCGTCAGCCCACTGGCCCAATTGATCAAGATCCCGTTGCAATCGGAGATAACCTTCTTCACTGTCCACTATGCCACCAATCTTAGTGTCATCTGCAAACTTACTAATTATGCTTCCTATATATATATATATGTATATTTATATATATATATGATTGAAGCTGATTGATACTGTCTGAAGCTGATTGATTGATACTGTTTGTAGCTGATTGATTGCTGCTGACAGATACTGATTGATTGATGCTGATTGACCCTGATTGATTGATACTGACTGATGCTGATTGATTCTATTGCCTGAGATTTGTTGATTGATACTGTCTGAAGCTGATTGATTGATACTGATTGATGCTGATTGATTTTATTGCCTGAGATTTGTTGATTGATACTGTCTGAAGCTGATTGATTGATACTGATTGATGCTGATTGATTTTATTGCCTGAGATTTGTTGATTGATACTGTCTGAAGCTGATTGATTGATACTGATTGATGCTGATTGAACCCGACTGACACTGAATGATTGATACTCACCGATGCTGATTGATACTGACTGACATTGATTGATGGAGTATGACTGATGCTGATTGATGGATACCATCTGAAGTTGATTCATACTGACTGATGCTGATTGATTGATTCTAAGTTGATTGATTGATATTGTCTGAAGCTGATTGATTGATACTGACTGATGCTGGATGTTCCAGACTGAGCTACTGAAACTCACAGTCACTCAATGATACTGACTGACATCATTCTCATGCTCATCTCTGCCTGATTGTTGTCCCCTCGTGTACGTCAGTGCCTGGGCACAGAGTCTCATTCTGATTTTTATTTCTTGTTGTTTAACAGCTACAACCGCTAAGACAACATTACCCACAACTCGCCAAGCTACTACACCAGCTCAAGGTTGGATCTCGCTCTGACCAAGCCTCTCATATTTATTTGGAATTTTATCATTGAAATTCAGATGAATCTGGATAATGAATGAATTATTGTCAGTTGTGCTTGCAGTGTTGCATTGTGTGTGTTGGAAGCTAGATTTATCCGTACACAGAGCTGTGTTCTTTGCCGACAGGATGTATTGTACACACCGTGTGCTAGTTTCCGCTCATCAAAATATTTTACACCCATTTACTGGTTTATTCCTCAGTCCAACGCAATGACCAATCAGAGTCAAGCTGCCCAGCTAGGAATGTATCAACAAATAGTGAGAGTTTCTACAGGTCTTTGATCAGGAAAAAATCTGATAGTGAACGAAGCTGATTGATTGATACTGCCTGACGCTGATTGATTGATACTGACTGACCCTGATTGATTGATACTAGAACAAAAGAACAAAGAAAATTACAGCACAGGAACAGGCCCTTCCGACCATGCTGCCCGACTGAACTAAAACCCTCTACCCTTCCGGGACCATACCCCTCTATTCCCTTCCTATTGATGTATTTGTCAAGACGCCCCTTAAAACACAGTATTGTATCTGCTCCCACTCCCTCCCCCGGCAACGAGTTCCACCACCCTCTGTGTAAAAATCTTGCCTCGTACATCTTCATTAAAACTTGCCCCTCGCACCTTAAACCAATGCCCCCTAGTAATTGACTCTTCCACCCTGGGAAAAAGCTTCTGACTATCCACTCTGTCCATGCCCCTCATAATCTTGTAGACTTCTATCAGGTCGCCCCTCAACTTCCGTCGTTCCAGTATATACTTGGAACAAACCAAGTTTCTCCAACCTCTCCTCATAGCTAATGCCCTCCATACCAGTCAACATCCTGGTAAATCTTTTCTGTACCCTCTCCAAAACCTCCACATAACTTCTGGTGGCGATCAGAATTGAACACTATATTCCAAGTGCGGCCTAACCAAGGTTCTATGAAGCTGCAACATGACTTGCCATTGTTTAAACTCAATGCCCTGGCCGATGAAGGCAAACATGCCGTATGCCTTCTTGACTACTTTCTCCACCTGGGTTGCCACTTTCAGTGCCCTGTGTACCTGTACAGCCCGATCTCTCTGCCTATCAATACTCTGAAGGGTTCTGCCATTTACTGTATATTTCCTCTCTGTATTAGACCTTCCAAAATGCATTACCTCACATTTGTCCCGATTAAACGCCATCTGCCATCTCTCCGCCCAAGTTTCCAACCGATCTATATTCTGCTGTATCCTCTGATGGTCCTCATCGCTATCCGCAATTCCACCAACCTTTGTGTTGTCCGCAAACTTACCAATCAAACCAGTTGCATTTTCCTCCAAATCATTCATATATATTACAAACGGCAAAGATCCCAGCACTGATCCCTGAGAAGTCAGAGAGTCACAGAGGTTTACAGCCACGGGAAGGTGAGGGCAGGAATGGAGTGAGGTGGAGGATGAATGTGTGGCTGAGGGACTGGTGCAGGGGGCAGGGATTCAGGTTCCTGGACCATTGGGACCTCTTTAGGGGCAGGGGTGATCTGTATACAAAAAACGGGTGGAACTTGAATCACACGGGGACCAATATCCTGGCCGGTAGGTTGGCTAAGGCTACTGGGGAGAATTTAAACTAGATAGGTTGGGGGGAGGGGAGCTAGAAGAGTTGACTAGGATCAAGGAACTAATTGATGGGGGGGAGGATGCAGGGGTAAGGGGAATTACAAAATTAATGGTAGAGGAGAGGGTGCAAGTGAATGAAGGCGGTAATTTAGATAAGGGAGTAGAGGGAGACGGTGTTCGCGACTCATCAAAGTGGGTCCAGATAAAAGCTGGAATAAGGACACTTTGCCTGAATGCACGAAGCATTCGGAACAAGGTGAATGAGTTGATGGTGCAAATCAGCACAAGTGGGTACGATCTAGTGGCCATTACAGAAACGTGGCTGAAAGGTGACCAGGACTGGGAGATGAATATCCAGGGGTATCAGGCGTTTAGGAAGAATAGACAGGAAGGAAAAGGTGGTGGGGTCGCGCTATTAATAAGAGATAATATCAGGGTAGTACTGAGGGATGACATAGGCTCTGAGGAACAAAACGTGGAATCATTATGGGTAGAGATGAGGAATAGTAGAGGGAGAAAGACACTAGTAGGTGTGGTATATAGGCCCCCAAATAATAATGTTGAGGTAGGGAGGGCTGTAAACAAGCAGATAAGGGATGCGTGTAAAAACGGAACGGCAATAATCATGGGGGACTTCAACATGCACATTGACTGGCAGACTCAAGTCGGTAAGGGTGGAATGGAGGAAGAGTTCTTAGAATGCTGTCGGGATAGTTTCCTTGAACAGCATGTTACGGAACCGACGAGGGAACGAGCTATTTTGGATCTGGTATTGTGTAACGAGGTAGGTAGAATTAAGGATCTTATTGTGAAGGACCCTCTTGGGTCTAGTGACCACAATATGGTCGAATTTCTGATTCAGATGGAAGAGGAGAAAGTTTGGTCTCAAACCAGTGTCCTCTGTTTGAACAGAGGGAAATATGATAGGATGAGGGATGAATTGGCTAAGGTAGACTGGGAGAGCAGGCTGGCAGGTAGGATAGCTGAGGAACAGTGGAGGATTTTTAAGGAGATCCTTTTCAGTTCTCAGCAAAAATATATTCCAGCAAAAAACAAGGATTGTAAGAAAAGGGAGAACCAGCCGTGGATAACGAAGGAAATAAAGGAGAGTATTAAAATAAAAACAGCTGCGTACAGAGTGGCCAAAAATAGTGGAGAAACAAGTGATTGGGAAAAATTTCAGAAACAACAAAGAGAGACTAAGAAAGCGATAAAGAAAGGAAGGATAGACTATGAAGCTAGGCTAGCAATTAATATAAAAAATGATAGTAAAAGTTTTTATAAATATATAAAAAGGAATAGAGTGGCTAGAGTGAATGTTGGACCCTTGGAGGACGTGAGGGGGAGTTAATAGTGGGAAATGAGGATATGGCTGAGTCTTTAAATACGTTTTTTGTGTCGGTCTTCACGGTGGAGGACACAAATAGTTTGCCAAATATTAACGATAGAGGGTTGGCAGCAGGAGAAATACTTAATACGATTAATGTTACCAGAGAGGCAGTGCTGGGTAGACTAATGGGACTGAAGGTGGACAAGTCCCCGGGTCCGGATGGAATGCATCCCAGGGTATTGAAAGAAATGTCAGAGGTAATAGTGGATGCGTTAGTGATTATTTATCAAAACTCGTTGCATTCTGGGGTAGTGCCGGTTGATTGGAAAACGGCTAATGTTACGCCGCTGTTTAAAAAAGGAAGGAGACAAAAGACGGGTAACTATAGGCCGGTCAGCTTAACGTCTGCAGTAGGGAAAATGCTGGAATCCATTATTAAAGAGGAGATAGCAGGGCATCTGGATAGAAATGGTTCGATCAATCAGACGCAGCATGGATTCATGAGGGGAAAGTCGTGCTTGACGAACATGTTGGATTTTTATGAAGATGTGACGAGGGCGGTTGATGGAGGAGAACCGGTGGATGCGGTGTTTTTGGATTTCCAAAAGGCGTTTGATAAGGTGCCCCATAAAAGGCTGCTGAAGAAGATTAGGGCACACGGAGTTGGGGGTAGTGTGTTAAAGTGGATTGGGGACTGGCTATCCGACAGGAAGCAAAGAGTCGGAATAAATGGGTGTTTTTCCGGTTGGAGGAAGGTAACTAGTGGCGTGCCGCAGGGATTGGTACTCGGGCCGCAACTGTTTACCATTTATATAGATGATCTGGAGGAGGGGACGGAGTGTAGGGTAACGAAGTTTGCAGACGACACAAAGATAAGTGGAAAAGTGAATCGTGTGGAGGACGGAGAAGATCTGCAGAGAGATTTGGACAGGCTGAGTGAGTGGGCGAGGATATGGCAAATGGAGTATAACGTTGATAAATGCGAGGTTATACACTTTGGAGGAAATAATAACAAATGGGATTACTATCTCATTGGAAACAAATTAAAACATGCTACCGTGCAAAGGGACCTGGGGGTCCTTGTGCATGAGACGCAAAAGCCCAGTCTGCAGGTACAACAGGTGATCAAGAAGGCAAATGGGATGTTGGCCTATATTGCGAGGGGGATAGAATATAAAAGCAGGGATGTCTTGATGCACCTGTACAGGGCATTGGTGAGGCCGCAGCTGGAATACTGTGTGCAGTATTGGTCCCCTTATATGAGGAAGGATATATTGGCATTGGAGGGAGTGCAGAGAAGGTTCAGCAGGTTGATACCGGAGATGAGGGGTTTGGATTATGAGGAGAGGCTGAGGAGATTGGGTTTGTACTCGTTGGAGTTTAGAAGGATGAGGGGGGATCTTATGGAGACTTATAAGATAATGCGGGGGCTGGATAGGGTGGAGGCGGAGAGATTCTTTCCACTTAGTAAGGAAGTTAAAACTAGAGGACACAGCCTCAAAATAAAGGGGGGTCGGTTTAAGACAGAGTTGAGGAGGAACTTCTTCTCCCAGAGGGTGGTGAATCTCTGGAATTCTCTGCCCACTGAGGTGGTGGAGGCTACCTCGCTGAATATGTTTAAAGCGCGGATGGATGGATTCCTGATCGGTAAGGGAATTAAGGGTTATGGGGATCAGGCGGGTAAGTGGTACTGATCCACGTCAGATCAGCCATGATCTTATTGAATGGCGGGGCAGGCTCGAGGGGCTAGATGGCCTACTCCTGCTCCTATTTCTTATGTTCTTATGTTCTTATGGAAACAGGCCCTTTGGCCCAAATTGTCCATACCGCCCCTTTTTTTAACCCTTAAGCTAGTCCCAATTGCCCGCATTTGGCCCATAGCCCTCTATGGCCATCTTACCCATGTCTAGACGCTTTTTTAAAGACAGAATTGTACCCGCCTCGACTACTACCTCTGGCAGCTTGTTCCAGACACTCACCACCCTCTGTGTGAAAATATTGCCCCTCTGGACCCTTTTGTATCTCTCCCCTCTCACCTTAAACCTATGCCCTCTAGTTTTAGACTCCCCTACCTTTGGGAAAAGATATTGACTATCTAGCTGATCTATGCCCCTCATTATTTTATAGACCTATATAAGATCACCCCTAACCCTCCTACCTCCCAGAGAAAAAAGTCCCAGTCTATCCAGCCTCTCCTTATAACTCAAACTATCAAGTTCCGGTAGCACCCTCGTAAATATTTCTGCATTCTTTCTCGTTTAATGATATCCTTTCTATAATAGGGTGACCAGAACTGCACACAGTATTCCTGTATTCAATGTTCTGACCGATGAAACCACGCATGCCCAATGCCTTCTTCATCACTCTGTCCACCTGTGACTCCACTTTCAAGGAGCTATGAACATGTACCCCTAGATCTCTTTGTTCTATAACTTTCCCCAACGCTCTACCATTAACTGAATAAGTCCTGCCCTGGTTCGATCGACTAAAATGCATCACTTCGCATTCATCTAAATTAAACTCCATCTGCCATTCGTCAGCCCATTGGCCCAATTGATCAAGATCCCGTTGAAAAGTATTGTTTCTTGCGCATTATACAGACAGAGCATACCATTCATAGAGAAGGAAAGGAGAGAGTGCAGAATGTACTGTTACAGTCATAGCTAGGGTGTAGAGAAAGATCAACTCAGTGCGAGGTAGGCCCATTCAAAAGTGTGATGGCAGAAGGGAAGAATCTGTTCTTGAGTCGGTGGAGGATTGTGGAGAAGATGTTGTTGCCTATCCTTACTGATTGCAGTCTGTGGGTTAGGAAGTCTAAGATCTAGAAGCAGAGGGAGGTGTCGAGGCCCAGGCCATGGAGTTTGGAGATGAGTCTCATCGGAATAATGGTGTTGAAGGCTGAGCTGTCATCAATAAATAGGAGTCTTTGTTATCAAGGTGTTCCAGAGTTCAGTGTAGGGCTAGGGAGATGGTGTCTGCTGTGGATCTGTTGCGGCGATAGACAAGCTGTAGTGGACCCAGGCAATCCGAGATGCTGGAATTGATCTGTGTCATGACTAACCTTTCAAATCACTTCATAATGATGGATATCAGAGCCACCAGATGATAGTCGCTAAGGCGCTGCCTCGTTTTTCTTTGGAACAGCGATGATGGTTATCTTCTTGAAGCAGTTAGAGACCTCAGGTTGTTTAAAGGTTATTTGGCCATGCTAAAATTGACCCGAAAGGAGATGAGCAGGATAAATACTTGCGGTTATGTGATAGGGCCTGGGTGGGATTTTGGTCGGTGCAGACTCGATGGGCCAAATGGCCTCCTTCTGTACTGTAAGAATTCTATGATGCCATCATTCTGGGTCCGAGTTGCCTGATTTGAACGCCTCAGACCTGGACTTCAGCAGGCAGTGGATATCCCTGTCCATCCATGATTTCCGGTTGGGAAATGTACGGATTTGCTCCTTTAGCACACGGTTCTTCTACACACTCACAATGAAGTCAGTGACTGTAGTGATGGATATACAGGTGATCTGTTCTCCTCCAAATTTTAAAATCTCCAGTGGCATTCCATCCATTCCTTCTTTACATGTTTAATGGCAGTTTTGACTTCATCCACTTTTGGTCATGTTTCATAGGGAGTTGGTGAATTTCCTCAAACATAATTTCCTCATCTACAATTGTACCACGTTTTAGGAGTTCTCTCCATTGAAGGCTGATATTTTATCTGTCTATCAGGTGCATTCCCTCCTTACTCTACACTAGTTTGAGGTCTCGGCTGTTGGTCCATATATTGCCTTGGTGGCACCCCAGGTGTCTTAGCTAGTTGGTGAGCATTCAGCTCCTTAGCTAGAGCGGCACGGTGGCACAGTGGTTAGCATTCCTGCCTCACAGCGCCAGGGACCCGGGTTCAATTCCTGGCTTGGGTGACTGTGTGGAGTCTACACATTCTCACTGTGTCTGCATGGGTTTCCACCGGGTGCTCCGGTTTCCTCCCACAGTCCGAAAGACATGCTGGTTAGGTGCATTGGCCATGTTAAATTCTCCCTCAGTGTGCCCAAACAGACGCCGGAGTGGATTTTCACAGTAACTTCATTGCAGTGTTAATGTAAGCCTAATGTAAGCCTACTTGTGACACTAATCAATAAACTTTAAACTTTCCACCATTGGTTCTTGATTTCACTAGTTATTCTTTGTATCTCTGTCTTTTCTGCTTGATGAGTTCTCCTCTTTAACTTGCTTGTTATGTCATTTTGCCAGGCATGGAGAGATTTCCCCTTCTTGTCGATGAGGTCTTGGATGGTATGGTCCTTCTCGTTGGACTAGCGTTGGTGTTTCCTGATCTTGTAGCTGATGGTTTCTTCACAGCTTGAGATGATGGCTGTCTTCAGCTCTTTCCAGTTTTCCTCCATTAGAATGAATGCTTTGAAGATTTTGGTGAAGACACTGTTGGCTGTTTGCTCGCGTGTTTGCTTCTTGAAGCCATTCAACATGGATCTTTTCTCTGAGCTGTTTCTTCATCTTCCACTGCTTCTGGTGGAGTTTGATGAAGACGGAGGAACCAATGGTCTGTCCAGCAGTCATCTGCACTGGTCATCGCTTTGGTGACGAGGGGATCCTTTTGACCTTGGGATGATGATGAAGTTGGTCCTGTACTGGTGCTTTGATCATGGATGTCTGCAGCAAGTCTTGAGCTTGTCTTTTTGGTGGAAAAGTATGTTAGTGATGACAAACTGGTGCCGGGTATTTGGTGATCAGGAGAACCCCATTGGAGTAGTAATTCCCAACTCCTTCCTTTTCGATGGTTCCTTTCCAGAGTTGGGAGTTCATTCCCAACTTTTTTCATGGATTGCCACCTTGCCATGTTGGAGGGGTTTAAGTGTTCCATTGATCCAAAAAGTGATGCCATTGGAGGTCTTAAACTCCTAGCAGGGTCACCCATGTAAGAAGTCTCACAACACCAGGTTAAAGTCCAACAGGTTTATTTAAGAACATAAGAATATAAGAACATAAGAATTAGGAGCAGGAGTAGGCCATCTGGCCCCTCGAGCCTGCTCCGCCATTCAATAAGATCACGGCTGATCTTTTTGTGGACTCAGCTCCACTTACCCGCCCGCTCACCATAACCCTTAATTCCTTTATTGTTCAAAAATTTATCTATCCTTGCCTTAAAAACATTCAATGAGGTAGCCTCAACTGCTTCACTGGGCAGGGAATTCCACAGATTCACACTTTGTGTGAAGATGTTCCTCCTCAACTCAGTCCTAAATCTGCTTCCCCTTATTTTGAGGCTATGCCCCCTCGTTTTAGTTTCACCCGCCAGTGGAAACAACTTCCCTGCTTCTATCTTATCTATTCCCTTCATAATCTTATATGTTTCTATAAGATCTCCCCTCATTCTTCTGAATTCCAATGAGTATAGCCCCAGTCTACTCAGTCTCTCCTCATAAGCCAACCCTCTCAACTCCGGAATCAACCTAGTGAATCTCCTCTGCACACCCTCCAGTGCCAGTATATCCTTTCTCAAGTAAGGAGATCAAAACTGTACATAGTACTCCAGGTGTGGCGTCACCAATACCTTATACAGCTGCAACATAACCTCGCTGTTTTTAAACTCTATCCCTCTTGCAATGAAGGACAAAATTCCATATGCCTTTTTAATTACCTGCTGCACCTGCAAAGCAACTCCTTGAGATTCCTGCACAAGGACACCCAGGTCCCTCTGCACAGCAGCATGCTGCAATTTGTTACCATTTAAATAATTGTCCATTTTGCTGTTATTCCTAGCAAAATGGATGACCTCACATTTACCAACATTGTACTCCATCTGCCAGACCCTCGCCCACTCACTTAGACTATCGATATCCCTTTGCAGACTTTCAGCATCCTCTGCATTCTCGCGCCACAGCGAAAAACTGCACCGACCTCCTCAGAAGACAAACACGGGACACGGCGGACAGAGTACCCTTCTTCATCCAGTACTTCCCCGGAGCGGAGAAGCTATGACATCTTCTCTAGAGCCAAGGCCATCCCCACACCCCCACTTCTTGCCTTCAAACAACCGCACAACCTCAAACTGACCATTGTCCGCAGCAAACTACCCAGCCTTCAGGAGAACAGTGACCACGACACCACACAACCCTGCCACAGCAACCTCTGCAAGATGTGCTGGATCATCGACACGATGCCTTCATCTCACGTGAGAACACCATCCACCAGGTACACGGTACCTACTCTTGCGACTCGGCCAACGTTGTCTACCTGATACGCTGCAGGAAAGGATGTCCCGAGGCATGGTACATTGGGGAAACCACGCAGATGCTACGACAACGGATGAATGAACACCGCTCGACAATCACCAGCCAGGAGTGTTCTCTCCCTGTTGGGGAGCACTTCAGCAGTCACAGGCATTCAGCCTCTGATCTTTTGGTAAGCGTTCTCCAAGGCGGCCTTCACGACACACAACAACGCAGAATCGCTGAGCAGAAACTGATAGCCAAGTTCTGCACACATGAGGACGGCCTCAATCGGGATCTTGGGTTCATGCCACACTATCTGTAACCCCCACAACTTATCTGGGCTTGCAAAATCTCACCAACAGTCCTGGCTGGAGACAATACACATCTCTTTAACCTGTGCTTAATTCTCTCTCCACTCACATTGTCTGCACCTGTAAAGACTCGCATTCCAACCATTATCTTGTAAATTGAGTTTGTGTCTATATATGCCCTGTTTGTGAACACAACTCCTCACTCACCTGAAGAAAGAGCGGCACTCCGAAAGCTCGTGCTACCAAATAAACCTGTTGGACTTTAACCTGGTGTTGTGAGACTTCTCACTGTGCCCACCCCAGTCCAACACCGGCATGTCCACTTCAGGGTCACCCATGACAGTAAGACCAGAGTGGAGGATCCAGACAAAGGGCAATCCAAACAAGTCCTCAACTGAAGATATCTGTGTGATATCAACAGCTGCAATGGTGGATAGGGACATCCCCAGTTGTTGAGGTTACCTTGCAACTGGAACCGGATCTACCTTCTGTCAAGAACCGTGTGTTTGAGGATGTGCAATGGCTTTTCCACCTATTTTAGTGTCGTCTATAAATTTGGATATAAACAAAGAAACAAAGAACAATACAGCACAGGAACAGGCCCTTCGGCCTTCCAAGCCCGTGCCGCTCCCTGGTCCAAACTAGACCATTCTTTTGTATCTCTCCATTCCCACTCCGTTCATATGGCTATCCAGATAAGTCTTAAACGTTCCCAGTGTGTCCGCCTCCACCACCTTGCCTGGCAGCGCATTCCAGGCCCCCACCACCCTCTGTGTAAAATATGTCCTTCTGATATCTGTGTTAAACCTCCCCTCCTTCACCTTGAACCTATGACCCCTTGTGAACGTCACCAGCAACCTGGGGAAAAGCTTCCCACCGTTCACCCCATCTATGCCTTTCATAATTTTATACACCTCTATTAAGTCTCCCCTCATCCTCCGTCTTTCCAGGGAGAACAACCCCAGTTTACCCAATCTCTCCTCATAACTAAGCCCCTCCATACCAGGCAACACCCTGGTAAACCTCCTCTGTACTCTCTCCAAAGCCTCCACGTCCTTCTGGTAGTGTGGCGACCAGAACTGGGCGCAGTATTCCAAATGCGGCCGAACCAATGTTCTATACAACTGCAACATCAGACCCCAACTTTTATACTCTATGCCCCGTCCTATAAAGGCAAGCATGCCATATGCCTTCTTCACCACCTTCTCCACCTGTGACGTCACCTTCAAGGATCTGTGGACTTGCACACCCAGGTCCCTCTGCGTATCTACACCCTTTATGGTTCTGCCATTTATCGTATAGCTCCTCCCTACATTATTTCTACCAAAATGCATCACTTCGCATTTATCAGGATTGAACTCCATCTGCCATTTCTTTGCCCAAATTTCCAGCCTATCTATATCCTTCTGTAGCTTCTGACAATGCTCCTCACTATCTGCAAGTCCTGCCAATTTTGTGTCGTCCGCAAACTTACTGATCACCCCAGTTACACCTTCTTCCAGATCGTTTATATAAATCACAAACAGCAGAGGTCCCAATACAGAGCCCTGCGGAACACCACTAGTCACAGGCCTCCAGCCGGAAAAAGACCCTTCCACTACCACCCTCTGTCTTCTGTGACCAAGCCAGTTCTCCACCCATCTAGCCACCTCCCCCTTTATCCCATGAGATCCAACCTTTTGCACCAACCTACCATGAGGGACTTTGTCAAACGCTTTACTAAAGTCCATATGGACGACATCCACGGCCCTTCCCTCGTCAACCATTCTGGTCACTTCTTCAAAAACCTCCACCAGGTTAGTGAGGCATGACCTCCCTTTCACAAAACCATGCTGACTATCGTTAATGAGTTTATTCCTTTCTAAATGTACATACATCCTATCTCTAAGAATCTTCTCCAACAACTTCCCCACCACGGACGTCAAGCTCACCGGCCTATAATTACCTGGGTTATCCTTCCTACCCTTCTTAAATAACGGGACCACATTAGCTATCCTTCAATCCTCTGGGACCTCACCTGCGTCCAGTGACGAGACAAAGATTTGCGTCAGAGGCCCAGCGATTTCATCTCCCGTCTCCCTGAGCAGCCTTGGATAGATTCCATCAGGCCCTGGGGATTTGTCAGTCTTTATATTCTCTAACAATCCTAACACTTCCTCCCTTGTAATGGAGATTTTCTCAACGGTTCAACACTCCCCTCCGAGACACTCCCAGTCAACACATCCCTCTCCTTTGTGAATACCAACGCAAAGTATTCATTTGGATCTCCCCTAATTGTTTGGGCTCCAAGCATAATTCCCCACTTTTGTCCCTGAGAGGTCCAGTATCAGTGTGTGTCGGTCAGTGTCAGTGAGTGTCGGTCAGTGTCAGTTCGTATCGGTCAGTGTCAGTTCGTGTCGGTCAGTGTCAGTGAGTGTCGGTCAGTATCAGTGAGTGTCGGGCAGTATCAGTGAGTGTCGGGCAGTATCAGTGAGTGTCGGGCAGTATCAGTGAGTGTCGGGCAGTGTCTGTGAGTGTCGGTCAGTGTCAGTGAGTGTCGGTCACTAATACTGACCGACACACATTGCTACTGACCGACAGGTTAAATCTCATGAGATCCAGGGTGAGGTATCTAAATGGATACAAACTTGGCTCCTTGGAAGAACACAGTAAGAGTTTTAACAACACCAAGTTATGGTTAAAACTCTTACTGTGTTTACCCCAGTCCAACGCTGGCATCTCCACTTCTTGGCAGAAGCCAGAGGGTGGTTGTAGAGGGTTGTTTTTCAAACTGGAGGCCTGTGACCAGTGGTGTGCCTCAGGGATCAGTGCTGGATCCACTGTTATTTGTCATTTACATTAATGGTTTGGATGAGAATATAGGAGGCATGGTTAGTAAGTTTGCAGATGACACCAAGATTGGTGGCATCGTGGACAGTGAAGAAAGTTATCTCCAATTGCAACGGGATCTTGATCAATTGGGCCAGTGGGCTGACGAATGGCAGATGGAGTTTAATTTAGACAAATGCGAGGTGATGCATTTTGATAGATTGAACCAGGGCAGGACTTATTCAGTTAATGGTAGAGCGTTGGGGAAAGTTATAGAACAAAGAGATCTAGAGGTACATGTTCATAGCTCCTTGAAAGTGGAGTCACAGGTGGACAGAGTGGTGAAGAAGGCATTCGGCATGCTTGGTTTCATCGGTCAGAACATTGAATGCAGGAGTTGGGACGTCTTGCTGAAGTTGTACAAGACATTGTACAACTTCACTTCCAAGCCACACTTGGAATACTGTGTGCAGTTCTGGTCACCCTATTATAGAAAGGATATTATTAAACTAGAAAGAGTGCAGAAAAGATTTACGAGGATGCTACCGGGACTTGATGGTTTGAGTTATAAGGAGAGGCTGGATAGACTGGGACTTTTTTCTCTGGAGCGTAGGAGGCTGAGGAGTGATCTTCTAGAGGTCTATAAAATAATGAGGGGCACAGATCAGCTAGATAGTCAATATCTTTTCCCAAAGGTAGGGGAGTCTAAAACTAGAGGGCATAGGTTTAAGGTGAGAGGGGAGAGATACAAAAGTGTCTTCACGCAGAGGGTGGTGAGTGTCTGGAGTGCCAGAGGTAGTAGTAGAGGCGGGTACAATTTTGTATTTAAAAAGCATTTAGATAGTTACATGGGTAAGATGTGTATAGAGGGATATGGGCCAAATGCGGGCAATTGGGATTAGCTTAGGGGTTTAAAATAAAGGGTGGCATGGACAAGTTGGGCCGAAGGATCTGTTTCCATGCTGTAAACCTCTATGACACTCATTGATACTGACCGACACTCACTGATACTGACTGACAGTGTCTTATCTTTTTTCATTCATTCGTGGGACATGGGCGTCGCTGGCTGGCCAGCATTTATTGCCCATCCCTGGTTGCCCTTGAGAACAAAGAACAAAGAACAAAGAACAGTACAGCACAGGAAACAGGCCCTTCGGCCCTCCAAGGTGGTGGTGAGCTGCCTTCTTGAATCGCTGCAGTTCATGTTCTGTGGGTTGACCCACAATGCCATTAGGGAGGGAATTCCAGGATTTTGACCCAGCAACTGCAAAGGAACGGCGATATATTTCCAAGCCAGTCAGTGCCGGATTTAGACTTGGTGAGGCCCTAAGCTATATAAAGCTTGGAGGCCCCTTGTTAAAAAGTTACACCAAAAGGTCTCACAAAGGCGCGTACCAAAACAGGACCTTGGGTCGCCACAAAAAAATTGAAAACATAGTTACGCCTTTTAATTATTTAATAGCAAGGTATTTGAAGTGAAAAATACAAATTATTTTCAAATGAATGCATTTACTGATTACATATTTATCATTTTGCCATTTTAAAAGTACACATACAAATTTGCTACACAAGCCATTTCAAAAACTACAGAACACATAAAAAGCTACGTGTCATTTTAAATCACCTCAAAAAAAATTCTGAAATTTTGTGAGGCCCTGCGGATTATGAGGCCTGAAGCTGTAGCTTGTTTAGCTAATGGCTAAATCCGGCACTGCAAGTCAGGCTGGTGAGTGGCTTGGTGGGGAACTTGCAGGTGGTGGTGTTCCCATGTATCTGCTGCCCTTGTCCTTCTAGGTGGTAGTGGGCGTGCGTTTGGAAGGTGCTGTCTGAGGATAGAAACATAGAATCCCTCCAGTGCAAATGGAGGTCATTCAGCCCATTCAGACCTGCACCAACAACAATCCCACCCAAGCCCTATCCCTGTATTTACCTTGCTTATCCCCCTGATTAAGGGGCAATTTAGCATGGTCAATCAACCTAACCTGCACATCTTTGAACTGTGGGAGGAAACTCACATAGACACAGGGAGAATGTGCAGACTCTGCACAGACAGTGACCCAAGCCAAGAGGAGTTGAATCCAGGTCCTTGGCACTGAGAGGCAGCTAACCACAGTGCTACCGTACCCCCAGAATTACTGCAGTGCATCTTATAGATAGTACACACTGCTGCTACTGAGCGTCGGTGGTGGAGGGAGTGGATGTTTGTAGATGTGGTGCCAATCAAGCGGGGCTGCTTTGTCCTGGATGGTGTCAAGTTTCTTGAGTGTTGTTGGAGCTGCACCCATCCAGGCAAGTGGGGAGTATTCCATCACACTCCTGACATGTGCCTTGTAGATGGTGGAGAGGCTTTGGGGAGTCAGGAGGTGAATTACTCGCCGCAGTATTCCTAACCTCTGACCTGCTCTTGTAGCCACTGTGTTTATGTGGTGAGTCCAGTTGAGTTTCTGGTCAATGGTAACCCCAAGGATGTTGTCAATGGGGGATTCAGTGATGGTTACACCATTGAATGTCAAGGAGCGGTGGTTAGAGTGTCTCTTATTGGTGATGGTCATTGCCTGGCATTTGTGTGGGGTGAATGTTACTGCCACTTGTCAGCCCAAGCCTGGATATTGTCCAGGTCTTGCTGCATTTGAACATGGACTGCTTCAGTCTCTGAGGAGTCGCGAATGGTGCTGAACATTGTGCAATCATCGGCGAACATCCCCACTTCCGACCTTATGACAGAAGAAAGGTCATCGATGAAGCAGGTGAAGATGGTTGGGCCGAGGACACTACCCTGAGTTTAGTTTATTTATTATTGTTATCACAAGTAATTAACACTAACATTAACACTGCAATGAAGTTACTGTGAAAATCCCCTAATCTCCATACTCCGGCGCCTGTTCGGGTACACTGAGGGAGAATTTAGCGTGGCCAATGCATCTAACCAGCACGTCTTTCAGATTGTGGGAGGAAACCAGAACACGCAGAAGAAACTCACGCAGATCCGGGGAGAATGTGCAGACTCTGCACAGACAGTGACCCAAGCTGGGAATCGAACCTGTGTCCCTGGCACTGTGAGGCCACAGTGCTAACAACTATGGCACTGTGCCATTCATTGGGACTTATGAGAGATGTCCTGGAGCTGAGATGACTGACCCTCCACAACCACGACCATCTTGCTACATGCCAGGTATGACTCCAACCGGGGGACAGTTTGCCCCCTGATACCCAGGTTTGCTAGGGCTCCTTGATGCCACACTCAGTCAAATGTAGCCTTGATGCCAAGGGCTGTCATTCTCACCTCACCTCTGGAAATCAACTTTTTTGTCCTTTCCAGACAAAACATACCGTTCATAGAGAAGGAAATGAGAGAGTGCCATGTAGTGTGACAGTCATTGCTAGGGGTGTAGAGAAAGATCAACTTAATGCAAAGTAAGTCCATTCAAAAGTCTGACAGCAGCAGGGAAGAAGCTGTTCTTGAGTCAGTTGGTACGTGACCTCAGACTTTTGTATCTTTTTCCCGATGGAAGAAGGTGGAAGAGAGAATGTCCGGGGTGCGTGGGGTCCTTAATTATACTGGCTGCTTTGCCAAGGCAGTGGGAAGTGTAAACAGAGTCAATGGATGGGAGGCTGGTTTGCGTGATGGATTGGGCTACATTCACGACCTTTTGAGTTCCTTGCGGTCTTGGGCAGAGCAGGAGCCAGACCAAGCTGTGATACAACCAGAAAGAATGCTTTCTATGGTGCATCTGTAAAAGTTGGTGAGAGTCGTAGCAGACATGCCAAATTTCCTCAGTCTTCTGAGAAAGTAGAGGCGTTGGTGGGCTTTCTTAACTATAGTGTCAGCATGGGGGGACCAGGACAGGTTGTTGGTGATCTGGGCACCTAAAAACTTGAAGCTCTCGACCCGTTCTACTTCGTTCCCGTTGATGTAGACAGGGGCATGTTCTCCTTTATGCTTCGATGACAATCTCCTTCGCTTTGTTGACATTGAGGAAGAGCTTATTGTTGCCGCACCAGTTCACCAGATTCTCTATCTCATTGCTGTACTGTCTCATCATTGTTTGACTTCAACAAGACGTCCCAACTCCTGTATTCATGTTCAGACCAATGAAACAAAGCATGCCGAATGCCTTCTTCACCACGCTGTCCACCTGTGACCAAATCTGTGACAATCTAGCAGTAATATCCCTTAGGGCCCGGCCAAGTCAGTCTGTGGTGGTACCACAGAGCCATGTGGGCATCGCTTCTGAGCCAGCATTTATTGCCCATCCCGGAAGGCATTTATGAATCAACCACATTGCTGTGGGTCTGGAGTCACATCTCGGCTACACCAGGTAAGGAAAACAAATTTCCTTTCCGAAAGATCATTAGTGAACCAGATGGGTTTTTACGACAATTGACGATGGTTTCATGGTCATCATTAAACTTCTAATTCCAGAGTTTTATTGAATTCTAATTTCACCATCTGCCGTGGTGGGATTTGAACTGATGTCCCCAGAACATTGCCCTGGGTCTCTGTATTACTGATCGAGTGACAATACCACTGTGCTAGTGCCTCCCCTTATACTGACCGATACTGTCTCGTACTGACCCACACTGCGTGTTAATGACTGGTATTTGTAGACACTAACTAATACTAGCTGACATACACTGATACTGACAGGCAAGCACTGATACTGAATCAGACTGAATGACATCACTCTAACACTCATATCAGTCTGATTTTAAAATCCGCATCAGCACAGAATCTGACTTTGATATTTTCTTGCCATTCAACAGGTACAACAGCCCAGGCAACCCAAACCCCAACAGCTGAAGCTAGCACAAAGAGTCAAGGTAGGAACTCTCTTTGACCAAGACTCTCAGATTGAAGAAGCATTAAACCAATTATATTATAATTAATATATATAATGAATTAGAAGTTGTCAGTCGGGCTCGCAGTGTTGCATTGCGTGTGCTGGAGGTTACATATATTCAGACGCAAGTCTCTATTCTTTGTGAATTGAAGGAACATTTACATGTAGGGTGATTCAGCAGACGAAAGGGAAATGCGTAGACCAATCAGAATCAAGGTCCCAATGGGACCCACTTCTTGACCCCTGAGATGCCTCTCATTCATGCTGCAAGCCTGCACGCCTTCCCCTGTGAAACTGCCCCTTCCTCACCCCCCCTTGCACGACCTCTTCCATCACTTTACTGAGAATCGAGAGTAGAATGATTGAGCGGGAATTGGCTGAGTTGGCTTTGTCCTGCTTTTTGTGTACAAGACATAACTGGGCAATTTTCCACATTATTGGGTAGATGCCAGTGTTGTAACTGTACTGGAATAGCTTGGCTAGGGGAGCAGATATCACATGGAGTGAATCAAATGGCAGGAAACTGGCATCTGAGATGCTGAGGACCTCTGGAGGAGGCCGAGATGGATCAACCACTCAGCACTTCTGGCTGAAGATTGCTGCGAGTATGTCAGCCTTGTCTTTTGCGCTGATTTGTTGGACTCCTCCATCATTGAGGATGGGGCTATATATGAAGCCTTCTCCTCCAGTGAGTTGTTTCATTGTCCACCACCATTCATGACTGGATGTGGCAGGACTGCAGAGCTTGGATCTAATCCATTGGTCGTGGAATCCCAGATTTACACCTCATTTTAGGTCTGCCTGGTGCTGCTCCCAGCATGCCCTCCTGCACTCTCCATTGAACCAGGGTTGATCCCCTGGCTTGATGGTAATGGTTGAGTGGGGGATATGCCGGGCCATGAGGTTACAGATTGTGCTGGAGTACAATTCTGCTGCTGTTGATGGCCCACAGCGCCTCATGGATGCCCAGTCTTGAGTTGCCAGATCGGTTCGAAGTCTCTCCCATTGAGCACAGTGATAGTGCCACACAACACGATGGAGGTTATTCTCAATGTGAAGGCAGGATTTCATCTCCACAAGGACTGTGCGGTGGTCACTCTTACCGATACTGTCATGGACAGGTGCATCTGCAGGCGGCAGATTGGTAAGGATGAGATCAAGTATGTCTCTCCTTCTTGTTGGTTCCCTCACCACCGGCCGCAGTCCCAGTCTAGCAGTTGTATCCTTTAGCACCCGACCAGCTCGATCAGTGGTGCTGCTGTCAAGACATTCTTGGGGGCGCAAATTGAAATCCCCACCCTGAGTATATTTTGTGCCCTTGCCACCCTCAGTGCTTCCTCCAAGTGTTGTTCAACATGGAGGAATACCGATTCATCAGCTGAAGGAGGATGGTCGGTAATAACCAGTAAGAATTGCCCATGTTTAACCTCAAGCCATGAGATTTCATGGGGTCCAGATTTTCTGACAGACAGTGCCTTATATAGACTGACGCTATCTTGCATGACCGACACTGTCTCTTTTTTTATTCATTCATGGGTGGTCGGGCCAGCATTTATTGCCCATCCCTGAGGGCCTTTATGAGTCAACATCTCGGCTACACCAGGTAAGGAAAACAAATTTCCTTTCCGAAAGATCATCAGTGAACCAGATGGGTTTTTACGACAGTTGACGATGGTTTCATGGTCATCATTAAACTTCTAATTCCAGAGTTTTATTGAATTCTAATTTCACCATCTGCCGTGGTGGGATTTGAACTGATGTCCCCAGAACATTGCCCTGGGTCTCTGTATTACTGATCGAGTGACAATACCACTGTGCTAGTGCCTCCCCTTACACTGACCGATACTGTCTCGTACTGACCCACACTGCGTGTTAATGACTGGTATTTGTAGACACTAACTAATACTAGCTGACATACACTGATACTGACAGGCAAGCACTGATACTGAATCAGACTGAATGACATCACTCTAACGCTCATATCAGTCTGATTTTAAAATCCGCATCAGCACAGAATCTGACTTTGATATTTTCTTGCCATTCAACAGGTACAACAGCCCAGGCAACCCAAACCCCAACAGCTGAAGCTAGCACAAAGAGTCAAGGTAGGAACTCTCTTTGACCAAGACTCTCAGATTGAAGAAGCATTAAACCAATTATATTACAATTAATATATATAATGAATTAGAAGTTGTCAGTCGGGCTCGCAGTGTTGCATTGCGTGTGCTGGAGGTTACATATATTCAGACACAAGTCTCTATTCTTTGTGAATTGAAGGAACATTTACATATACTGTGATTCAGCAGACGAAAGGGAAATGTCTAGACCAATCAGAATCAAGGTCCCAATGGGACCCACTTCTTGACCCCTGAGATGCCTCTCATTCATGCTGCAAGCCTGCACGCCTTTCCCTGTGAAACTGCCCCTTCCTCACCCCCTCTTGCACGACCTCTACCATCACTTTACTGATAATCGAGAGTAGACTGATTGGGCGGTAATTGGCCGGGTTGGATTTGTCCTGCTTTTTGTGTACAGGACATTCCTGGACAAATTTCCACATTGTTGGGTAGATGCCAGTGTTGTAACTGTACTGGAAGAGGTTGGCTAGGGGAGCAGCAAGCTCTGAAGCACAAGTCCTCAATACTATTGCTGGAATGTTATCAGGACCCATTGCCTTTGCAGCATACAGTGCCTCCAACCACATCTTGATTTCACATGGAGTGCATCAAATGGCTGGAGACTGGCATCTAAGATGCTAAGGATCTCTGGAGGAGGCCAAGATGGATCATCCACTTAGCATTTCTGGCTGAAGATTGCTGCGAATGCTTCAGCCTTAACTTTGGAACTGATTTTCTGGCCTCTTCCATCATTGAGGATGGGGATATTTGTGAAGCCTCCTTCTCCAGTGAGTTGTTTCATTGTCCATCACCATACATGACTGGATGTGGCAGGACTGCAGAGCTTGGATCTAATCCACTGGTTGTGGAATTGCACATACTGGTTTGATTAGTAAGTTTGAGGACTACACAAAGGTTGGTGGATTTGCGGATCGCGATGAGGAACATCAGAGGATACAGCAGGATATGGATCGGTTGGAGACTTGAGCAGAGAGATGGCAGATGGAGTTTAATCCAGACAAATCCTGGCAATGCATTTTGGAATGTATAATATAGATAGGAAATATACAGTAAGTGGCAGAACCCTTGAGAGTATTGATAGGCAAAGGGCTCTGGGTTTACAGGTACACAGGTCACTGAAAGTGGCAACGCAGGTGGAGAAGGTAGTCAAGAAGGCATACGGCATGCTTGCCTTCATCGACCAGAGCATTGAGTTTAAAAATTGGCAAGTCATGTTGCAGCTTGATACAACCTTCTTTTTGCCAAACTTGGAATATAGTGTTCAATTCTGGTCGCCACACTACCAGAAGGATGTGGAGGTTTTGGAGAGGGTCCAGAAAAGATTTACCAGGATGTTGCCTGGTATGGAGGGCATTAGCCTGGTATGGAGGTGTGGTTGGAGAAACTTGGTTTGTTCTCACTGGAACGACGGAGGTTGAGGGGCGACCTGATAGAAGTCTACAAGATTATGAGAGGCATGGACAGAGTGGATAGTCAGAAGCTTTTTCCCAGGGTGGAAGAGTCAATTACTAGGGGGCACAGGTTTAAGGTGCGAGGGGCAAGGTTTAAAGGCGATGTACAAGACAGATTTTTTACACAGAGTAGTGGGTGCCTGGAACTCGTTGTTGGGGGAGGTAGTGGAAGCGGATACTTTTAAGGGGCGTCTTGACAAATACATGAATCGGATGGGAATTGAGGGATATGGTCCCCGGAAGGGTAGGGGGTTTTAGTTAAGTCGGGCAGCATGGTCCGTGCAGTCTTGGAGGGATGAAGGGCCTGTTCCTGTGCTGTAACTTTCTTTGTTCTTTGTTCTTTGAATCCCAGATTTACACCTCATTTTAGATCTGCCTGGTGCTGCTCCTGGCATGCCCTCCTGCACTCTCCATTGATCCCCTGGCTTGATGGTAATGGTAGAGTGGGGGATATGCCGGGCCATGAGGTTGCAGATTGTGCTGGATTACAGTTCCGCTGCTGTTGATGGCCCACAGGGCCTCATGGATGCCCAGTCTTGAGTTGTTAGATCGGTTCGAAGTCTGTCCCATTGGGCACAGTGATAGTGCCACACAACACGATGAGGTTAGTCTCAATGTGAAGGCGGGATTTCATCTCCACAAGGACTGTGCGGTGGTCACTCTTACCGATACTGTCATGGACAGATGCATCTGCAGACGGCAGATTGGTAAGGATGAGATGAAGTATGTCTCTCCTTCTTGTTGGTTCCCTCACCACCGGCCGCAGTCCCAGTCTAGTAGTTATATCCTTTAGGACCAGACCAGCTCGATCAGTAGTACTGCTGCCAAGACATTCTCGGGGGTGGAAATTGAAATCCCCCCACTCTGAGTATATTTTGTGCCCTTGCCACCCTCAGTGCTTCCTCCAAGTGTTGTTCAACACGGAGGAATACCGAGTCATCAGCCAAAGGAGGACGGTAAGTGGTAACCAGTAAGAGGTTTCCTTGCCCATGTTTAACCTCAAGACATGAGATTTCATGGGGTCCAGATTTTCTGACAGACAGTGCCTTATATAGACTGACGCTATCTTGCATGACCGACACTGTCTCTCTTTTTATTCATTCATGGGATGTGGGCATCGCTGGTCGTGCCAGCATTTATTGCCCATTCCGGAGGGCATTTATGAATCAACCACATTGCTGTGGGTCTGGAGTCACATCTCGGCTACACCAGGTAAGGAAAACAAATTTCCTTTCCGAAAGAACATCAGTGAACCAGATGGGTTTTTATGACAATTGACGATGGTTTCATGGTCATCATTAAACTTCTAATTCCAGAGTTTTATTGAATTCTAATTTCACCATCTGCCGTGGTGGGATTTGAACTGATGTCCCCAGAACATTGCCCTGGGTCTCTGTATTACTGATCGAGTGACAATACCACTGTGCTAGTGCCTCCCCTCATACTGACCGATACTGTCTCGTACTGACCCACACTGCGTGTTAATGACTGGTATTTGTAGACACTAACTAATACTAGCTGACATACACTGATACTGACAGGCAAGCACTGATACTGAATCAGACTGAATGACATCACTCTAACGCTCATATCAGTCTGATTTTAAAATCCGCATCAGCACAGAATCTGACTTTGATATTTTCTTGCCATTCAACAGGTACAACAGCCCAGGCAACCCAAACCCCAACAGCTGAAGCTAGCACAAAGAGTCAAGGTAGGAACTCTCTTTGACCAAGACTCTCAGATTGAAGAAGCATTAAACCAATTATATTACAATTAATATATATAATGAATTAGAAGTTGTCAGTCGGGCTCGCAGTGTTGCATTGCGTGTGCTGGAGGTTACATATATTCAGACACAAGTCTCTATTCTTTGTGAATTGAAGGAACATTTACATGTAGGGTGATTCAGCAGACGAAAGGGAAATGTCTCGACCAATCAGAATTAAGGTCCCAATGGGACCCACTTCTTGACCCCTGAGATGCCTCTCATTCATGCTGCCAGCCTGCACGCCTTCCCCTGTGAAACTGCCCCTTCCTCACCCCCCCTTGCATGACCTCTTCCATCACTTTACTGATAATCGAGAGTAGACTGATTGGGCAGTAATTGGCCGGGTTGGATTTGTCCTGCTTTCTGTGTACAGGACTTAGCTGGACAATTTTCCACATTGTTGGGTAGATGCCAGTGTTGTCACTGTACTGGAAGAGCTTGGCGAGGGGAGCAGCAAGCTCTGAAGCAGAAGTCCTCAACACTATTGGTGGAATGTTATCAGGGCCCATTGCCTTTGCAGTATCCAGTGCCTCCAACCATATCTTGATATCACGTGGAGTGAATCGCATTGGCTTCTGAGATGCTGGGGACCACTGGAGGAGGCCGAGATGGATCATCCACTCGGCACTTCTGGCTGAAAATTGCTGCAAATAACAAAGAACAAAGAACAGTACAGCACAGGAACAGGCCCTTCGGCCCTCCAAGCCTGCGCCGCTCATGTGCCCAACTAGACCATTCGTTTGTATCCCTCCATTCCCAGTCTGTTCATGTGGCTATCTAGATAAGTCTTAAACGATCCCAGCGTGTCCGCCTCAATCACCTTGCTTCGCCGTGCATTCCAGGCCCCCACCACCCTGTAAGTAAAATACATCCCCCTGACATCTGTGTTGAACCTTGCCCCCCTCACCTTGAACCCATGACCCCTTGTGTTCGTCACCTCCGACCTGGGAAAAAGCTTCCCACTGTTCACCTTATCTATGCCCTTCATAATTTTATACACCTCAATTAGGTCGCCCCTCATCCTCCGTCTTTCTCGGGAGAACAACCCCAGTTTACCCAATCTCTCCTCATAGGCAACATCCTGGTAAACTTTCTCTGTACTCTCTTCAAAGCCTCCACGTCCTTCTGATAGTGTGGCGACCAGAACTGGACGCAGTATTCCAAATGTGGCCTAACCAACATTCTATACAGCTGCAACATCATATGCCAACTTTGATATTCTATGCCCCGTCCAATAAAGGCAAGCATGCCATATGCCTTCTTCACCACCCTCTCCACCTGTGCTGCCACCTTTAAGGATCTGTGGACTTGTACTCCCAGGTCCCTCTGTGTGTCTATACTCCTGATGGTTCTGCCATTTATTGTATAGCTCCCCTTTACATTAGATCTACCGAAATGCATCACTTCACATTTATCTGGATTAAATTCCATCTGCCATTTCTCTGCCCAATGTTCCAGCCTATCTATATCCTGCTGTATTCTCTGACAATGTTCATCACTATCCGCAACTCCAGCAATCTTTGTGTCGTCCGCAAACTTACTGATCACACCAGCTACATCTTCCTCCAAATCATTTATATATATCACAAACAGCAGAGGTCCCAGTACAGAGCCCTGCGGAACACCACTAGTCACAGACCTCCAACCGGAAAAAGACCCCTCCACTGTTACCCTCTGTCTTCTATGGCTAACACAGTAAGAAGTCTCACAACACCAGGTTAAAGTCCAACAGATTTATTTGGTAGCAAATACCATAAGCTTTCGGAGTGCTGCTCCTTCGTCAGATGGAGTGGAAATCTGCTCTCAAACAGTGCAAACAGACAGAATCAAGTTACAGAATACTGATTAGAATGCGAATCCTACAGCCAGCCAGGTCTTAAAGGTACAGATAATGTGGGTGGAGGGAACATTAAACACAGGTTAAAGAGATGTGTATTGTCTCCAGACAGAACAGCTAGTGAGATTCTGCAAGATCAGGAGGCAAGCTGTGGGGGTTACTGATAATGTGACATAACTCCAACATCCCGGTTGAAGCCATCCTCATGTGTGCGGAACTTGGCTATCAGTTTCTGCTCAGCGACTCTGCGCTATCGTGTGTTGTGAAGGCCGCCTTGGAGAACGCTTACCTGAAGATCCAAGGCTGAATGCCCGTGACTGCTGAAGTGCTCCCCCACAGGAAGAGAAGAGTCTTGCCTGGTGATTGTCGAGTGGTGTTCATTCATCCGTTGTCGTAGCGTCTGCATGGTTTCCCCAATGTACCATGCCTCGGGACATCCTTTCCTGCAGCGTATCAGGTAGACAATGTTGGCCGAGTTGCAAGAGTAGGTACCGTGTAGGGGTATTGAATACAGAAGACAAACACGGGACACGGTGGACAGAGTACCCTTCGTCGTTCAGTACTTCCCCGGAGCGGAGAAGCTACGGCATCTCCTCCGGAGCCTTCAACATGTCATTGATGAAGACGAACATCTCACCAAGGCCATCCCCACACCCCCACTTCTTGCCTTCAAACAACCACGCAACCTCAAACAGACCATTGTCCGCAGCAAACTACCCAGCCTTCAGGAGAACAGTGACCATGCCACCACACAACCCTGCCACAGCAACCTCTGCAAGACGTGCCGGATCATCAACACGGATGCCATCATCTCACGTGAGAACACCATCTACCAGGTACACGGTACCTACCCCTGCAACTCGGCCAACATTGTCTAGCTGATACACTGCAGGAAAGGATGTCCCGAGGCATGGTACATTGGGGAAACCATGCAGACGCTACGACAACGGATGAATTAACACCGCTCGACAATCACCAATCGCGGCCTTCACGACACACGACAGCGCAGAGTCGCTGAGCAGAAACTGATAGCCAAGTTCCGCACACATGAGGACGGCCTAAACCGGGATGTTGGATTTATGTCACATTATCAGTAACCCCCACAGCTTGCCTCCTGGACTTGCAGAATTTCACTACCTGTTCTGTCTGGAGACAATACACATCTCTTTAACTGTGTTTAATGTTCCCTCCACCCACATTGTCTGTACATTTAAGACCTGGCTGGCTGTAGGATTCACATTCTAATCAGTATTCTGCAACTTGATTCTGTCTGTTTGCACTGTTTGAGAGCAGATTTCCACTCCATCTGACGAAGGAGCAGTGCTCCGAAAGCTTATGGTATGTGCTACCAAATAAACCTGTTGGACTCTAACCTGGTGTTGTGAGACTTCTTACTGTGTTCACCCTAGTCCAATGCCGGCATCTCCACTTCTATGGCTAAGCCAGTTCTCCACCCATCTAGCTCGCCCACCTTTTATCCCGTGAGATTTAACCTTTTGCACCAGCCTGCCATGAGGGACCTTGTCAAACGCGTTACTAAAATCCATATGGACGACATCCACGGCCCTTCCCTCGTCAATCATTTTTGTCACCTCCTCAAGACCTCAACCAATTTTGTGAGGCATGACCTCCCTCGTACAAAACCATGTTGTCTATCGCTAATGAGATTATTCAGTTCTAAATGCGCATATATCCTATCTCTGAGAATCTTCTCCAACAATTTCCCTACCACGGAAGCTCACCGGCCTATAATTACCCGGATTATACTTGCTACCCTTCTTAAATAACGGAACCACATTTGCTGTCATCCAATTCTCTGGGACTTCACCTGTGTCCAGTGAAGAGACAAAGATTTCTGTTAGAGGTCCAGCAATTGCATCTCTCGCCTCCCTGAGGAGTCTAGGATAGATGCCATCCGGCCCTGGGGATTTGTCTGTCTTAATGTTTCCTAAAAAACCTAACACTTCCTCCCATGTAATTGAGATTTTTTCTAACGGGTCAACACATCTCTCTAAGACACTACCAGTCAACATGTCCCTCTCCTTTGTGAATACTGATGCAAAGTATTCATTTAGGAGCTCTCCTACTTCCTTTGGTTCTAAGCATAATTCCCCTCCTTTGTCCCTGAGAGGTCCGATTTATGATTATTACTTCAGCCTTATCTTTTGCACTGATTTGCTGGACTTCTCCATCATTGAGGACGGGGATTTTGCTGAGCTACCTCCTCCAGTGGGTTGTTTCATTGTCCATCACCATTCATGACTGGATGTGGCAGGACTGCAGAGCTTGGATCTAATCCACTGGTTGTGGAATCACTTAGCTCCTAGATTTACACCCCATTTTAGGTATGCCTGGTGCTGCTCCTGGCATGCCCTCCTGCACTCTTCATTGAACCAGGGTTGATCCCCTGGCTTGATGGTAATGGTAGAGTGGGGGATATGCCGGGCCATGAGGGTTGCAGATTGCGCTGGAGTACAGTTTCCCTGCTGTTGATGGTCCACAGCACCTCATGGATGCCCAGTCTTGAGTTGTTAGATCGGTTCGAAGTCTGTCCTATTGAGCACAGTGATAGTGCCACACAACACGATGAGGTTAGTCTCAATGTGAAGGCAGGATTTCATCTCCACAAGGACTGTGCGGTGGTCACTCTTACCAATACTGTCATGGACAGATGCATCTGCAGACGGCAGATTGGTAAGGATGAGTTGAAGTATGGTCTTTTCCTCATTTTGGTTACTTCACCATCTGCTGCAGTCCCAGTCTAGCAGTTGTATCCTTTAGCACCCGACCAGCTCGATCAGTAGTGCTGCTGCCAAGACATTCTTGGGGGCAGAAATTGAAATCCCCACTCTGAGTATATTTTGTGCCCTTGCCACCCTCAGTGCTTCCTCCAAGTGTTGTTCAACACGGAGGAATACCGAGTCATCAGCTGAAGGAGGACGGTAAGTGGTAACCAGTAAGAGGTTTCCTTGCCCATGTTTAACCTCAAGCCATGAGATTTCATGGGGTCCAGATTTTCTGACAGACAGTGCCTTATATAGACTGACGCTATCTTGCATGACCGACACTGTCTCTCTTTTTATTCATTCATGGGATGTGGGCGTCGCTGGTCGTGCCAGCATTTATTGCCCATCCCTGAGGGCATTTATGAATCAACCACATTGCTGTGGGTCTGGAGTCACATCTCGGCTACACCAGGTAAGGAAAACAAATTTCCTTTCCGAAAGAACATCAGTGAACCAGATGGGTTTTTACGACAATTGACGATGGTTTCATGGTCATCATTAAACTTCTAATTCCAGAGTTTTATTGAATTCTAATTTCACCATCTGCCGTGGTGGGATTTGAACTGATGTCCCCAGAACATTGCCCTGGGTCTCTGTATTACTGATCGAGTGACAATACCACTGTGCTAGTGCCTCCCCTCATACTGACCGATACTGTCTCGTACTGACCCACACTGCGTGTTAATGACTGGTATTTGTAGACACTAACTAATACTAGCTGACATACACTGATACTGACAGGCAAGCACTGATACTGAATCAGACTGAATGACATCACTCTAACGCTCATATCAGTCTGATTTTAAAATCCGCATCAGCACAGAATCTGACTTTGATATTTTCTTGCCATTCAACAGGTACAACAGCCCAGGCAACCCAAACCCCAACAGCTGAAGCTAGCACAAAGAGTCAAGGTAGGAACTCTCTTTGACCAAGACTCTCAGATTGAAGAAGCATTAAACCAATTATATTACAATTAATATATATAATGAATTAAAAGTTGTCAGTCGGGCTCGCAGTGTTGCATTGCGTGTGCTGGAGGTTACATATATTCAGACACAAGTCTTTGTGAATTGAAGGAACATTGTTCCACTGGAGCAAGCTGAGAGGGAGTGATTGGAGGCAGCAGTGCTGGTGAAAGATTAATTGAATTGTTTATTTATTTAATGAGTCAGCTAGTGTGTGGTTTTGTTTGGCCTTTACTTTTGCAGGAGTATTTTAAGTTTAAAGTGAAAACTGGAAGTGGGCTGCTAAGGAGTCTGGGAAGGGTTTTTTAAGCGTGTGAAGTATAAAAGGTAGGCTGCAGTATACAGCGGGCAGCGTCAGGAGCGGGCAGTGGAGTGTGTGGGAAGCAGAGTGTGAGCTATAAGGCTTTGGCTCACAGGGCTTAGGCAGAAAGGGTGAGCAGGGGTAAGTTTAAATTCATTTTTGCTGTTTCTACCTGGCAAGGTATCTAGAGGGGATGGGTGTGCAGGCAGTGCTATGTTCCTCTTGCACTATGTTTGAGGTGAGGGACGACGACAGTGTCCCTACTGATTACACCTGTGGGAAGTGCACCCATCTGCAGCTCCTCCAAAACCGTGTTAGGGAACTGGAGCTGGAGTTGGATGAACTTAGGATCATCAGGGACGCAGAGGTGGCCATAGACAGAAGCTTTAGGAATACAGTTACTCCGAGGAATGAAAACAGATGGGTGACGGTGAGAGGGGCTGGGAGGAAGCAGTCCGTGCAGGGATCTCCGGTGGTCGTTCCCCTTAGCAACAAGTATTCCGCTTTGGATACGGTTGAGGGGGATGACATACCAGTGGTGAGCCGCAGTGAGAGGATCTCCAGCACTGTGTCCGTCTCTGTGGCTCGGGAGGGTAAGGGGCAGAGCGGGAGGGCAATAGTTATTGGGGACTCGTTAGTTAGAGGGATAGATAGGAGGTTCTGTGGCAGCAAAAGAGACTCACGGATGGTATGTTGCCTACCGGATGCCAAGGTCTGTGACGTCTCGGACCGTGTTTTCCGGATTCTGAAGGGGGAGGGGAAACAGTCACAAGTCGTGGTACACATTGGTACCAATGACATAGGTAAGAGAAGGGACGGGGATTTAAAGCAGGAATTTCTGGAGCTGGGCTGGAAGCTGAGTGCCAAGACAAAACATGTGGTCATCTCTGGTACGTTGCCGGTGCCACGTGATAGCGAGTTGAGGAACAGGGAGAGAGTGCAGTTAAATATGTAGTTGCAGGGATGGTGTAGGAGGGAGGGCTTCAGATACGTGGATAATTGGAACACATTCTGGGGAAGGTGGGACCTGTACAAACAGGACGGGGTGCACCTGAACCGGAGGGGCACCAATATCCTCGGAGGGAAATTTGTTACGGCTCTTCAGGGGGGTTTAAACTAATTTGTCAGGGGAGTGGGAAAAGGAGTTGTAGTCCAGAAGTCAGTGAGGGTGGTGAGGTATTGGGGAAGGTATCAGGGTCAAGGGTGGGTACCGGTAGACAGGAAGGTGGGTTGAAGTGTGTCTACTTCAATGCAAGGAGCATCCGGAACAAGGTAGATGAACTTGGGGTGTGGATTGGTACTTGGGACTACGATGTTGTGGCCATTACGGAGACGTGGGTAGAACAAGGACAGGAATGGTTGTTGGACGTTCCGGGGTATAGATGTTTCACTAAGTGTAGGGAAGCTGGTAAAAGAGGTGGAGGAGTGGCATTGTTAATCAAGGATAGTTTAACGGCTGCGGAAAGGCACTTCGAGGGGGACCTGCACACTGAGGTAATATGGGTGAGGTTAGAAATAGGAAAGGAGCGGTCACGTTGCTAGGAGTTTACTATAGGCCCCCAAATAGTAATAGAGATGTGGAGGAAGAAATTGCTAAGCAGATTATGGATATGTGTGGGGGTCACAGGGTAGTTGTCATGGGGGACTTTAACTTTCCAAATATTGATTGGAACCTTTGTCGGTCAAATAGTTCGGCTGGGGCAGTTTTTGTGCAGTGTGTGCAGGAGGGTTTCCTGACACAATATGTGGATAGGCCGACAAGAGGTGAGGCCACATTGGATTTGGTACTGGGAAATGAACCGGGCCAAGTGTTAGATTTGGTTGTGGGAGAGCACTTTGGAGATAGTGACCACAATTCGGTGTCTTTTGTTATTGCAATGGAGAGGGATAGGGCCGTACGGCAGGGCAAGGTTTACAATTGGGGGAGAGGTAATTATGATGCGATTAGGCAAGAATTAGGGGGGCATAAGTTGGGAACAGAAACTGTCAGAGAAAGGAACTAATGAAAAGTGGAACTTTTTCAAGGAACAAATACTGAGTGTCCTTGATAGGTATGTCCCTGTCAGGCAGGGAGGAAATGGCCGAGTGAGGGAACCATGGTTCACGAAAGAGGTGGAATGTCTTGTGAAAAGGAAGAGGGAAGCTTATGTAGGGATGAGGAAACAAGGTTCAGATGGCTCGATTGAAGGTTACAAGTTAGCAAGGAATGAGCTGAAAAAGAGGCTTAGGAGAGCTAGGAGGGGACACGAGAAGTCCTTGGCGGGTCGGATCAAGGAAAACCCCAAGGTTTTTTACTCTTATGTGAGGAATAAAAGAATGACCAGGGTGAGGTTAGGGCCGGTCAAGGACAGTAGTGGGAACTTGTGTATGGAGTCAGTAGAGATAGGCGAGGTGATGAATGAATACTTTTCTTCAATGTTCACCAAGGAGAGGGGCCATGTTTTCGAGGAAGAGAAGGTGTTACAGGCTAATAGGCTGGAGGAAATAGATGTTCGGAGGGAGGATGTCCTGGCAGTTTTGAATAAACTGAAGGTCGATAAGTCCCCTGGGCCTGATGAAATGTATCCTAGGATTCTTTGGGAGGCAAGGGATGAGATTGCAGAGCCTTTGGCTTTGATCTTTGGGTCCTCGCTGTCCACGGGGATGGTGCCAGAGGACTGGAGAATGGCGAATGTTGTTCCTCTGTTTAAGAAAGGGAATAGAAATGACCCTGGTAATTATAGACCGGTTAGTCTTACTTCGGTGGTTGGTAAATTGATGGAAAAGGTCCTTAGAGATGGGATTTACGACCATTTAGAAAGATGCGTATTAATCCGGGATAGTCAGCACGGATTCGTGAAGGGCAAGTTGTGCCTCACAAATTTGATAGAATTTTTTGAGGAGGTAACGAAGTTTGTTGATGAAGGTAGGGCAGTTGATGTCATATACATGGATTTTAGTAAGGCGTTTGATAAGGTCCCCCATGGTCGGCTTATGATGAAAGTGAGGAGGTGTGGGATAGAGGGAAAGTTGGCTGATTGGATAGGTAACTGGCTGTCTGATCGAAGACAGAGGGTGGTGGATGGAAAATTTTCGGACTGGAGGCAGGTTGCTAGCTGAGTGCCGCAGGGATCAGTGCTTGGTCCTCTGCTCTTTGTGATTTTTATTAATGACTTAGAGGAGGGGGCTGAAGGGTGGATCAGTAAATTTGCTGATGACACCGAGATTGGTGGAGTAGTGGATGAGGTGGAGGGCTGTTGTAGGCTGCAAAAAGACATAGATAGGATGCAAAGCTGGGCTGAAAAATGGCAAATGGAGTTTAACCCTGATAAATGTGAGGTGATTCATTTTGGTTGGACTAATTTAAATGTGGATTACAGGGTCAAAGGTAGGGTTCTGAAGACTGTGAAGGAACAGAGAGATCTTGGGGTTCATATCCACAGATCTCTAAAGGTTGCCACTCAAGTGGATAGAGCTGTGAAGAAGGCCTATCGTGTGTTAGCTTTTATTAACAGGGGGTTGGAGTTTAAGAGCCGTGGGGTTATGCTGCAACTGTACAGGACCTTGGTGAGACCACATTTGGAATATTGTGTGCAGTTCTGGTCACCTCACTATAAGAAGGATGTGGAAGCGCTGGAAAGAGTGCAGAGGAGATTTACCAGGATGCTGCCTGGTTTGGAGGGTAGGTCTTATGAGGAAAGGTTGAGGGAGCTAGGGCTGTTCTCTCTGGAGCGGAGGAGGCTGAGGGGAGACTTAATAGAGGTTTATAAAATGATGAAGGGGATAGATAGAGTGAACGTTTAAAGACTATTTCCTCGGGTGGATGGAGCTATTACAAGGGGGCATAACTATAGGGTTCGTGGTGGGAGATACAGGAAGGATATCAGAGGTAGGTTCTTTACGCAGAGAGTGGTTGGGGTGTGGAATGGACTGCCTGCAGTGATAGTGGAGTCAGACAGTTTAGGAACATTTAAGCGGTTATTGGATAGGCACATGGAGCACACCAGGATGATAGGGAGTGGGATAGCTTGATCTTGGTTTCAGATAAAGCTCGGCACAACATCGTGGGCCGAAGGGCCTGTTCTGTGCTGTACTGTTCTATGTTCTATGTTCTAACATTTACATATACTGTGATTCAGCAGACGAAAGGGAAATGTCTAGACCAATCAGGATCAAGGTCCCAATGGGACCCACTTCTTGACCCCTGAGATGCCTCTCATTCATGCTGCCAGCCTGCATGCCTTCCCCTGTGAAACTGCCCCTTCCTCATCCCCCCCTTGCACGACCTCTTCCATCACTTTACTGATAATCGAGAGTAGACTGATTGTGCGGTAATTGGCTGGGTTGGATTTGTCCTGCTTTCTGTGTACAGGACTTATCTGGACAATTTTCCACATTGTTGGGTAGATGCCAGTGTTGTAACTGTACTGGAAGAGGTTGGCTAGGGGAGCAGCAAGTTGTGAAGCACAAGTCCTCAATACTATTGCTGGAATGTTATCAGGGCCCATTGCCTTTGCAGTATCCAGTGCCTCCAACCATATCTTGATATCACGTGGAGTGAATCGCATTGGCTTCTGAGATGCTGGGGACCACTGGAGGAGGCCGAGATGGATCATCCACTCGGCACTTCTGGCTGAAAATTGCTGCAAATAACAAAGAACAAAGAACAATACAGCACAGGAACAGGCCCTTCGGCCCTCCAAGCCTGCGCCGCTCATGTGCCCAACTAGACCATTCGTTTGTATCCCTCCATTCCCAGTCTGTTCATGTGGCTATCTAGATAAGTCTTAAACGATCCCAGTGTGTCCGCCTCAATCACCTTGCTTGGCCGTGCATTCCAGGCCCTCACCACCCTGTAAGTAAAATACATCCCCCTGACATCTGTGTTGAACCTTGCCCCCCTCTCCTTGAACCCATGACCCCTTGTGTTCGTCACCTCCGACCTGGGAAAAAGCTTCCCACTGTTCTCCCTATCTATGGAGTCTCACAACACCAGGTTAAAGTCCAACAGGTTTATTTGGTAGCAAATACCATAAGCTTTCGGTGCACTGCTCCTTCGTCAGATGGAGTGGAAATCTGCTCTCAAACAGTGCGAACAGACAGAATCAAGTTGCAGAATACTGATTAGAATTCGAATCCCACAGCCAGCCAGTCTTAAATGTACAGACAATGTGGGTGGAGGGAACATTAAACACAGGTTAAAGAGATGTGTATTGTCTCCAAACAGAACAGCCAGTGAGATTCTGCAAGTCCAGGAGGCAAGCTGTGAGGGTTACTGATAATGTGACATAAATCCAACATCCCGGTTTAGGCCGTCCTCATGTGTGCGGGACTTGGCTATCAGTTTCTGCTCAGCAACTCTGTGCTGTCGTGTGTTGTGAAGGCCGCCTTGGAGAACGCTTACCTGAAGATCCAAGGCTGAATGCCCGTGACTGCTGAAGTGCTTCCCCACAGGAAGAGAACAGTCTTGCCTGGTGATTGTCGAGCGGTGTTCATTCATCCGTTGTCGTAGCGTCTGCATGGTTTCCCCAATGTACCATGCCTCGGAACATCCTTTCCTGCAACGTATCAGGTAGACAACGTTGGCCGAGTTGCAAGAGTAGGTACTCTTGCAACTCGGCCAACGTTGTCTACCTGATACGCTGCAGGAAAGGATGTCCCGAGGCATGGTACATTGGGGAAACCATGCAGACGCTACGACAACGGATGAATGAACACCGCTCGACAATCACCAGGCCAGACTGTTCTCTTCCTGTGGGGGAGCACTTCAGCAGTCACGGGCATTCAGCCTTGGATCTTCAGGTAAGCGATTTCCAAGGCGGCCTTCACAACACACGACAGTGCAGAGTCGCTGAGCAGAAACTGACAGCCAAGTCCCGCACACATGAGGACGGCCTAAACCGGGATGTTGGATTTATGTCACATTGTCAGTAACCCCCACAGCTTGCCTCTTGGACTTGCAGAATCTGACTGGCTGTTCTGTCTGGAGACAATACACATCTCTTTAACCTGTGTTTAATGTTCCCTCCACCCACGTTGTCTGTACATTTAAGACCTGGCTGGCTGTAGGATTTGCATTCTAATCAGTATTCTGCAACTTGATTCTGTCTGTTTACACTGTTTGAGAGCAGATTTCCACTCCATCTGACGAAGGAGCAGTGCTCCGAAAGCTTATGGTATTTGCTACCAAATAAACCTGTTGGACTTTAACCTGGTGTTGTGAGACTTCTTACTGTGTTCACCCCAGTCCAACTCCGGCATCTCCACATCATCACCCTATCTATGCCCTTCATAATTTTATACACCTCGATTAGGTCGCCCCTTATCCTCCGTCTTTTTTGGGAGAACAACCCCAGTTTACCCAATCTCTCCTCATAGGCAACATCCTGGTAAACCTTTTCTGTACTCTCTTCAAAGCCTCCACGTCCTTCTGGTAGTGTGGCGACCAGAACTGGACGCAGTATTCCAAATGTGGCCTAACCAACGTTCTATACAGCTGCAACATCATATGCCAACTTTTATATTCTATGCCCCGTCCAATAAAGGCAAGCATGCCATATGCCTTCTTGACCACCCTCTCCACCTGTGCTGCCAACTTTAAGGATCTATGGACTTGTACTCCCGGGTCCCTCTGTGTGTCTATACTCCTGATGGTTCTGCCATTTATTGTATAGCTCCCCTTTACATTAGATCTACTGAAATGCATCACTTCACATTTATCTGGATTAAATTCCATCTGCCATTTCTCTGCCCAATGTTCCAGCCTATCTATATCCTGCTGTATTCTCTGACAATGTTCATCACTATCCGCAACTCCAGCAATCTTTGAGTCGTCCGCAAACTTACTGATCACACCAGCTACATCTTCCTCCAAATCATTTATATATATCACAAACAGCAGAGGTCCCAGTACAGAGCCTTGCGGAACACCGCTAGTCACAGACCTCCAACCAGAAAAAGACTCCTCCACTGCGACCCTCTGTCTTCTATGGCTAAGCCAGTTCTCCACCCATCTAGCTAGCTCACCTTTTATCCCGTGAGATTTAACCTTTTGCACCAGCCTGCCATGAGGGACCTTGTCAAACGCATTACTAAAATCCACATGGACGACATCCACGGCCCTTCCCTCGTCAATCGTTTTTGTCACCTCCTCAAAACCTCAACCAAATTTGTGAGGCATGACCTCCCTCGTACAAAACCATGCTGTCTATCGCTAATGAGATTATTCAGTTCTAAATGCGCATCTATCCTATCTCTAAGAATCTTCTCCAACAATTTCCCTACCACGGACATCAAGCTCATGGGCCTATAATTATCCGGGCTATCCTTGCTACCCTTTTTAAATAATGGGACCACATTTGCTATCCTCCAATCCTCTGGGACCTCACCTGTCTCCAGTGAAGAGACAAAGATTTCTGTTCGAGGCCCAGCAATTTCACCTCTTACCTCCCTGAGGAATCTAGGATAGATGCCATCTGGCCCTGGGGATTTGTCTGTCTGAATGTTTCCTAATAAAACCTAACACTTCCTCCCTTGTAATTGAGATTTTTTCTAACGGGTCAACACATCTCTCTAAGACACTACCAGTCAACATGTCCCTCTCCTTTGTGAATACTGAAGCAAAGTATTCATTTAGGATCTCACCTACTTCCTTTGGTTCTAAGCATAATTCCCCTCCTTTGTCCCTGAGAAGTCTGATTTCTTATTATTACTTCAGCCTTATCTTTTGCACTGATTTGTTGGACTCCTCCATCATTGAGGATGGGGACTTTGCTGAGCTACCTCCTCCAGTGGGTTGTTTCATTGTCCATCACCATTCATGACTGGATGTGGCAGGACTGCAGAGCTTGGATCTAATCCACTGGTTGTGGAATCACTTAGCTCCCAGATTTACACCCCATTTTAGGTATGCCTGGTGCTGCTCCTGGCATGCCCTCCTGCACTCTCCATTGAACCAGGATTGATCCCCTGGCTTGATGGTAATGGTTGAGTGGGGGATATGCCGGGCCATGAGGTTGCAGATTGTGCTGGATTACAGTTCCGCTGCTGTTGATGGCCCACAGCGCCTCATGGATACCCAGTCTTGAGTTGCTAGATCGGTTCGAAGTCTGTCCCATTGAGCACAGTGATAGTGCCACACAACACGATGAGGTTAGTCTCAATGTGAAGGCGGGATTTCATCTCCACAAGGACTGTGCGGTGGTCACTCTTACCGATACTGTCATGGACAGATGCATCTGCAGCTGCCAGATTGGTAAGAATGAGTTGAAGTATGGTCATTTCCTTGTGTTAGTTACTTCACCATCTGCTGCAGTCCCAGTCTAGCAGTTGTATCCTTTAGGACCTGACCAGCTCGATCAGTAGTGCTGCTGCCAAGACATTCTTGGGGGCAGAAATTGAAATCACCACCCTGAGTATATTTTGTGCCCTTGCCACCCTCAGTGCTTCCTCCTTCAACATGGAGGAATACCGATTCATCAGCTGAAGGAGGACGGTAAGTGGTAACCAGTAAGAGGTTTCCTTGCCCATGTTTAACCTCAAGCCATTAGATTTCATGGGGTCCAGATTTTCTGACAGACAGTGCCTTATATAGACTGACGCTATCTTGCATGACCGACACTGTCTCTCTTTTTATTCATTCATGGGATGTGGGCATCGCTGGTCGTGCCAGCATTTATTGCCCATCCCTGAGGGCATTTATGAATCAACCACATTGCTGTGGGTCTGGAGTCACATCTCGGCTACACCAGGTAAGGAAAACAAATTTCCTTTCCGAAAGAACATCAGTGAACCAGATGGGTTTTTACGACAATTGACGATGGTTTCATGGTCATCATTAAACTTCTAATTCCAGAGTTTTATTGAATTCTAATTTCACCATCTGCCGTGGTGGGATTTGAACTGATGTCCCCAGAACATTGCCCTGGGTCTCTGTATTACTGATCGAGTGACAATACCACTGTGCTAGTGCCTCCCCTTATACTGACCGATACTGTCTCGTACTGACCCACACTGCGTGTTAATGACTGGTATTTGTAGACACTAACTAATACTAGCTGACATACACTGATACTGACAGGCAAGCACTGATACTGAATCAGACTGAATGACATCACTCTAACACTCATATCAGTCTGATTTTAAAATCCGCATCAGCACAGAATCTGACTTTGATATTTTCTTGCCATTCAACAGGTACAACAGCCCAGGCAACCCAAACCCCAACAGCTGAAGCAAGCACAAAGAGTCAAGGTAGGAACTCTCTTTGACCAAGACTCTCAGATTGAAGAAGCATTAAACCAATTATATTACAATTAATATATATAATGAATTAAAAGTTGTCAGCCGGGCTCGCAGTGTTGCATTGCGTGTGCTGGAGGTTACATATATTCAGACACAAGTCTTTGTGAATTGAAGGAACATTGTTCCACTGGAGCAAGCTGAGAGGGAGTGATTGGAGGCAGCAGTGCTGGTGAAAGATTAATTGAATTGTTTATTTATTTAATGAGTCAGCTAGTGTGTGGTTTTGTTTGGCCTTTACTTTTGCAGGAGTATTTTAAGTTTAAAGTGAAAACTGGAAGTGGGCTGCTAAGGAGTCTGGGAAGGGTTTTTTAAGCGTGTGAAGTATAAAAGGGAGGCTGCAGTGTTCAGCGGGCAGCGTCGGGAGTGGGCAGGGGAGTGAGTGGGAAGCAGAGTGTGAGCTATAAGGCTTTGGCTCACAGGGCTTGTGGGAGGCAGAGTGTGAGCTATAAGGCTTTGGCTCACAGGGCTTGTGGGAGGCAGAGTGTGAGCTATAAGGCTTTGGCTCACAGGGCTTAGGCAGAAAGGGTGAGCAGGGGTGAGTTTAAATTCATTTTTGCTGTTTCTACCTGGCAAGGTATCTAGAGGGGATGGGTGTGCAGGCAGTGCTATGTTCCTCTTGCACTATGTTTGAGGTGGGGGACGACGACAGTGTCCCTGCTGATTATACCTGTGGGAAGTGCACCCATCTTCAGTTCCTCCAAAACCGTGTTAGGGAACTGGAGCTGGAGTTGGATGAACTTAGGATCATTAGGGACGCAGAGGTGGCCATAGACAGAAGCTTTAGGAATACAGTTACTCCGAGGAATGAAAACAGATGGGTGACGGTGAGAGGGGCTGGGAGGAAGCAGTCCGTGCAGGGATCCCCGGTGGTCGTTCCCCTTAGCAACAAGTATTCCGCTTTGGATACGGTTGAGGGGGATGACATACCAGTGGTGAGCCGCAGTGAGAGGATCTCCAGCACTGTGTCCGTCTCTGTGGCTCGGGAGGGTAAGGGGCAGAGCGGGAGGGCAATAGTTATTGAGGACTCGTTAGTTAGAGGGATAGATAGGAGGTTCTGTGGCAGCAAAAGAGACTCACGGATGGTATGTTGCCTACCGGATGCCAAGGTCTGTGACGTCTCGGACCGTGTTTTCCGGATTCTGAAGGGGGAGGGGAAACAGTCACAAGTCGTGGTACACATTGGTACCAATGACATAGGTAAGAGAAGGGACGGGGATTTAAAGCAGGAATTTCTGGAGCTGGGCTGGAAGCTGAGTGCCAAGACAAAACATGTGGTCATCTCTGGTACGTTGCCGGTGCCACGTGATAGCGAGTTGAGGAACAGGGAGAGAGTGCAGTTAAATATGTGGTTGCAGGGATGGTGTCGGAGGGAGGGCTTCAGATACGTGGATAATTGGAACACATTCTGGGGAAGGTGGGACCTGTACAAACAGGACGGGGTGCACCTGAACCGGAGGGGCACCAATATCCTTGGAGGGAAATTTGTTACGGCTCTTCAGGGGGGTTTAAACTAATTTGTCAGGGGAGTGGGAAAAGGAGTTGTAGTCCAGAAGTCAGTGAGGGTGGTGAGGTATTGGGGAAGGTATCAGGGTCAAGGGTGGGTACCGGTAGACAGGAAGGTGGGTTGAAGTGTGTCTACTTCAATGCAAGGAGCATCCGGAACAAGGTAGATGAACTTGGGGTGTGGATTGCTACTTGGGACTACGATGTTGTGGCCATTACGGAGACGTGGGTAGAACAAGGACAGGAATGGTTGTTGGACGTTCCGGGGTATAGATGTTTCACTAAGTGTAGGGAAGCTGGTAAAAGAGGTGGAGGAGTGGCATTGTTAATCAAGGATAGTTTAACGGCTGCGGAAAGGCACTTCGAGGGGGACCTGCACACTGAGGTAATATGGGTGAGGTTAGAAATAGGAAAGGAGCGGTCACGTTGTTAGGAGTTTACTATAGGCCCCCAAATAGTAATAGAGATGTGGAGGAAGAAATTGCTAAGCAGATTATGGATATGTGTGGGGGTCACAGGGTAGTTGTCATGGGGGACTTTAACTTTCCAAATATTGATTGGAACCTTTGTCGGTCAAATAGTTCGGCTGGGGCAGTTTTTGTGCAGTGTGTGCAGGAGGGTTTCCTGACACAATATGTGGATAGGCCGACAAGAGGTGAGGCCACATTGGATTTGGCACTAGGAAATGAACCGGGCCAAGTGTTAGATTTGGTTGTGGGAGAGCACTTTGGAGATAGTGACCACAATTCGGTGTCTTTTGTTATTGCAATGGAGAGGGATAGGGCCGTACGGCAGGGCAAGGTTTACAATTGGGGGAGAGGTAATTATGATGCGATTAGGCAAGAATTAGGGGGGCATAAGTTGGGAACAGAAACTGTCAGAGAAAGGAACTAATGAAAAGTGGAACTTTTTCAAGGAACAAATACTGGGTGTCCTTGATAGGTATGTCCCTGTCAGGCAGGGAGGAAATGGCCGAGCGAGGGAACCATGGTTCACGAAAGAGGTGGAATGTCTTGTGAAAAGGAAGAGGGAAGCTTATGTAGGGATGAGGAAACAAGGTTCAGATGGCTCGATTGAAGGTTACAAGTTAGCAAGGAATGAGCTGAAAAAGAGGCTTAGGAGAGCTAGGAGGGGACACGAGAAGTCCTTGGCGGGTCGGATCAAGGAAAACCCCAAGGCTTTTTACTCTTATGTGAGGAATAAAAGAATGACCAGGGTGAGGTTAGGGCCGGTCAAAGACAGTAGTGGGAACTTATGTATGGAGTCAGTAGAGATAGGAGAGGTGATGAATGAATACTTTTCTTCAGTGTTCACCAAGGAGAGGGGCCATGTTTTTGAGGAAGAGAAGGTGTTACAGGCTAATAGGCTGGAGGAAATAGATGTTCGGAGGGAGGATGTCCTGGCAGTTTTGAATAAACTGAAGGTCGATAAGTCCCCTGGGCCTGATGAAATGTATCCTAGGATTCTTTGGGAGGCAAGGGATGAGATTGCAGAGCCTTTGGCTTTGATCTTTGGGTCCTCGCTGTCCACGGGGATGGTGCCAGAGGACTGGAGAATGGCGAATGTTGTTCCTCTGTTTAAGAAAGGGAATAGAAATGACCCTGGTAATTATAGACCGGTTAGTCTTACTTCGGTGGTTGGTAAATTGATGGAAAAGGTCCTTAGAGATGGGATTTACGACCATTTAGAAAGATGCGTATTAATCCGGGATAGTCAGCACGGATTCGTGAAGGGCAAGTTGTGCCTCACAAATTTGATAGAATTTTTTGAGGAGGTTACTAAGTTTGTTGATGAAGGTAGGGCAGTTGATGTCATATACATGGATTTTAGTAAGGCGTTTGATAAGGTCCCCCATGGTCGGCTTATGATGAAAGTGAGGAGGTGTGGGATAGAGGGAAAGTTGGCTGATTGGATAGGTAACTGGCTGTCTGATCGAAGACAGAGGGTGGTGGATGGAAAATTTTCGGACTGGAGGCAGGTTGCTAGCTGAGTGCCGCAGGGATCAGTGCTTGGTCCTCTGCTCTTTGTGATTTTTATTAATGACTTAGAGGAGGGGGCTGAAGGGTGGATCAGTAAATTTGCTGATGACACCAAGATTGGTGGAGTAGTGGATGAGGTGGAGGGCTGTTGTAGGCTGCAAAGAGACATAGATAGGATGCAAAGCTGGGCTGAAAAATGGCAAATGGAGTTTAACCCTGATAAATGTGAGGTGATTCATTTTGGTTGGACTAATTTAAATGTGGATTACAAGGTCAAAGGTAGGGTTCTGAAGACTGTGAAGGAACAGAGAGATCTTGGGGTTCATATCCACAGATCTCTAAAGGTTGCCACTCAAGTGGATAGAGCTGTGAAGAAGGCCTATCGTGTGTTAGCTTTTATTAACAGGGGGTTGGAGTTTAAGAGCCGTGGGGTTATGCTGCAACTGTACAGGACCTTGGTGAGACCACATTTGGAATATTGTGTGCAGTTCTGGTCACCTCACTATAAGAAGGATGTGGAAGCGCTGGAAAGAGTGCAGAGGAGATTTACCAGGATGCTGCCTGGTTTGGAGGGTAGGTCTTATGAGGAAAGGTTGAGGGAGCTAGGGCTGTTCTCTCTGGAGCGGAGGAGGCTGAGGGGAGACTTAATAGAGGTTTATAAAATGATGAAGGGGATAGATAGAGTGAACGTTTAAAGACTATTTCCTCGGGTGGATGGAGCTATTACAAGGGGGCATAACTATAGGGTTCGTGGTGGGAGATACAGGAAGGATATCAGAGGTAGGTTCTTTACGCAGAGAGTGGTTGGGGTGTGGAATGGACTGCCTGCAGTGATAGTGGAGTCAGACACTTTAGGAACATTTAAGCGGTTATTGGATAGGCACATGGAGCACACCAGGATGATAGGGAGTGGGATAGCTTGATCTTGGTTTCAGATAAAGCTCGGCACAACATCGTGGGCCGAAGGGCCTGTTCTGTGCTGTACTGTTCTATGTTCTATGTTCTAACATTTACATATACTGTGATTCAGCAGACGAAAGGGAAATGTCTAGACCAATCAGGATCAAGGTCCCAATGGGACCCACTTCTTTACCCCTGAGATGCCTCTCATTCATGCTGCCAGCCTGCACGCCTTCCCCTGTGAAACTGCCCCTTCCTCACCCCCCCTTGCACGACCTCTTCCATCACTTTACTGATAATCGAGAGTAGACTGATTGGGCGGTAATTGGCCGGGTTGGATTTGTCCTGCTTTCTGTGTACAGGACTTATCTGGACAATTTTCCACATTGTTGGGTAGATGCCAGTGTTGTAACTGTACTGGAAGAGGTTGGCTAGGGGAGCAGCAAGTTGTGAAGCACAAGTCCTCAATACTATTGCTGGAATGTTATCAGGGCCCATTGCCTTTGCAGTATCCAGTGCCTCCAACCATATCTTGATATCACGTGGAGTGAATCGCATTGGCTTCTGAGATGCTGAGGACCACTGGAGGAGGCCGAGATGGATCATCCACTCGGCACTTCTGGCTGAAAATTGCTGCAAATAACAAAGAACAAAGAACAATACAGCACAGGAACAGGCCCTTCGGCCCTCCAAGCCTGCGCCGCTCATGTGCCCAACTGGACCATTCGTTTGTATCCCTCCATTCCCAGTCTGTTCATGTGGCTATCTAGATAAGTCTTAAACGATCCCAGTGTGTCCGCCTCAATCACCTTGCTTGGCCGTGCATTCCAGGCCCTCACCACCCTCTAAGTAAAATACATCCCCCTGACATCTGTGTTGAACCTTGCCCCCCTCTCCTTGAACCCATGACCCCTTGTGTTCGTCACCTCCGACCTGGGAAAAAGCTTCCCACTGTTCTCCCTATCTATGGAGTCTCACAACACCAGGTTAAAGTCCAACAGGTTTATTTGGTAGCAAATACCATAAGCTTTCGGTGCACTGCTCCTTCGTCAGATGGAGTGGAAATCTGCTCTCAAACAGTGCGAACAGACAGAATCAAGTTGCAGAATACTGATTAGAATGCGAATCCCACAGCCAACCAGTCTTAAATGTACAGACAATGTGGGTGGAGGGAACATTAAACACAGGTTAAAGAGATGTGTATTGTCTCCAAACAGAACAGCCAGTGAGATTCTGCAAGTCCAGGAGGCAAGCTGTGGGGGTTACTGATAATGTGACATAAATCCAACATCCCGGTTTAGGCCGTCCTCGTGTGTGCGGGACTTGGCTGTCAGTTTCTGCTCAGCAACTCTGTGCTGTCGTGTGTTGTGAAGGCCGCCTTGGAGAACGCTTACCTGAAGATCCAAGGCTGAATGCCCGTGACTGCTGAAGTGCTTCCCCACAGGAAGAGAACAGTCTTGCCTGGTGATTGTCGAGCGGTGTTCATTCATCCGTTGTCGTAGCGTCTGCATGGTTTCCCCAATGTACCATGCCTCGGGACATCCTTTCCTGCAGCGTATCAGGTGGACAACGTTGGCCAAGTTGCAAGAGTAGGTACTCTTGCAACTCGGCCAACATTGTCTACCTGATACGCTGCAGGAAAGGATGTCCTGAGGCATGGTACATTGGGGAAACCATGCAGACGCTACGACAACGGATGACTGAACACCGCTCGACAATCACCAGGTCAGACTGTTCTCTTCCTGTGGGGGAGCACTTCAGCAGTCACGGGCATTCAGCCTTGGATCTTCAGGTAAGCGATTTCCAAGGCGGCCTTCACAACACACGACAGTGCAGAGTCGCTGAGCAGAAACTGACAGCCAAGTCCCGCACACATGAGGACGGCCTAAACCGGGATGTTGGATTTATGTCACATTATCAGTAACCCCCACAGCTTGCCTCCTGGACTTGCAGAATCTCACTGGCTGTTCTGTCTGGAGACAATACACATCTCTTTAACCTGTGTTTAATGTTCCCTCCACCCACGTTGTCTGTACATTTAAGACCTGGCTGGCTGTAGGATTTGCATTCTAATCAGTATTCTGCAACTTGATTCTGTCTGTTCGCACTGTTTGAGAGCAGATTTCCACTCCATCTGACGAAGGAGCAGTGCTCCGAAAGCTTATGGTATTTGCTACCAAATAAACCTGTTGGACTTTAACCTGGTGTTGTGAGACTTCTTACTGTGTTCACCCCAGTCCAACTCCGGCATCTCCACATCATCACCCTATCTATGCCCTTCATAATTTTATACACCTCGATTAGGTCGCCCCTTATCCTCCGTCTTTTTTGGGAGAACAACCCCAGTTTACCCAATCTCTCCTCATAGGCAACATCCTGGTAAACCTTTTCTGTACTCTCTTCAAAGCCTCCACGTCCTTCTGGTAGTGTGGCGACCATAACTGGACGCAGTATTCCAAATGTGGCCTAACCAACGTTCTATACAGCTGCAACATCATATGCCAACTTTTATATTCTATGCCCCGTCCAATAAAGGCAAGCATGCCATATGCCTTCTTGACCACCCTCTCCACCTGTGCTGCCAACTTTAAGGATCTATGGACTTGTACTCCCAGGTCCCTCTGTGTGTCTATACTCCTGATGGTTCTGCCATTTATTGTATAGCTCCCCTTTACATTAGATCTACTGAAATGCATCACTTCACATTTATCTGGATTAAATTCCATCTGCCATTTCTCTGCCCAATGTTCCAGCCTATCTATATCCTGCTGTATTCTCTGACAATGTTCATCACTATCCGCAACTCCAGCAATCTTTGAGTCGTCCGCAAACTTACTGATCACACCAGCTACATCTTCCTCCAAATCATTTATATATATCACAAACAGCAGAGGTCCCAGTACAGAGCCTTGCGGAACACCGCTAGTCACAGACCTCCAACCAGAAAAAGACTCCTCCACTGCGACCCTCTGTCTTCTATGGCTAAGCCAGTTCTCCACCCATCTAGCTAGGTCACCTTTTATCCCGTGAGATTTAACCTTTTGCACCAGCCTGCCATGAGGGACCTTGTCAAACGCATTACTAAAATCCATATGGACGACATCCACGGCCCTTCCCTCGTCAATCGTTTTTGTCACCTCCTCAAAACCTCAACCAAATTTGTGAGGCATGACCTCCCTCGTACAAAACCATGCTGTCTATCGCTAATGAGATTATTCAGTTCTAAATGCGCATCTATCCTATCTCTAAGAATCTTCTCCAACAATTTCCCTACCACGGACATCAAGCTCATGGGCCTATAATTATCCGGGCTATCCTTGCTACCCTTTTTAAATAATGGGACCACATTTGCTATCCTCCAATCCTCTGGGACCTCACCTGTCTCCAGTGAAGAGACAAAGATTTCTGTTCGAGGCCCAGCAATTTCACCTCTTACCTCCCTGAGGAATCTAGGATAGATGCCATCTGGCCCTGGGGATTTGTCTGTCTGAATGTTTCCTAATAAAACCTAACACTTCCTCCCTTGTAATTGAGATTTTTTCTAACGGGTCAACACATCTCTCTAAGACACTACCAGTCAACATGTCCCTCTCCTTTGTGAATACTGAAGCAAAGTATTCATTTAGGATCTCACCTACTTCCTTTGGTTCTAAGCATAATTCCCCTCCTTTGTCCCTGAGAAGTCTGATTTCTTATTATTACTTCAGCCTTATCTTTTGCACTGATTTGTTGGACTCCTCCATCATTGAGGATGGGGACTTTGCTGAGCTACCTCCTCCAGTGGGTTGTTTCATTGTCCATCACCATTCATGACTGGATGTGGCAGGACTGCAGAGCTTGGATCTAATCCACTGGTTGTGGAATCACTTAGCTCCCAGATTTACACCCCATTTTAGGTATGCCTGGTGCTGCTCCTGGCATGCCCTCCTGCACTCTCCATTGAACCAGGATTGATCCCCTGGCTTGATGGTAATGGTTGAGTGGGGGATATGCTGGGCCATGAGGTTGCAGATTGTGCTGGATTACAGTTCCGCTGCTGTTGATGGTCCACAGCGCCTCATGGATACCCAGTCTTGAGTTGTTAGATCGGTTCGAAGTCTGTCCCATTGAGCACAGTGATAGTGCCACACAACACGATGAGGTTAGTCTCAATGTGAAGGCGGGATTTCATCTCCACAAGGACTGTGCGGTGGTCACTCTTACCGATACTGTCATGGACAGATGCATCTGCAGCTGCCAGATTGGTAAGAATGAGTTGAAGTATGGTCATTTCCTTGTGTTAGTTACTTCACCATCTGCTGCAGTCCCAGTCTAGCAGTTATATCCTTTAGGACCTGACCAGCTCGATCAGTAGTGCTGCTGCCAAGACATTCTTGGGGGCAGAAATTGAAATCACCACCCTGAGTATATTTTGTGCCCTTGCCACCCTCAGTGCTTCCTCCTTCAACATGGAGGAATACCGATTCATCAGCTGAAGGAGGACGGTAAGTGCGGTTACAAGTGGTGTACCTCAGGGATCTGTTTTGGGGCCACTGCTGTTTGTAATATTTATTAATGATCTGGATGAGGGTATAGTTGGGTGGATTAGCAAATTTGCTGATGACACCAAAGTCGGTGGTGTGGTAGACAGTGAGGAAGGGTGTCGTAGTTTGCAGGAAGACTTAGACAGGTTGCAAAGTTGGGCCGAGAGGTGGCGGATGGAGTTTAATGCGGAGAAGTGTGAGGTAATTCACTTTGGTAGGAATAACAGATGTGTTGAGTATAGGGCTAACGGGAGGACTTTGAATAGTGTGGAGGAGCAGAGGGATCTAGGTGTATGTGTGCATAGATCCCTGAAAGTTGGGAATCAAGTAGATAAGGTTGTTAAGAAGGCATATGGTGTCTTGGCGTTTATTGGTAGGGGGATTGAATTTAGGAGTCGTAGCGTTATGTTGCAACTGTACACAACTCTGGTGCGGCCGCACTTGGAGTACTGTGTGCAGTTCTGGTCCCCACATTACAGGAAGGATGTGGAGGCTTTGGAGAGGGTGCAGAGGAGGTTTACCAGGATGTTGCCTGGTATGGAGGGGAGATCCTATGAGGAGAGGCTGAGGGATTTGGGATTGTTTTCGCTGGAAAGGCGGCGGCTAAGAGGGGATCTTATTGAAACATATAAGATGATTAGAGGTTTAGATAGGGTGGATAGTGATAGCCTTTTTCCTCTGATGGAGAAATCCAGCACGAGGGGGCATGGCTTTAAATTGAGGGGGGGTAGTTATAGAACCGATGTCAGGGGTAGGTTCTTTACCCAGAGGGTGGTGAGGGATTGGAATGCCCTGCCAGCATCAGTAGTAAATGCGCCTAGTTTGGGGGCGTTTAAGAGATCCGTAGATAGGTTCATGGACGAAAAGAAATTGGTTTAGGTTGGAGGGTCACAGTTTTTTTTTTTAACTGGTCGGTGCAACATCGTGGGCCGAAGGGCCTGTTCTGCGCTGTAATGTTCTATGTTCTATGTTCTATGTAACCAGTAAGAGGTTTCCTTGCCCATGTTTAACCTCAAGCCATTAGATTTCATGGGGTCCAGATTTTCTGACAGACAGTGCCTTATATAGACTGACGCTATCTTGCATGACCGACACTGTCTCTCTTTTTATTCATTCATGGGATGTGGGCATCGCTGGTCGTGCCAGCATTTATTGCCCATCCCGGAGGGCATTTATGAATCAACCACATTGCTGTGGGTCTGGAGTCACATCTCGGCTACACCAGGTAAGGAAAACAAATTTCCTTTCCGAAAGAACATTAGTGAACCAGATGGGTTTTTACGACAATTGACGATGGTTTCATGGTCATCATTAAACTTCTAATTCCAGAGTTTTATTGAATTCTAATTTCACCATCTGCCGTGGTGGGATTTGAACTGATGTCCCCAGAACATTGCCCTGGGTCTCTGTATTACTGATCGAGTGACAATACCACTGTGCTAGTGCCTCCCCTCATACTGACCGATACTGTCTCGTACTGACCCACACTGCGTGTTAATGACTGGTATTTGTAGACACTAACTAATACTAGCTGACATACACTGATACTGACAGGCAAGCACTGATACTGAATCAGACTGAATGACATCACTCTAACGCTCATATCAGTCTGATTTTAAAATCCGCATCAGCACAGAATCTGACTTTGATATTTTCTTGCCATTCAACAGGTACAACAGCCCAGGCAACCCAAACCCCAACAGCTGAAGCTAGCACAAAGAGTCAAGGTAGGAACTCTCTTTGACCAAGACTCTCAGATTGAAGAAGCATTCAACCTATTATATTACAATTAATATATATAATGAATTAAAAGTTGTCAGTCGGGCTCACAGCGTTGCATTGCGTGTGCTGGAGGTTACATATATTCAGACACAAGTCTCTATTCTTTGTGAATTGAAGGAACATTTACATATGCTGTGATTCAGCAGACGAAAGGGAAATGTCTAGACCAATCAGAATCAAGGTCCAAATGGGGACCCACTTCTTGCCCCCGAGATGCCTCTCCTTCATGCTGCAAGCCTGCATGACTTCCCCTGTACCTGCCCCATCGGAGCCCCCCCTTGTACGATGTTCTCCCCCCCCCCCCGCACACAATCTGATACTGACTAAAATTGACAAGGACTGATAATGACTGACTTTGATTATTGCTCCCAGATACTGCCGGGCCACCGACTGTTACAGGCAGACACTGCCGGGCCACCGACTGTTACAGGCAGATACTGCCGGGCCACCGACTGTTACAGGCAGACACTGCCGGGCCACCGACTGTTACAGGCAGACACTGCCGGGCCACCGACTGTTACAGGCAGATACTGCCGGGCCACCGACTGTTACAGGCAGACACTGCCGGGCCACCGACTGTTACAGGCAGACACTGTCGGGCCACCGACTGTTACAGGCAGACACTGCCGGGCCACCGACTGTTACAGGCAGACACTGCCGGGCCACCGACTGTTACAGGCAGACACTGCCGGGCCACCGACTGTTACAGGCAGACACTGCCGGGCCACCGACTGTTACAGGCAGACACTGCCGGGCCACCGACTGTTACAGGCAGACACTGCCGGGCCACCGACTGTTACAGGCAGACACTGCCGGGCCACCGACTGTTACAGGCAGACACTGCCGGGCCACCGACTGTTACAGGCAGACACTGCCGGGCCACCGACTGTGACAGGCAGACACTGCCGGGCCACCGACTGTTACAGACAGATACTGCCGGGCCACCGACTGTTACAGGCAGACACTGCCGGGCCACCGACTGTTACAGGCAGACACTGCCGGGCCACCGACTGTTACAGGCAGACACTGCCGGGCCACCGACTGTGACAGGCAGACACTGCCGGGCCACCGACTGTTACAGACAGATACTGCCGGGCCACCGACTGTTACAGGCAGACACTGCCGGGCCACCGACTGTTACAGGCAGACACTGCCGGGCCACCGACTGTTACAGGCAGACACTGCCGGGCCACCGACTGTTACAGGCAGACACTGCCGGGCCACCGACTGTTACAGGCAGACACTGCCGGGCCACCGACTGTTACAGACAGATACTGCCGGGCCACCGACTGTTACAGACAGATACTGCCGGGCCTCCGACTGTTACAGGCAGATACTGACACTGGCCACGACTGACAGATATTGTTTGGGACATTGGAACAGGAGTAGACCATTCAGCCCATCACCGACTGTTACAGACAGATACTGCCGGGCCTCCGACTGTTACAGGCAGATACTGACACTGGCCACGACTGACAGATATTGTTTGGGACATTGGAACAGGAGTAGACCATTCAGCCCATCAAGTCTACTCTGCCACTTAATAAGATCATTGCTGATCTGTGGCCTAACTCATGTACCTGCCCTCGGCCCATTGATGCCTCGCTCAAGAAAAAAATGATCTATCTCAGAATTGAACCCAACAATTGAACCAATATCCAGCACTGTTTGAGGAAGACGGTTCCACAGCTCCGACCCGCTCTGCATGGAGAAATGTTTCTCCTGAACGGCTTGGCCCTACTTGTTAGATTATCACCCCTGATTCTAGAGCCGTCAACTACTGGAAACAGTTTATACCAATCCATCCCGTCCCTCCGTGTAAATATTCTCACTCACTGACACTGACCGACACTCACTGACACTGACCGACACTCACTGATACTGACCGACACTCACTGACACTGACCGACACTCACTGACACTGACCGACACTCACTGACACTGACCGACACTCACTGACACTGACCGACACTCACTGACACTGACCAACACTCACTGATACTGACCGACACTCACTGACACTGACCGACACTCACTGATACTGACCGACACTCACTGACACTGACCGACACTCACTGACACTGACCGACACTCACTTACACTGACCGACACTCACTGACACTGACCAACACACACTCACACTGACCGACACTCACTGATACTGACCGACACTCACTGACACTGACCGACACTCACTGACACTGACCGACACTCACTGACACTGACCGACACTCACTGACACTGACCGACACACACTCACACTGACTGACACTCACTGACACTGACCGACACTCACTGACCGACACTCACTGACACTGACCGACACTCACTGACACTGACCGACACTCACTGACACTGACCGACACTCACTGACACTGACCAACACTCACTGACACTGACCGACACTCACTGATACTGACCGACACTCACTGACCCTGACCGACACACACTCACACTGACTGACACTCACTGACACTGACCGACACTCACTGACACTGACCGACACTCACTGACTCTGACCGACACTCACTGACTCTGACCGACACTCACTGACTCTGACCGACACTCACTGACTCTGACCGACACTCACTGACCCTGACCGACACTCACTGACTCTGACCGACACTCACTGACCCTGACCGATACGAACTGACACTGACAGACACTCACTGACACTGACCGACACACACTGATACTGACCGACACTCACTGATACTGACCGACACTCACTGACCCTGACCGACACTCACTGACCCTGACCGACACACACTGACCCTGACCGACACTCACTGACACTGACCGACACTCACTGACACTGACCGACACTCACTGACCCTGACCAACACTCACTGATACTGACCGACACTCACTGATACTGACCGACACTCACTGACCCTGACCGACACACACTGACCCTGACCGAGACTCACTGACACTGACCGACACACACTGACACTGACCGACACTCACTGACCCTGACCGACACACACTGACACTGACCGACACTCACTGACCCTGACCGACACACACTGACACTGACCGACACTCACTGACACTGACCGACACTCACTGATACTGACCGACACTCACTGATACTGACCGACACTCACTGACCCTGACCGACACTCACTGACCCTGACCGACACACACTGACCCTGACCGACACTCACTGACACTGACCGACACTCACTGACACTGACCGACACTCACTGACCCTGACCAACACTCACTGATACTGACCGACACTCACTGACACTGACCGACACTCACTGACACTGACCGACACACACTGACACTGACCGACACTCACTGACACTGACCGACACACACTGACACTGACCGACACTCACTGACACTGACCGACACTCACTGACCCTGACCGACACTCACTGACCCTGACCGACACTCACTGACCCTGACCGACACACACTGACACTGACCGACACTCACTGACACTGACCGACACTCACTGACCCTGACCGACACTCACTGACCCTGACCGACACACACTGACACTGACCGACACTCACTGACACTGACCGACACTCACTGACCCTGACCGACACTCACTGACACTGACCGACACTCACTGATACTGACCGACACTCACTGACACTGACCGACACTCACTGACGCTGACCGACACTCACTGACACTGACCGACACACACTGACACTGACCGACACTCACTGACACTGACCGACACTCACTGACCCTGACCGACACTCACTGATACTGACCGACACTCACTGACCCTGACCGACACTCACTGACCCTGACCGACACTCACTGACCCTGACCGACACACACTGACACTGACCGACACTCACTGACACTGACCGACACTCACTGACCCTGACCGACACTCACTGACCCTGACCGACACACACTGACCGACACTCACTGACCCTGACCGACACTCACTGACCCTGACCGACACTGACCGACACACACTGACACTGACCGACACTCACTGACACTGACCGACACTCACTGACCCTGACCGACACTCACTGACACTGACCGACACTCACTGATACTGACCGACACTCACTGACACTGACCGACACTCACTGACACTGACCGACACACACTGACACTGACCGACACTCACTGACACTGACCGACACTCACTGACCCTGACCGACACTCACTGATACTGACCGACACTCACTGACCCTGACCGACACTCACTGACCCTGACCGACACTCACTGACCCTGACCGACACACACTGACACTGACCGACACTCACTGACACTGACCGACACTCACTGACCCTGACCGACCCTCACTGACCCTGACCGACACACACTGACACTGACCGACACTCACTGACACTGACCGACACACACTGACACTGACCGACACTCACTGACACTGACCGACACTCACTGACCCTGACCGACACTCACTGATACTGACCGACACTCACTGACCCTGACCGACACTCACTGACCCTGACCGACACTCACTGACCCTGACCGACACACACTGACACTGACCGACACTCACTGACACTGACCGACACTCACTGACCCTGACCGACACTCACTGACCCTGACCGACACACACTGACACTGACCGACACTCACTGACACTGACCGACACTCACTGACCCTGACCGACACTCACTGACCCTGACCGACACACACTGACCGACACTCACTGACCCTGACCGACACTCACTGACCCTGACCGACACTGACCGACACACACTGACACTGACCGACACTCACTGACACTGACCGACACTCACTGACCCTGACCGACACTCACTGACACTGACCGACACTCACTGATACTGACCGACACTCACTGACACTGACCGACACTCACTGACACTGACCGACACTCACTGACACTGACCGACACACACTGACACTGACCGACACTCACTGACACTGACCGACACTCACTGACCCTGACCGACACTCACTGATACTGACCGACACTCACTGACCCTGACCGACACTCACTGACCCTGACCGACACTCACTGACCCTGACCGACACACACTGACACTGACCGACACTCACTGACACTGACCGACACTCACTGACACTGACCGACACTCACTGACCCTGACCAACACTCACTGATACTGACCGACACTCACTGATACTGACCGACACTCACTGACCCTGACCGACACACACTGACCCTGACCGAGACTCACTGACACTGACCGACACACACTGACACTGACCGACACTCACTGACCCTGACCGACACACACTGACACTGACCGACACTCACTGACCCTGACCGACACACACTGACACTGACCGACACTCACTGACACTGACCGACACTCACTGATACTGACCGACACTCACTGATACTGACCGACACTCACTGACCCTGACCGACACTCACTGACCCTGACCGACACACACTGACCCTGACCGACACTCACTGACACTGACCGACACTCACTGACACTGACCGACACTCACTGACCCTGACCAACACTCACTGATACTGACCGACACTCACTGACACTGACCGACACTCACTGACACTGACCGACACACACTGACACTGACCGACACTCACTGACCCTGACCGACACACACTGACACTGATCGACACTCACTGACCCTGACCGACACACACTGACACTGACCGACACTCACTGACACTGACCGACACACACTGACACTGACCGACACTCACTGACACTGACCGACACACACTGACACTGACCGACACTCACTGACACTGACCGACACTCACTGACCCTGACCGACACTCACTGACCCTGACCGACACTCACTGACCCTGACCGACACACACTGACACTGACCGACACTCACTGACACTGACCGACACTCACTGACCCTGACCGACACTCACTGACCCTGACCGACACACACTGACACTGACCGACACTCACTGACACTGACCGACACTCACTGACCCTGACCGACACTCACTGACACTGACCGACACTCACTGATACTGACCGACACTCACTGACACTGACCGACACTCACTGACGCTGACCGACACTCACTGACACTGACCGACACACACTGACACTGACCGACACTCACTGACACTGACCGACACTCACTGACCCTGACCGACACTCACTGATACTGACCGACACTCACTGACCCTGACCGACACTCACTGACCCTGACCGACACTCACTGACCCTGACCGACACACACTGACACTGACCGACACTCACTGACACTGACCGACACTCACTGACCCTGACCGACACTCACTGACCCTGACCGACACACACTGACCGACACTCACTGACCCTGACCGACACTCACTGACCCTGACCGACACTGACCGACACACACTGACACTGACCGACACTCACTGACACTGACCGACACTCACTGACCCTGACCGACACTCACTGACACTGACCGACACTCACTGATACTGACCGACACTCACTGACACTGACCGACACTCACTGACACTGACCGACACACACTGACACTGACCGACACTCACTGACACTGACCGACACTCACTGACCCTGACCGACACTCACTGATACTGACCGACACTCACTGACCCTGACCGACACTCACTGACCCTGACCGACACTCACTGACCCTGACCGACACACACTGACACTGACCGACACTCACTGACACTGACCGACACTCACTGACCCTGACCGACCCTCACTGACCCTGACCGACACACACTGACACTGACCGACACTCACTGACACTGACCGACACACACTGACACTGACCGACACTCACTGACACTGACCGACACTCACTGACCCTGACCGACACTCACTGATACTGACCGACACTCACTGACCCTGACCGACACTCACTGACCCTGACCGACACTCACTGACCCTGACCGACACACACTGACACTGACCGACACTCACTGACACTGACCGACACTCACTGACCCTGACCGACACTCACTGACCCTGACCGACACACACTGACACTGACCGACACTCACTGACACTGACCGACACTCACTGACCCTGACCGACACTCACTGACCCTGACCGACACACACTGACCGACACTCACTGACCCTGACCGACACTCACTGACCCTGACCGACACTGACCGACACACACTGACACTGACCGACACTCACTGACACTGACCGACACTCACTGACCCTGACCGACACTCACTGACACTGACCGACACTCACTGATACTGACCGACACTCACTGACACTGACCGACACTCACTGACACTGACCGACACTCACTGACACTGACCGACACACACTGACACTGACCGACACTCACTGACACTGACCGACACTCACTGACCCTGACCGACACTCACTGATACTGACCGACACTCACTGACCCTGACCGACACTCACTGACCCTGACCGACACTCACTGACCCTGACCGACACACACTGACACTGACCGACACTCACTGACACTGACCGACACTCACTGACCCTGACCGACACTCACTGACCCTGACCGACACACACTGACACTGACCGACACTCACTGACACTGACCGACACTCACTGACCCTGACCGACACTCACTGACACTGACCGACACTCACTGATACTGACCGACACTCACTGACACTGACCGACACTCACTGACACTGACCGACACTCACTGATACTGACCGACACTCACTGACACTGACCGACACTCACTGATACTGACCGACACTCACTGACCGACACTCACTGATACTGACCGACACTCACTGACCGACACTCACTGACCCTGACTGATACTTGTTTCCTCAGAAGGAACTCTTCAAAATGCAGCTAATGAAAATACAACAAAACTTACTCCAACTTATAAATCAAAGAAAGGGTTTAATAAAGAAACATCTTCACTCCAAACTTGGGGCCTTGCTCTGGGCCACTCCAAAATGGTGTTTTATTAGCCTGCAAGTTCTCTCTGACTGTGGCACGCTTCAACATATTACTGAGCTCTCGGACATTATAGTTCCCATCTGGTCTTATCTTATCATACGCCTCAACAACTCTGTTTCTTTTTCGTTGCCCTGTTCTTCTTTTTCCATTGACCTTTCTCTGATGATGGGAATGGGATCAATACTGTTTCGATATCCCTGTTTACTCACCGTTACACCAGATGTACTTTGTCAGACATCAGGACCAAGATATCGAAAGTCACCAGCTGCTTGGCTCCCTACTTTAAATTCTGTTTTCAGCTTCTCAATTATCCTTTTCAAATTCTTCTGAGCCACTCCATTGGAAATCATCCACAGGCATTATAAAAATTCCAGCTAATTTTCCTTTAGCCTTCCAGTAAAACATTGCTTTTAACTGGACACAGCCAGTCCTCAGTAACACAGATCGTACAGAAAAATACCAAATTCTTGATGCATCACTTAACCCATATACACATTTATTTAATTATCTTTGACCTGCTTCTTTGGGCGGCCTTTGAAATGTTTGTCCTGCGGAAATGCTGCTTTGATATTGATTGATTTACACATCCAATTATGATGTTTCAGTGTCACTTTCCCTGCTGTGGGTGAATCAACCCTAATGTCTCTCCCATCCAAATGTTCCTCATACCCACAGCCAATAATCTGGCTTTAGCTTTATACGTTCCATCTTGCAAAGCTTTCTCTGTGCACATCCACCGCTGGGACAAAGCAGGTTACTCTTCACCTGGTACCTTGGTGTACACTCCAAACTCCTTCTAACTGTCCAACTTCCTTTGTTTGGCCTCTCTTACTTCTGCGAGCTCCATTTTGTTTGCAGCTATCAATGCTTCCCTATCATGGGGGCTTCTACTCCTATTCCTATCATTGGTTTGATTCCTAGCCTTCCTCGTTCAGCTCCAGCCTCCGCTGTGTTGTCTGTTTCTGTCAGGGCTGCTACTCTCAGTCCGCTGTTCTCCGTTGACACATCTTTGGTAACAGATTTGTGACTTTTTCCTGGGTTCACGAATGCTTACTGTTGTCGTCTGATGTCGTCTATATGGATTTCAGTAAGGCATTTGACAAAGTCCCACATGGCAGGTTGGTTAAGAAGGTTAAGGTTCATGGGATACAAGGAGAAGTGGCTCGATGGGTGGAGAACTGGCTTGGCCATAGGAGACAGAGGGTAGTGGTCGAAGAGTCTTTTTCCGGCTGGAGGTCTGTGACCAGTGGTGTTCCGCAGGGCTCTGTACTAGGACCTCTGCTATTTGTGATATATATAAATGATTTGGAAGAAGGTGTAACTGGTGTAATCAGCAAGTTTGCGGATGACACGAAGATGGCTGGAATTGCGGATAGCGAAGAGCATTGTCGGGCAATACAGCAGGATATAGATAGGCTGGAAAATTGGGCGGAGAGGTGGCAGATGGAATTTAATCCGGATAAATGCGAAGTGATGCATTTTGGAAGAAATAATGTAGGGAGGAGTTATACAATAAATGGCAGAGTCATCAGGAGTATAGAAACACAGAGGGACCTAGGTGTGCAAGTCCACAAATCCTTGAAGGTGGCAACACAGGTGGAGAAGGTGGTGAAGAAGGCATATGGTATGCTTGCCTTTATAGGACGGTGTATAGAGTATAAAAGCTGGAGTCTGATGATGCAGCTGTATAGAACGTTGGTTAGGCCACATTTGGAGTACTGCGTCCAGTTCTGGTCGCCGCACTACCAGAAGGACGTGGAGGCATTGGAGAGAGTGCAGAGAAGGTTTACCAGGATGTTGCCTGGTATGGAGGGTCTTAGCTATGAGGAGAGATTGGGTAGACTGGGGTTGTTCTCCTTGGAAAGACGGAGAATGAGGGGAGATCTAATAGAGGTGTACAAGATTATGAAGGGTATAGATAGGGTGAACAGTGGGAAGCTTTTTCCCAGGTCGGAGTTGACGATCACGAGGGGTCACGGGCTCAAGCTGAGAGGGGCGAAGTATAACTCAGACATCAGAGGGACCTTTTTTACACAGAGGGTGGTAGGGGCCTGGAATGTGCTGCCAAGTAGGGTGGTGGAGGCAGGCACGCTGACATCGTTTAAGACTTACCTGGATAGTCACATGAGCAGTCTGGGAATGGAGGGATACAAACGATTGGTCTAGTTGGACCAAGGAGCGGCACAGGCTTGGAGGGCCGAAGGGCCTGTTTCCTGTGCTGTACTGTTCTTTGTTCTTTGTCTCATCGTCAGGGTTGAGGTCTCGCTTTTTTTGTTTCCATCTGTCCAGCCCATTTTCCCAATCTATAGCTTTGGCTTCTGGTCCTCGCTCTTGGATGTTGAGCCAGTGTTTGTACTTTCCTGAGGCCTTTCCTGCTTTCCCGATTATAGTGGCCTCCCTCCACTCTCTTGACCCTTCGGTATGTATGATACCACTGTGCCTACTTTGGGTAGCTGAACCTTTGAAGCAGCAGCTTCATCCCCTGCTTCACTGGTACATTGTTGATCATCAGATTCCCTCTCAGCTATTGTTGACTGCTCCTCATAATAGCTCTGGGTATGAGCATGTGAGGTACAAGGGGCCTCCTGCATCTTGCTCAGATACTCCAAATTCCAACTCAAGTCCCACTACTCTCGAAGAGTGGGCTCGCCCTGTCTGATTACCGTGTTGTACTATAACTACTTTGCCGTCTGTTTCTATCACTTTCCCGGGCCCTTTCCACTCTTTTTTGCCCTCTCTTTTATAGTGGACCCTATCCCCTTTCTCAAAGTATACCCCGATAGTCTTATGTGATGCCTTAGGGCCCTTCTTATCCGTTCTGAAACCTCAGCCTTAATGATGGCCTTTCTCTTAGTTGTGCAGAAAACATGGAGCTAATGCTTGTCCCTTTGATGCGCAATAAATCACACGGGAGGCTGGATGTACCCGGGAAATAAAGGCTTTTATTACCAACAATAACGGAGCTACTATATACAATATACAATCCCAGACTAAAGGGTCACCAGGCAGAGCAGTGACCTTTATACCTCTCCCGGAAGGCGGAGCCAACTGGAGTGTACCATAGGACTATATTACCAGGTAGAACAGCCCAACCCTAACCCCAACAGTAACATATCTACAGACTCATAGTACTGGCCAGACCCTGGCTCAGCACTCCTGGTGGTAACCAACAATGGTTCACCACATTCACCCCTCCTTTAAAAACAAAGGCCGGCGGGGCACAAAAACAGAACAACTGTTCATCTGTCTATAAGTTCAATCGTTTTGGGGACCGCACCTTCTCTGCGACCTCCTCAACACCGGCGATGACGCCGGTTCAGGCAATCACGGTGACCTTCTCTCCAAGGCGGTGTCCAGTAGCTCCTCCAATTCCTCGCGGGCCGGTAGACCATGAGGTGGTGACAATCCGCTGGACTCGAGCACGCCTCGAGGTGGTGACAATCTCCTGGACTCAGGCAAGCTGTACACGGGAGTAAGAGGGTTAAGTGGTGGTCCCGATACTGCCCGCGCCATGTCAGGAGAAGAGATAATGGTCGGGGGGTCCCTAACTGGGGGTGTGGGAGCGACTGGGGTTTCCAAGCCCCCTGCAGGCGCCAGATCTCGAATCGAGACCGTGTCCTCTCGCCCGTCAGGATATGCCACATAGGCATATTGAGGGTTGGCGTGGAGGAGATGGACCTGTTCGACCAAAGGGTCGGACTTGCGGGTCCTAACATGCCGCCGCAGGAGGACAGGTCCTGAGTACATCAACCAAGACGGTAATGAGATCCCAGAGGAAGACTTCCTAGGGAATTAAAACATTCTCTCATGAGGAGTAGCGTTGGTTGCCGTACACAGGAGTGAGCGGATGGAATGGAGCGCATCAGGGAGTACCTCTTGCCAACGGGAGACTGGAAGACCTTTAGACCTCAACGCCAGTAAGACAGCCTTCCAGACTGTAGCATTCTCTCGTTCAACCTGCCCGTTACCCCTAGGATTGTAGCTCGTGGTTCTACTAGAGGCAATCCCATTTAAGAGCAGGTATTGCCTCAAGTCGTCGCTCATGAACGACGAGCCCCTATCACTGTGGATATAACAGGGGTAACCGAACAGAGTGAAAAGATCCCGTAATGCTTTGATAACCGTGGCAGCGGTCATATCAGAACAGGGAATGACAAAAGGGAATCGTGAGTACTCGTCAATCACATTGAGGAAGTGCACGTTCCGATCTGTCGAGGGAAGGGGGCCCTTGAAGTCCACACTCAGTCTTTCAAATGGACGAGTGGCCTTAATGAGGTGTGCCCTGTCAGGTCGGTAGAAGTGCGGTTTGCATTAAGCACATACCTGGCAGCTTCGAGTTATGGACCTGACATCCTCCACCGAGTAGGGTAGATTCCGGGCCTTTATAAAATGGAAGAGCCGAGTGACCCCCGGATGGCAGAGGTCATTGTGGAGAGCCTGTAATCGATTCTCCTGCACACTAGCGCATGTTCCACGCGACAGGGCGTCCGAGGACTCGTTGAGCTTCCCTGGACGGTACATGATATCATAATTGTAGGTGGAGAGTTCGCTTCTCCACCTCAAGATTTTATCATTCTTGATCTTACCCCGTAACGTGTTGTTGAACATGAACGCCACGGACCACTGGTCCGTGAGCAGAGTGAACCGTTTTCCCGCCAAGTAATGGCGCCAATGCCGAACGGCCTCCACAATGGCCTGGGCCACTTTTTCCACCGCAGAATGACGAATTTCGGGGCCTTGGAGGGTGCGAGAGAAAAAGGCGACGGGCCTGCCCGCCTGGTTAAGTGCGGCGGCCAGGGCGAAATCAGATGCATCACTCTCCACCTGGAAGGGGATGGACTCATCAATAGCGTGCATCGTGGCTTTCGCGATGTCGGCTTTTATTCCTGCAAAGGCTAAGCGAGCCTCTGTTGTTAGGGGACAGGAGGTAGACTTGATGAGCGGACGGGCTTTGTCCGCGTAATTGGGAACCCACTGTGCATAGTATGAGAAGAAGCCTAAGCATCTTCTCAGTGCTTTGATGCTAGTGGGCAGGGGAAGTTCGAGGAGGGGACGCATACGGTCTGGATCAGGGCCGAGGACCCCGTTTTCCACCACGTATCCGAGGATAGCTAGGCGGCGCTTGCGAAACACACTTCTCCCTGTTGTAGGTCAGATTCAGGCGAGATGCAGTGCGTAAGAATCTAATAAAGTTGGCATCGTGGTCCTGCTGGTCATGGCCGCAGATGGTGACATTATCCAGGTACGGGAAGGTAGCCCGCAGCCCGTTCTGGTCCACCATTCGGTCCATTGCACGCTGGAAGACCGAGACCCCATTCGTGACACCAAAGGGAACCCTTAAAAAATGGTACAAGCGACCATCCGCCTCAAAGGCTGTGTATTTTCGGTCCTCTGGGCAAATGGGGAGCTGGTGGTAGGCAGACTTCAAGTCGATGGTGGAGAACACCCGGTACTGCGCAATCTGATTGACCATGTCAGATATGCGCGGGAGGGGATACGCATCCAGCTGCGTGTATCTGTTAATGGTCTGACTATAGTCTATGACCATCCGGGGTTTGTTCCCACTCTTAACCACCATGACTTGCGCTCTCCATGGACTAGCGCTAGGTTGGATGATTCCCTCCTTGAGGAGCTGCTGAACTTCAGATCGAATGAAGATCCGATCCTCAGCGCTGTAACGCCTGCTCTTTGTTGCGATGGGCTTGCAGCCTGGCACGAGATTCTGGAATAGGGAGGGTGGGGTAATCCTGAGCGTCGAGAGGTTACATGTGGAGCGCTTTGGGCAATTTAGAGGTTGCAGTGCTCCCACTGAAAGCGGAGGGAGTGGCCCATCGTACTGCAGGGTTACACTCTTCAGGTGGGCCATAAAATCTAGTCCTAGGAGTATCGGCGCGCAAAGGTGTGGTAACACAAGGAGCCTGAAGCTCTCGTAAACCATGCCCTGCACCGTCAGGTTGACCACGCAGCACCCTAGCACGGTGACAGACCGGGACCTTGACGCCATCGAAATTGTCTGCTTGACAGTCCGAATCTGGAGACTGCACCGCTTCACGGTGTCAGGGTGAATGAAGCTCTCCGTACTCCCACTGTCAAACAAACAATAAATCTGGCGTCCGTTTACCTGTATGTCCATCATGGACTTGTCGAGTCTGTGAGGCTTGGCCTGGTCCAGGATGATTGACGCCACCATTGGATCGTGAGTTCAACTGCAGGCAGCTGAGCTGGTTGATGACAGCCCCTGCTGGTCGTTTGCGGTCGGTGCCGACCAAAATGGCTGCCCCCATAGTTCGCACGTGGTCGATGGCGCCAAAAACGGCGGCCCCTGCAGGTCGCACGTGTCTTGCGACTCCGTCATTAGCAATGGCGACGCTCTGGAATCGCACGTGGTGGAAGACCTCGAAGACGCTGAAGACAGGGAGACTGGCTCCGGGGAATCACACGCCGCACTGCTATGTTTGGAGGGTGGTTTGGTCCTGCAGACTTTGGAATAATGCCCCTTCTTGCCACAGGCGGAGCACAATACCACCCCCCCACAGAAGTAACACCGCGGGCCTCCTGGAGCTGCTGCCGTCGTCAGGTCCGAGGCTGGAAATGCAATCGCGCAGTTTTTCGAAACCGCTGAATAAAGTGGAGTCTGCGGCTGCCCCTGCCACAATGTCCCCACGCGGTCGTCGGGGTACATCTCCAGACTGTTGGAGGCCGTTTCTAGAGCGTCAGCTAATTCTACGGTTTTAGTGAGGTCGAGGTTACCTTGCTCTAGCAGCCGAAGGCGAATGTACGACGAGCCGATTCCCGCCACGAATGCATCTCGAACTAGGTCGCTCATATACTGGGCTGCCGACACTGACTTGCAGTTGCAGGCTGTGGCTAGCTGCTGAAGTTCACACAGGTACTGTTCCGTCGTTTCGCCGGGCTGCCGCCGTCGAGTGGCGAGAAGGTGTCGAGCATGGATCTCATTCGGCGGTTTGTTGTATCGCTTTTTGAGAAGCTCGATGGCCCCTTTGTAGTCTTGAGCCTCACGGATCGCTAAGTATACAGCGTCGCTTACCCTCGCGTGGAGGACCCGCAGTCTGTCGGCGTCGTTTTGAACCGCTGTGGAGGCGTCGAGGTCATCTTGGAAACACTTCAACCAATGGTCGAAAGTGTTCGATGCTCCCGCCGCACGTGGGTCCAACGGAAGCCGCTCGGGTTTCAGCATTTGCTCCATGGTTTTCCTTTGTTTTTGTCAAAAAAAAATTTTTGTTGGTAATAAAATTGATGCGCGATAAATCACACGGGAGGCAGGATGTACCCGGGAAATAAAGGCTTTTATTACCAACAATAACGGAGCTACTATATACAATATACAATCCCAGACTAAAGGGTCACCAGGCAGAGCAGTGACCTTTATACCTCTCCCGGAAGGCGGAGCCAACTGGAGTGTACCATAGGACTATATTACCAGGTAGAACAGCCCAACCCTAACCCCAACAGTAACATACCTACAGACTCATAGTACTGGCCAGACCATGGCTCAGCACTCCTGGTGGTAACCAACAATGGTTCACCACACCCTTCTAGCACCCTTCTTCCTCCCATATACCAACTGGTATGGACTATAGCCCCCCATCATTTGTAATAATTTTTTTGTGTGCACTGCCCATGCTAATGCAACCTGCAATTTACAGCCTGGTTGATCCGCCAAGGTTTTATGCAACACGTCACCTATAACTTGATTCCTTTCACAGAGGCCATTGCTGAATGGGCTCTCTGCTGCAAAGAACAAAAAACAAAGAAAATTACAGCACAGGAACAGGCCCTTTGGCCCTCCAAGCCTGCACCGACCATGCTGTCCAACTGAACTAAAACCCCCTACCCTTCCGGGGACCATATCCCTCTATTCCCATCCTATTCATGTATTTGTCCAGATGCCCCTTAAAACTCACTATCATATCTGCAGTGTGCATTATTTCAATATTTAAATTTTCGCACATATTTTGAAACTCATAATTTGCGAATTCGCCCCCATTGTCCGACAAAAATTTAGATGGTGTCCCTACTCCTGTTCCAATCCAGTGGCTCATGATTTTATCAATAATGGTCTTTTTATCTTTGCTATTAACCTCTGTGGATATGCTAAACCTGGTGGTCATGTACACAAAGGATAGACGCCTTTGCCCTTGTCCCATATCTTTAGATCCATTGCCACTACATCATTGAAATCTTGTGCTAACGGTAGACTCACAACTGGATGTGGGGATGTCCTATATTTTATGCAAATTTCACACTAGGCTGATATTTGTTCTATGAGATCATTATATCCTTTGTCCAGCACACCTGCGTCATACAGCAGTGCTCTCAGACTCGATGGTGCTGGATCAGCAAACTACTTACGGAGTTTCAGAATAATCTTCCTTTTGTCCATCATGCTGTTGCTAGTGACACTAATGCCTCATGAATCCTTTGGTCTGATCATTTCGCTTCACTTAAAGGAAGACAATAATGGCCAGATCTTGTAAAGTGTAGATCCACAGTTTTCCCAAATACCACAGCTTTATCCTGTTTCAAATCGATGGTCATCTGAGCTTTCTTCATCACAGACCCGCTTAACAACAAAGGTGTATCACTGGAAACTAATCTGTACTTATAAATAAACTGATTCTCGCAATCTCACAGAGAAGTATCACCCTTTTGGAGAATGTTAGAGTGTTGTCATCACCAAACCTAAAGCAGGTGGAACTATCATGTTCTTTTACTTTCATTCGGTCTTTATGATCAAGAGGCCTTAAATAACAATCTAGCCAATCTTGGCTGCAGACAGTAGATGTACATCCACTCTCTAAAACAGCTTGAAAGACGCTCATTATGAGATTCAACATTTCTGCCACCAATGCAATGCCTCCCTGATCCTTATCCTCATCACTGTCGGTTTCCACGTATTCTGTGTCACATGTGGTTTCAAAGACCCGATTTCTTATTTTCCGGCAGTTTATAATGAAGTGGTAATGGGGGAAATCGCATTGGAAACAGCAATTCCCAATCCCTCGAGCATTCCTTCGATTTAAATGTCTTTTATCAGTATCCCATGTGTGTCTTCTTTCTCCATTTACAAATCGGTTATAACCGTTTTCGACACTGGGTCTGTTATTAACGTAACTGTCTCTGTTTAAAGGCCTTCCTGTCCCATTTGGTCTGGACACGCGGCAGAGTCACCATTGACTCCTCTGTTCTGGGCACTGTGGCATTCCGGTCTGCATTGAACAAGGTGGCAGGAAGGATTGTTTCCCAAAAAACTTTTTTAATAATCAAAGAGAGGCTCTGTTCCGCTTAATTGTGATTACTAAAAGAGTATGCATATATGACAGACATGCACAGTCCAACAACTTAAAGGCCAATACTGCATCTGGAATCTCCAAATTAACTTTCATTAACCCGTTATGGCCCCTATCAAAATCCATGATTTACTCTTCCATGGACTGGGTGTCTTGTCTCCTAATCCTGTCAAACATCACCCATCCTTCATAATTCTCCAAGAACTCATCTTTCTGGTAAAACTGATCTAAGTATTGTAACAGGAGCTGGAGCCCTTCTTCTTTATTCAGGGCATCTGCTGTCCAATAGGAAAATACTTTGCTTCTTACCTTATTCCTAATTGGAAGCGACAAAGGTAATGCCATACATTGCCTTTTTTTTGGTATTGTGGTGACAAGGGTCCACATTTCCACCTCTGCCTCCCATTGCCGATATAGAACATAGAACATAGAAAAGCTACAGCACAAACAGGCCCTTCAGCCCACAAGTTGAGCCGAACATGTCCCTACCTACTAGGCTTACCTATAACCCTCTATCTTACTAACTTCCATGAACTTATCCAAAAGTCTCTTAAAAGACCCGATCGAATCAGCCTCCACCACCACTGCTGGCAGCCGATTCCACGCACCCACCACCCTCTGAGTGAAAAACGTACCCCTAACATCTCCTCTGTACCTACTCTCCAGCACCCTAAACTTGTGACCTCTTGTGGCAATCATTTCAGCCCTGGCTAAAAGCCTCTGAGAATCCACTCGAACAATATGGTTCGGCATCTGAAAAGACAGGAGGACAATCCAATCCTACCGGGTTACTTCGACCTTCTGCCATGTTGCAGCACTTCTTCAGAAACAAACACCAAGTTACAATGGTTTTCTTCTGCTACCAATGCTTCCTCAGAAGGAACTCTTCAAAATGCAGCCAAGGAAAATACAACAGAACTTACTCCAACTTATACATCAAAGAAAGGGTTTAATAAAGAAACATCTTTACTCCAAACTTGGGGCCTCGGCCTGGGCCACTCCAAGCTTCCCACAATTCTAAACAGTTCCTTATTTATAATGAATCAGCTGGTCAGCTGACTATTACATCACTCTGTAATTCATTCCATGGTTTACTGGGTCAGATGACCCTTACATCTTGTTCCCATTGGTCACATTACATCAAATACGAAGTTGTCACCGGTTATATTCTAACACAACCGACCGACACACACTGACACTGACCAACACTCACTGACACTGACCGACACTCACTGACACTGACCGACACTCACTGACGCTTGCTGACACTCTGATACTGACCGACACTCACTGACACTGACCGACACTCACTGACACTGACCGACACTCACTGACACTGACCGACACTCACTGACACTGACCAACACTCACTGACACTGACCGACACACACTGATACTGACCGACACTCACTGACACTGACCGACACTCACTGACACTGACCGACACTCACTGACACTGACCGACACACACTGATACTGACCGACACTCACTGACACTGACCAACACTCACTGACACTGACCGACACTCACTGACACTGACCGACACTCACTGACACTGACCGACACTCACTGACACTGACCGACACACACTGACACTGACCAACACTCACTCACGCAATTTCCTCCCTTGCCTCTCTCAGTATTCTGGGGTATATCCCATCAGGCCCTGGGAATTTGTCTACCTTAATGTTTCTCAAGAACCCCAATACCTCCTCCTTTTTGATCTCAACATGATTCTACACACCCTTTCCCAGACTCATCATCCACCAAGTCCTTCTCTTTGGTGAATACTGACGCAAAGTGCTCATTTAATACCTCGCCCATTTCCTCTGGCTCCACGCATAGATTCCCTCCCCTGTCCTTGAGTGGGCCAACCCTCTCCCTGGCTACCCTCTTGCTCTTTGTATAAAAAGCCTTGGGATTTTCCTTAATCCTGCTGGCCAATGCTTTTTCATGACCCCTTTTAGCCCACCTTACTCCTAGCTTAAGTTTCTTTCTGCTTTCCTTGTATTCCACACTTGCTTCGTGTGTTCCCAGCCTCCGGGCTTTGACAAATGCTTCCTTTTTCTCTTTGACTAGGCTCACAATATCTCTCATTATCCAAGGTTCCCAAAACTTCCCATACTTGCCATACAACAAGGAACCATTCAGTAATAAGGAGACAGTTACAAGATGGCATGGTGGCACAGTGGTTAGCACTGCTGCCTCACAGCGCCAGGGAACCAGGTTCAATTCCAGCCATGGGTCACTGTCTGGGTGGAGTTTGCACATTCTCCCCGTGCCTGCGTGGGTTTCCTCCCACACTCCAAAGATGTGCAGGTTAGGTTGATTGGCCATTGTAAATTGCCCCTTAGTGTCAGGGGATTAGCAGGGCAAATACTTGGGGTTACGGGGATAGGGCCTGGGTAGGATTGTTGTCGGTGCAGGCTCGATGGGCCAAATGGCCTCCTTCTGCACTGAATGGATTCTATGAATTCTATTCTATTCTATGAACTTATCCTTCATCCTTACAGGAATGTGCTGGCCCTGAATCCCTATCAACTTACACTTGAAAGCCTCCCACATGCGAGATGTTGATTTGCCCTCAAACATCTGCCCTCAATCTACATTCTTCAGTTCCTGCCTAATATTGTTGTAATTAGCCATCCCCCAATTTAGCACCTTAACTTGAGGACTACACTTATCTTTATCCATCAGTACCTTAAAGCTTACTGAATTGTGGTCACTGTTCCCAAACTGCTCCCCTACTGAAACACCCGGCCAGACTCATTCCCCAATACCAGGTCCAGTATGGCCCCTTCCCTAGTTGGACTATCTACACACTGTTTCAAGAAGCCCTCCTAGATGCTCCTTACAAAAGGCTTGAGTGCCTTGCTATTCCCAGTAGCGGTGCGCTGAGAACCCTCCCCCATGGACTTCCACATGCAGGATTCCTCCGGCGAAGTCAGGAATGGTCATTCCTGTTGGAGGCTAATCAGAGACAATGTGGTCATCGCTGTGGGGTGCAGCAACATTTATTAGTGGCAATGACTGTGCAGTCAAACTCAGTGCTCATATATCAAAAGTGCAAGTGAAACTTCACAGTGCCTAATTCATCAATCTAACTGGTGCGTTCCTTCACCCACGCCGTCAGACCCACTTTCCCAGGTCTGGCACCCCGCAGTTGGAGCCGCCTTGCGGAAGTGCCCTCCGTGCCCTTTGCTGCTGCATGTAGAGGTTTCCTGTATGGGCTGCTGCTGCTGCACACCTTCCATTACCGTGCCCTCGCCTGTTACCTGGATACACCTTGGCACGCCTTGTTGTTGTCCAGCGGGCAGAGGTCCCCAGTGGAGATTCCTCCAAGGAGGGATCCTCCCCCAATACATCGGGGACCTGGGCTGGAGGCTCCTGCATGCAGCAGTACCATACAACTGTAAATTGTACCGCTTCATGGGCTCCCAAGAAACCTGCCCCTTTTTGCGGTCTTGTGGAGTCCGTGGACCATGTATATATTTACTGTCTTAAGCTGCACTCCTTTCTGTGTTACCTCAAAAACATTTTATTGATGTTTAGTTTGCATTTCAGTCCCACGCTCCTGATCCAGGTACCTGACGTGGGAGGGGTGGCGGGGGCGGCGGGGGGGCCGGGGGTGGGGGGGGTACCTCCTTGTGGGCCTGTCCACACTCGCCAGAAAAAGGTCCAGGCAGTAGGCGACTCGTCCGACCCAACTGACCCTCTACCACAGCTGCATTCATGGACAGCTATCCCTGGAGAGGGAGCATGCAGAGTCCACGGGCAGTGTTTACTCCCTCCTGCCTGTTGGGCGCCGCAGGGGCTGGGGTGTATTATTGGCCCTCTTAATCACATTTTGATTTGACGTTTTAAGCTTGCTTTACACTTATTTTTTGTTTTGGGTGGTTGCCCCTCTTTATAAGGGGCTGCCCCTTTTACTTTGTCCCTCATTTTATTTGATTTACTTTACGCAAGACAAACAATAGCTGATCTGCCTGAAAGCTTTAGGACTCTTCTCAACAGCCTCTCAGTCGGTCCAGTGTGGCCATCGAGTCAGAGAGGTTTACAGCATGGAAACAGGCCCTTCGGCCCAACTTGTTCAAACTGCCCTTTTTTTAAAAATCCCGAAGCTAACCCCAATTGCCTGCATTTGGCCCATATCCCTCTATACCCATCTTACCCATGTAACTATCTAAATGCTCTTTAAAAGATAAAATTGTACCCGCCTCTACTACTACCTCTGGCAGCTTGTTCCAGACACTCACCAACCTTTGTGAAAAAATTGCCCCTCTGGACACTTTTCCATCTCTCCCCTCTCACCTTAAACCTATGCCCTCTAGTTTTAGACTCCCCTACCTTTGGGAAAAGATATTGACTATCTATCTTGTCTATGCCCCTCATTATTTTATAGACCTCTATAAGGTCACCCCTCAGTCTCCTACGCTCCAGAGAAAAATTTCCCAGTCTATTCAGCCTCTCCTTATAACTCAATCCATCAAGTCCCGGTAGCATCTTGTAAATCTTTTCTGCACTCTTTCTAGTTTAATAATATCCTTTCTATAATAGGGTGACCAGAATTGCACACAGTATTCCAAGTGTGGCATCACCAATGGCTTGTACAACTTCAACAAGACGTTCCAACTCCTGTATTCAACGTTCTGACTGATGAAACCAAGCATGCCGAATGCCTTCTTCACCACTCTGTCCACCTGTGACCCCACTTTCAAGGAGCTATGAACATGTACTCCTAGATCTCTTTGTTCTGTAACTCTCCCCAATGCCCTACCATTACATAAGAACATAAGAAATAGGAGCAGGAGTAGGCCATCTAGCCCCTCGAGCCTGCCCCGCCATTCAATAAGATCATGGCTGATCTGAAGTGGATCAGTTCCACTTACCCGCTTGATCCCTATAACCCCTAATTCCCTTACCGATCAGGAATCCATCTATCCGTGATTTAAACATATTCAACAAGGTAGCCTCCACCACTTCAGTGGGCAGAGAATTCCAGAGATTCACCACCCTCTGAGAGAAGAAGTTCCTCCTCAACTCTGTCCTAAACTGACCCCCCTTTATTTTGAGGCTGTGCCCACTAGTTGTAGTTTCCTTTCTAAGTGGAAAGAATCTCTCCACCTCTACCCTATCCAGCCCCTTCATTATCTTATAGGTCTCTATAAGATCCCCCCTCAGCCTTCTAAAATTCCAACGAGTACAAACCCAATCTGCTCAGTCTCTCCTCATAATCAACACCCCTCATCTCTGGTATCAACCTGGTGAACCTTCTCTGCACTCCCTCCAAGGCCAATATATCCTTCCGCAAGTAAGGGGACCAATACTGCACACAGTATTCCAGCTGCGGCCTCACCAATGCCCTGTACAGATGCAGCACGACATCACTGCTTTTATATTGTATCCCCCTTGCGATATAGGCCAACATCCCATTTGCCTTCTTGATCACCTGTTGCACCTGCAGACTGGGTTTTTGCGTCTCATGCACAAGGACCCCCAGGTCCCTTTGCACAGTCCCGCATGTTCCCCCACCTGGAACAGTGCTTTGTGCACTCGGACCCAGCAGCATCGCCAAGACCCGAGTGCTGAGACCCAGGTTCTGATCAATGAAACCAAGCATGCTGAATGCCTTCTTCACCACCCTGTTCACCTGTGACTCCACTTTCAAGGAGCTATGAACCTGTACCCCGAGATCTCTGTTCTGTAACTCTCCCCAACGCCCTACCATGAACTGAGTATGTTCAATCTAACAAAATGCATCACCTCACATTTATCTAAATTAAACTCCATCTGCCATTCATCAGCCCAATGGCCCAATTGATCAAAATCATATTCCAATCCTAGATAACCTTCATTGTCCACGATGCCACCAATGCTGGTGTCATCTGCAAACTTACTAACTATGATTAGATTGTCATTCAAATCATTAATATAAATAACAAATAACAGTGGGCCGAGCACTGATCCCTGAGACACACCGCTGGTCACAGGCCTCCAGTTTGAAAAATTATCTGCAACCACCCTCTGTCTTCTGTCGTCAAGCCAATTTTGTATTCCATTGGCTACCTCACCCTGGATCCTGTGAGATTTATCCTGATGCAACAACCTACCATGCGGTACCTTGTTGAAGGCCTTGCTAAAGTCCATGTAGACAATATCAACTGCACTGCCCTCATTTACCTTCAAAAAACCCAATCGAATTCAAGAGACATGATTTTCCATTCACAAAGCCATGCTGACTGTCCCGAATCAGTCCTTGCCTCTCGAAATGCCTGTAGATCCTGTCTCTCAGAATACCTTCGAATAACTTACCCACTAGCTGTGAGGCTCACTGACCTGTAGTTCCCAGACTGTTCTCTGCAGCTGTTTTTAAACAAAGGCACACCATTTGCCATCTTCCAATCTTCAGGCACCTCAGCTGTGGCTTTCGATGATTCAAATAACTCTGCGAGGGAACCTGCAATTTCCCTCCTAGCCTCCCACAACATCCTGGGATAGACTTCATCAGGTCCCAGGGATTTATCTACCTTGATGTGCCTTAGGACTTCCAGCACCTCCCTCTCTGTTATAAGCACACTCCTCAAGACATCACTATTTATTTCCCCAAGTTTCCTAATAACCATGCCTTTCTCAACAGTAAATACTGATGAGAAATATTCATTTAGGATCTGATCCATCTCTTGTGGATTTGCATATAGATGACCTTGTTGATGCTTAAGGAGCCCTACTCTCTCCCTAGTTACTCTTTTTCCCTTCATGTATTGTAGAAGCACTTTGGATTCTCCTTTGCCTTTTCTGCCAAAGCAGTCTCATGTCCCCTTTTTGCCCCCCTGATTAACTCTACTCCTGGAGACCACGGCCTCAATATCCCAAGTCATCCAGAGTTCCCTACTTCTACGAGCCTTGACCTTCACTCTAAGAGAAATGTGCTTCCACTGAACCCTAGTTCACACACTTTTGAAAGCCTCCCACTTAACCAGACGTCTCTTTGCCTTCCCACAGACTCCCCCAATTAACTTTTGAAAGTTCCTGTCTGATACCATCAAAATTGGCCTTAAGACTAATGGAATTATGGTCACTGGTCCCAAAGTGATCCTCACTAACACCTGTCCTTCCTTATTCCCCAAGAGGAGGTCAAGTTTTGCCCTCTCTCTAGTCGGGCCATCCACATACTGAATGAGAAATTCTTCCTGAATACACTCGACAAATTTCTCTCCATTCAAGCATCTAATACTATGGCTGTCCCAGTCAATGTTGGGAACGTTAAAGTCCCCTACTATTACCACCCTATTTTTCTTGGAGCTATCTGTAATCTCCTTACATATTTGCTCTTCAATTTCCTGCTGACTATTTGGGGGCCTATAGTACAGCCCTATCAAAGTGATTTCCCCCTTCTTATTTCTCAGTTCTACCCATATAGACTCAGTGGCCGAACCCTCGGATATATCCCCTCTCAGTACTACCGTGATGTTTTCCCTAATCAAAAGTGCAAGGCCCCCTCCTCTCTTACCTCCTGTTCTATCTTTCCTATAGCATCTATTCAAATGACTCACTAGGAAGTTTTTAACAAACAATTTTTTCACACAGAGGGTGATGAGTTTCTGGAACAAGCTGCCAGAGGTAGTAGTCGAGGCGGGTACAATTTTATCTTTTAAAAAGCATTAAGATAGTTACATGGGTACAATGGATATAGAGGGATATGGGCCAAATGCGGGCAATTGGGATTAGCTTAGGGGTTTTAAAAAAAAATAAGGGCGGCATGGACAAGTTGGGCCGTAAGGCCTGTTTCCATGCTGTAAACCTCTATGACTCTATAATGTTTATTTCAGATAGTTAACACATAGAAAGAAAATTAGCAATAACCTTTACCAATTACAAATAAGGGAAAAAAAGTCCTGATATTGTATATACCTTAACAACTCAATTTACTGTACCAAACAAACAAACATTCTTACAAATATTCACCCCACCCGGGTTTAGCACAGAAAATAAGAATGCTCACATGATGCTGGATTGTCGAGCTCTGCAATGCCTGTTGTAAATTATTCCTTTGGATGGTGAATTGAAACTCTGACTTCCCAGCGTTGGAGATTCCAGCCCACCTCGAGCTAGAGATAGATCCACAGCTGACCTCTAGCTCGCAAACCCCCAACACCAAAATTTTCACTCCATAAATGTAAGGAAGACTGCTTCCAATAAGCCAGCAGAATTTGTAATACCCGGGAGAGAGACAAGCACATTGCATCCAGCCAGCAGTCCAAACACCTCCTAACTAGCCAGCAACCACAACTAAAGTAGAAAACACTTGAGAAAAAAACCATCCCACTTGACCTGTCAATTATTCTTCCCCGCAACAATACAAAAGGGTTGTAAAACCCATAAACTCCAGGACATCGCTTTAGGCACAAATAAAAAAAAACAAACCTATTATATGACTCTAACAACAATAAAAGGACTCAGACAAGCCGACAACATGCACAAAAAGCCCTCGTAAAAGAACTGCAGAGAAAGATTATTAAAATACATTTCTTAAAGGCACAGTTACGTCACACTCTCTTCTTTGCACCCTCTCCAAAACATCCATGTCCTTCTGGTCATGTGGCTATATTCCAATATGGCCTCACTGAAGTTTTATACAGCTGTAACATAACTTGCCAACTTTTATACTCATTGCGTTGGCCAATGAAAGCAAAAATGCTGTATGGCTTTTTGACCACCTTATCAACTTGTGTTGACACTTTCAGGGATTCGTGGATCCTCACGCAAGGATCCCTCTGTATGTTGATGCTCCTAAGTGTTCTGCCATTTACTGTAAAATTCACAGCTGAATTTGATCTTCCAAAATTCATCACCTCACAGTTGTCCGGATTAAATTTCATCTGCCACTTCTGTGCCCAAGTCTGCAATCTATCTATATTATGTATATCGTTTGACAACCCTCATCACTATCTGCAACTCTGCCATTTTATGTGTCATCCGCAAACTTACTAATCAGATCACCTACATTTTTATTCATATATACTACAAACAACAAAGGTCCCAGCACTGATCCCTGTGGAACTTCACTAGCAAGAGTTTTAACAACACCAGGTTAAAGTCCAGCAGGTTTATTTGGTAGCAGATGCCATTAGCTTTCGGAGCGCTGCTCCTTCGTCAGATGGAGTGGATATCTGACGAAGGAGCAGCGCTCCGAAAGCTAATGGCATTTGCTACCAAATAAACCTGTTGGACTTTAACCTGGTGTTGTTAAAACTCTTACTGTGTTCACCCCAGTCCAATGCCGGCATCTCCACATCAGAACTTCACTAGCTACAGATCTCCATTCTGAAAAACACACTTCCACTGCCACTCCTTGTCTTCTATGACTAAACCAGTTCTGTATCCATCTAGCCAGTACACCCTGGGTTCCATGAGGCTTTATCTTTTGTACCAGCCTGCTATGAGGGGCTAGCATTACTTGCTAGTTTACCCTCATAGAATATCTTCTCCCTCTTAATTATTTTTGGGCATCTTTTGTTGGTTTTGAAACCATTCCAAAACCTTTTTGGGAATAAACTTTGCCTCCTTGTATGTATCTCCTTCCAATTTAATGCTATTCTTTCCCAGTCCACTCCAGTCAACTCTGCCTTCATTCTTTATAACTACCCGACCGCTCAAATAAGTTTTAATGTTATCAATAAAAAACAGAATAGTTATACATTTTCTTAATCTGATTCTCCACCTTACATTAGTTTAAAAGTAATTTCATTTAATGTCCATACATCAATATAAATCTTTGTCAGATACTCCAGCCAATTGCTTAGTACTTTCCAGCATAATGGTTTCTCATTTGCCCATTACAAACTTAACGTTACTCCCTTCTTGGCTAAAGCTATTTCTCTGTTGCCTGGATAAGGTAGACGCAACCGTAAGGGTCAAAGTGGAGGTTCCCACTGGCTCACTGCCAATCTGAATAGACATGTGTTCCTGCATCCAGGGTCTGGCCTACTCTGGGCTGCGAATTGACCTATTCATAAAGTTCCACTATATGTTCCCTCATAATGGTCTCCCAGATATGAAATTGCTAATGGGTTCCCAGGCCTTTGACTCTAAACTATTCAACTTTCCCATTATGCCTTTCAATACCTTGTACTGGCTAAAATTTACAATCATCGTAAAATACTTTGAAATGCATTTAAAATTTCAACTTATATGTATTAAAATCATAGTTACTTGTTTTAATTCTCTTACTGCATTCACATGTGGGTAAGTTATCATTCCTCTTCCTACTGTTCGCTCTGTCAGTGTCTGTATTCTGATAAAACTAAGAGAAATCTAAAATAATCACTTTCATATCCCCCCGTTCTGGGTAATAAATGTTACATAGAACAGTACACCATGATGTTGTGTTGTACATGGCGCCAAATTAAACTAATCCCTTCTGCCTGCCTTTGGTCCATTTCCCACTATTTCTTGCATATTCATGTGCTTATCTAAAAGCCCCTTAAATGCCCCTATCGTATCTGCCTCCATCACCACCCCTGGCAGTGTGTTCCAGACACCTACCACTCTCTGTGTAAAAAACTTGCCCCTCACATCTCCTTTGAACTTTCCCTCTCTAACCCTAAGTGCATGCCGCCTAGTATTTCAATTTTGGGAAAAAGATTCTGACTGTCAACGCTATTAATGCCTCTAATAATTCTATAGACTTTTATCAGGTCTCCCCTCAGCCTCCGCTGCTCCAGAGAAAACAACCCTAGTTTGTCCAGCCTCTCCTTATTGTTCATACCCTCTAATCCAGGCAGCATCCTGGTAAACCTCTTCTGCACCATCTCCAAATCCTTCCTGTAATGTGGCGACCAGAATTGAACGCATTACTGAAAAAGTTCAACAAAATATTGATAAATCCTGAAAGACAATAGCAGGCACTAATAGACACTCATCTACACAGACAGGCAATCACAACGGTAAGATACATGATCTTATCCTGACTCTCAAATGCCCCATGGCATGAATACCAAATTGAGGCTGTTTCTGGTTTTCCCTTTCCACAGCTATGTCACCTGGGACAAGAGTTGGTGCAAGTATCACAACTGCCTTTCAAAAACAGACCGCAGAGACAACAGGTAAGAAAGCTCTCTGAATAAATCTCTTAAAATCTAATTAGGGTTTTTTTTTTACTTCAGTCAATTGTAAGGCCAGCATAAATGAGAAGTGGTGTGTGGTTTGGAGTGGAGTTTGCAGGTGGTGATGTTCCCATGTATCTTTCCGGTTGGAGGAAGGTAACTAGTGGCGTGCCGCAGGGATCGGTAGAACATAGAACATAGAACATAGAACATTACAGCGCAGAACAGGCCCTTCGGCCCACGATGTTGCACCGACCAGTTAAAAAAAAAAAAAACTGTGACCCTCCAACCTAAACCAATTTCTTTTCGTCCATGAACCTATCTACGGATCTCTTAAACGCCCCCAAACTAGGCGCATTTACTACTGATGCTGGCAGGGCATTCCAATCCCTCACCACCCTCTGGGTAAAGAACCTACCCCTGACATCGGTTCTATAACTACCCCCCCTCAATTTAAAGCCATGCCCCCTCGTGCTGGATTTCTCCATCAGAGGAAAAAGGCTATCACTATCCACCCTATCTAAACCTCTAATCATCTTATATGTTTCAATAAGATCCCCTCTTAGCCGCCGCCTTTCCAGCGAAAACAATCCCAAATCCCTCAGCCTCTCCTCATAGGATCTCCCCTCCATACCAGGCAACATCCTGGTAAACCTCCTCTGCACCCTCTCCAAAGCCTCCACATCCTTCCTGTAATGTGGGGACCAGAACTGCACACAGTACTCCAAGTGCGGCCGCACCAGAGTTGTGTACAGTTGCAACATACTCGGTACTCGGGTTGCAATATACAGGTACTCGGGCCGCAACTATTTACCATTTATATAGATGATCTGGAAGAGGGGACGGAGTGTAGGGTAACGAAGTTTGCAGACGACACAAAGATAAGTGGAAAAGTGAATCGTGTGGAGGACGGAGAAGATCTGCAGAGAGATTTGGACAGGCTGAGTGAGTGGGCGAGGATATGGCAAATGGAGTATAACGTTGAGAAATGCGAGGTTATACACTTTGGAGGAAATAATAACAAATGGGATTACTATCTCAATGGAAACAAATTAAAACATGCTACCGTGCAAAGGGACCTGGGGGTCCTTGTGCATGAGACGCAAAAGCCCAGTCTGCAGGTACAACAGGTGATCAAGAAGGCAAATGGGATGTTGGCCTATATCGCGAAGGGGATAGAATATAAAAGCAGGGATGTCTTGATGCACCTGTACAGGGCATTGGTGAGGCCGCAGCTGGAATACTGTGTGCAGTATTGGTCCCCTTATATGAGGAAGGATATATTGGCATTGGAGGGAGTGCAGAGAAGGTTCAGCAGGTTGATACCGGAGATGAGGGGTTTGGATTATGAGGAGAGGCTGAGGAGATTGGGTTTGTACTCGTTGGAGTTTAGAAGGATGAGGGGGGATCTTATGGAGACTTATAAGATAATGCGGGGGCTGGATAGGGTGGAGGCGGAAAGATTCTTTCCACTTAGTAAGGAAGATAAAACTAGAGGACACAGCCTCAAAATAAAGGGGGGTCGGTTTAAGACAGAGTTGAGGAGGAACTTCTTCTCCCAGAGGGTGGTGAATCTCTGGAATTCTCTGCCCACTGAGGTGGTGGAGGCTACCTCGCTGAATATGTTTAAAGCGCGGATGGATGGATTCCTGATCGGTAAGGGAATTAAGGGTTATGGGGATCAGGCGGGTAAGTGGTACTGATCCACGTCAGATCAGCCATGATCTTATTGAATGGCGGGGCAGGCTCGAGGGGCTAGATGGCCTACTCCTGCTCCTATTTCTTATGTTCTTATCTACTGCTCTTGGTTTTCTGGCTTGCAGAGATTAGTTGTAGTCATATAACGACAACTTCTGCACTGTAGCGATTCTATAAATGTCCCATATGCCTTCTTAACTGCTCTATTCACCTGCTCTGCCACAGTCAGGAATCTGTGAATATGTACCCCAAGATCCATCTGTTCCTCTGAACTTCCTAGTGTCCTGCCATTCATTAAATACTCCCTTGTCATGTCTTCCAAAGTGCATCACCTAACACTTATCATTGTTAAATACTATTTTTAAAAAATTCATTCGTGGGTCATGGGCATTGCTGGTTAGCCAGCATTTATTTCCCACTCTAATTGCCCGAGGGCAGGTGAGAGTCAACCACATTGCTGTGGCTCTGGAGTCACATGTAGGCCAGAGCAGGTAAGGACGGCAGATTTCCTTCCCTAAAGGCGTTAGTGAACCAGATGGGTTTTTTTAATGACAATCCTATTCAATGGTTTCATGGTCATCAGTAAATTCTTATTTCCAGATTTTGTTATTGACTTGAAATTCCATCATGTGCCATGGCGGGATTCGAACCCAGTTCCCCAAAACATGAGCTAAGTTTCTGAATTAATCCAGCAATAGCACCACTAGGCCATCGCCTCCCCATCTGCCACTGCTCTGCTCATCTGACCAACCCATCTATATCTTCCTGTAACCTACAACCTTCTTCTTCACTATTAATCAGTTTACCAATCTTGGTGTCATCTGCAAACTTGCTAATCATTCCTTGCACATTATCATCTGTATCATTTATGTACATAACTAACAATAAAGACCCAGCACTGAATCTTGTGATGCACCACTGGGTACTGGCGTCCAGTCACTTGAACAGCCGTCTACCACTATCCTTTGTGTCCTATCACTGAGCCAGTTTCAGATCCATCTTACCAAGTTTCCCTGAATTCCATGTGCTTCAATCTTCTCAATGGGACTTTGTCAAAGGATTTGCTAAAATCGACATAAACTACCTCAACTGAAATTCCCACATCCACACATTCAATCATATTTTCAAAAAATTCTATCAAGTTTATTAGGCATGACCTCTCTCTGACAAAATCATACTGACGATCCCGAATTAACACAAGCCTTTCCAAGTAGATATTCATTCTCTCCTTCAGAACTTTCTCCAATAGTTTTCTTACCACTGACATGTGATTCACCAGTCTGTAATATCCTGGTTCATCTCTACCATTCCTCTTGAAAAGTGGAACCACATTAGCCGTCCTCCAATCCTCTAGCCCTTCCCTTGTGATGTGGGGATGCCGGCGTTGGACTGGGGTGGGCACAGTAAGAAGTCTCACAACCGAAAGCTTGTGCTCCAAATAAACCTGTTGGACTTTAACCTGGTGTTGTGAGACTACTTACTGTGCTTACCCCAGTCCAACGCCGGCAACTCAACATCAGTGGGGGATTCAGCAATGGTAATGCCATTGAATGTCAAAGGGCGATGGTTAGATCATTTCATGTCAGAGATGGTCATTGCCTGGCATTTGTGTGGAGTGAATATTAGTTGTCAGTATCAGTCAGTGTCTACTTGTGTCTGCAAGAATCCTTTGCGTCTATCAGTCTCAGTTAACATTGAAGTTACATTACAACACCCTTACGTAAAACAATCCAGAGATAAGGGCGGGATTCTCTCAAAAAGATTCTAAGTGTCAAATTCACTTAAATCTGGAGTAGATCCTGCTGATTTTTTCCACAGGATTTAAAAAATAAATCTCCGACACTCTATGCCTGCAGAGTGCCCTCGCGTGAATTACTCTGAAAAGTGGTGCTCAGAGCCTACTCCCGCTGAAGAGGCTGAAATCAGGCCAATCTCTGGGAGAACGCGAAACAAATCCTCCCAGTACTAACATCACTGGCCTCATCACTGCCCCTCACTCCCACACAAAGAACAAAGAAAATTATAGCACAGGAACAGGCCCTTCGGCCCTCCAAGCCTGCACCGACCATGCTGCCCGACTGAACTAAAACCCCCTACCCTTCCGGGGACCATATCCCTCTATTCCCAACCTATTCATGTACTTGCCAAGACGCCCCTTAAAAGTCACTACCGTATCCGCTTCCACTACCTCCCCCAGCAACGAGTTCCAGGCACACACTACTCTCTGTGTAAAAAATCTGCCTCGTACATTTCCTTTAAACCTTGCCCCTTCACCGGATGAAAAGGCAATGCTCCATAAGCTTGTGCTACCAAATAAACCTGTTGGACTTTAATCTGGTGTCGTGAGATTACTTACTGTGAATCCCCCACTGTTAACATTCTGGGGGTGTTGGGGAGAGGGGCGTGTGGGGTCACCATTGACCAGAAACTGAACTAGACAAGCCATTTAATTACTGTGGCAGAGTGCAAAAGAAAACCTGGTGTTGATATTGACAAGACATTAACACTGAGCAATATAGGGAATCTAATGCTAAAATTCACCTGTTTCTTAAATTCCTCGCGCTATCGTAATAAAACACAAAATATTGAGGCTGTTTTTGGTTATTCCTTTCCACAGATATCTTGTTTGATGCGGGTACCACTCCAGACACCCAGCAGCTTACCACAGAGTCCGCAGGTAACAAATCACTCCACATAAAACCTTCATGTTTAATATTCGTTACTTTGGGTTTTATGCTTTCATGAGATCTGGGCGTTGCTGGCAGACCAACATTTATTACCCATCTCTGTGTGCCCTTGAGAAGATGGTGGTGAACTTCCTTCTTGAGCCGTTGCACTCCATATGGCATAGCTACACCTACAGTGCTGTTAGGGAGGGAGTGTCAGGATTTTGTCCCAGTGACAGTAAAGGAACGCTGCTGTTTGTCTGGATTGTTTGTTGAATGGAGCGGAACTTCCAGATGATGGGATTTCCCCCTGTATCTTCTACCTTTCTTCTTTGAAGTAGTCAAGGTTACATGAGCTGCACTCCAACTGGCAGAGGGTGTGCAACTCGAGTTGGTGAGTGAGTGATTTTTAAGGGTTGACTTCTACCTGAAGTCGAGTCAGGTACTTGGCACGTCATAATATTCAAGACTATGAGCCAAGTACTGGTAAATGGGATTAGATGGGGGTTCAGATGTTTCTCGTGCGTCAGTGCAGGTTCGATGGGCTGAAGAGCCTCTTCTGCACTGTATGATTCTATGATTTTGTGATTCTAAGTCACATGGGATCCTAGACTCCTACTTATTGATTATAGCTCAGCATTCCCACCATTATTCCTACAAAACTCATCTCCAAACTCCGTGACCAAGGGCTCAGCTCCTTCCTCTGTGACTGGATCCTTGACTTCTGAACCCACAAACCGCAGTCAGTAAGAATAGCCAACAACGCCTCCTCCATGATCATCCTCAACATCGGTGCCACAGAAGGCTGTGTCCTCAGGCCCCTTACTATATTCCTTATATACTCTGTGGCCAAATTGCCCTCCAACTCAATTTTCAAGTTTTCTGATGACATCACTGTGGTGGGTCGGATGTCAAACAATGATGAGACAGAGTACAGGAATGAGATAGAGAATCTGGTGAACTGGCGCGGCAACAATAATCTCTCCCTCAATGTCAACAAAATGAAAGAGATAGTCATCACTTCAGGAAGTGTAATAGAGGTCATACCCCTGTCTACATCATCGGTGATGAAGGAGAAATAAAGAACAAAGAAAGAACAAAGAAAAGTACAGCACAGGAACAGGCCCTTTGGCCCTCCAAGCCTGTGCTAAAATAATCATAGTCATAGAGGTTTACAGCATGGAAACAGACCCTTCGGCCCAACTTGTCCCGAAGCTAGTCCCACTTGCCCGCATTTGGCCCATATCCCTCTCTACCCATCTTACCCATGTAATTCCCTAAATGTTTTTTAAAAGACAAAATTGTATCCGCCTCTACTACCACCTCTGACGGTTTGTTCCAGACACTCACCACCCTCCGTGTGAAAATATTGCCCCACTGGACCCTTTTGTATCTCTTCCCTCTCACCTTAAACTTATGCCCTCTAGTTTTAGACACCCTTACCACTATATCAGCTAGATATTGACTATCTAGCTGATCTGTGCCCCTCAGCCTTCTACGCTCCAGAGAAAAAAGTCACAGTCTATTCAGCCTTTCCTAATAACTCAAACCATCAAGTCCCGGTAGTATCCTAGTAAATTTTTTCTGCACTCTTTCTAGTTTAATAATATCCTTTCTATAATAGGGTGACCAGAATTGCACACAGTATTCCAAGTGTCGCCTTACCAATGTCTTGTACAACTTCAAGAAGACATCCCAATTCCTGTATTCAATGTTCTGACCAATTCTCACAAAGCCATGCTGACTGTCTCTAATCAGTCCTTGAGTCTCCAAATGCCTGTAGATCCTGCCTCTCAAAATACCTTCCAACAACTTACCCACCACAGATATGAGGCTCACTGGCCTGTAGTTCCCAGGCTTTTCCCTGCAACCCTTTTTAAACAAAGGCACAGCATTTACCACCCTCCAATCTTCAGGCACCGCACCCGTGACTATCGATGATTCAAATATCTCTGCTAGGAGACCCGCAATTTCCTCCCTCGCCTCCCACAACGTCCTGGGATACACTTCATCAGGTCGCGGGGATTTATCTACCTTGATGCGCTTTAAGACTTCCAACACATCCTTCCCTGTAATATGTACACTCCTCAAGGCATCACTATTTATTTCCCCAAGTTCTCTAACATCCACACTTTTCTCAACAGTAAATACTGATGAGAAATATTCATTTAGGATCTCACCCATCTCTTGTGGATCCGCACAGAGATGACCTTGTTGATCCTTAAGAGGCCCTACTCTCTCCCTTGTTACTCTTTTGCCCTTTATGTATTTGTAGAAGCTCTTTGGGTTCTCCTTTGCCTTATCTGCCAAAACAATCTCGTGTCCTCTTTTTGCCCTCCGGATTTCTCTCTTAACTCTACTCCTACACCCCCTATACTCTTCAAGGGATTCACTTGATCCCAGCTGCCTATGCATGTCATGTGCCTCCTTCTTCTTCTTGACCAGGGCCTCAATGTCCCGAGTCATCCAGGGTTCCCTACTTCTGCCAGCCTTGCCCTTCACTCTCAGAGGAATGTGCTTATCCTGAACACTGGCTAACACACTTTTGAAAGCTTCCCACTTACCAGACGTCCCTTTGCCTTCCCACAGACTCCCCCAATTAACTTTTGAAAGTTCCTGCCTATTACCATCAAAATTGGCCTTGCCTCAATTTAGAATTTTAACTTTTGGGCCAGACCTATCATTCTCCATAGCTATCTTAAAACTAATAGAATTATAGTCACTGGTCCCAAAGTGATCCCTCACTAACACTTCTGTCACCTGCCCTTTCTTATTTCCCAAGAGGAGGTCAAGTTTTGCCCCCTCTTTAGTCGTGCCATCCAAATACTGAATGAGAAATTCCTCCTGAATACACTCAACAAATTTCTCTCCATCCAACCCTCTAATACTATGGCTGTCCCAGTCAATGTTGGGAAAGTTAAAATCCTCTACTATTCCCACCCTATTATTCTTGGAGCTATCTGTAATCTCCTTACATATTTGCTCCTCAATTTCCCACTGACTATTTGGGGGCCTATAGTACAATCCTATCAAAGTGATTTCCCCCTTCTTATTTCTCAGTTCTGCCCATATAGACTCAGTGGCCGAACCCTCAGATATATCCCCTCTCAGTACGGCCGTGATGCTTTCACTAATCAAAAGTGCAACATCCCCTCCTCTCTTACCTCCTGTTCTATAGGGGTCAAAAGATGTCAATCATGAGGGGACATAGTTTTAGGTGAGGGGCAGGAGATTCAGAAGAGATTTGAGAAAAAATAATCCCTCAGAGGGTGGAGGGAATCTGGGCTGCTCAGCCTGGGAAGGTAGTGGAGACCAGAAACCTTACAACCTTGAAAAAGTATCATAACATGCAAGGAAATGGAACAAATGCTAGAAAATGGAATTAGTGCAACTTTAGTGTTAATTACCTGGCTTATCCCCGCTGCCCTTTTTGAATAAAGGCACCACATCAGCTATCCTCCAGACATTTGGCATTTCACCTGTGGCCAGTGAAGGTTTAAATATCTCTGTCATTTCCCCTTGCCTCCCCTAGCAGCCTTAGATACATCTTAGCAAGCCCTGGGGATTTTTGCGTCTTTATGTTTGCGAAAACATCTGATACCTCCTCACCTCAAACCTACTTCACTGTTCCAACTAAAATCTCCAGCTACAATGTCTTTCTTCTTGATGAATACAGATGAAAAATATTCATTTAAGACCTTGCCCAAGTCCTCTGGTTCCACGCACAGATTTCCCCTTTGGTCTCTAATGGGCCCCACTCTTTCCCTGGCCATCCTTTTGCTCTTAATGTACTTATAAAATACCTTGGAGTTTTCCTTAATTTTACCTCCCAGTGATACTTCATGGCCCCTCGTTACCTCCCAATTTCTTTTTTAAGCATCGTCCCATACTCTCTATGATCCTGAAGACCAGGGACCAGTGACCATAATTCCATTGGTTTGAAGAAAGCTATGGAGAATGATAGGTCTGGCCCAAAAGTTCAAATTCTAAATTGGGGCAAGATCAATTTTGATGGTATCAGGCAGGAACTTTCAACAGTTAATTGGGGAAGTCTGTGGGAAGGCAAAGGGACGTCTGGTAAGTGGGAGGCTTTCAAAAGTGTGTTAACCAGGGTTCAGGAGAAGCACGTTCCTTTTAGAGTGAAAGGCAAGACTGGGAGAAGTAGTGAACCCTGGATGACTCGGGACATTGAGGCTCTGGTCAAGAAGAAGAAGGAGGCCCATGACATGCATAGGCAGCTGGGATCAAGTGAATCCCTTGAAAAGTATAGAAGGTGTAGGAGTAGAGTTAAGAGAGAAATCAGGAGGGCAAAAAGAGGACACGAGATTGTTTTGGCAGATAAGGCAAAACAAGTATTCACTGTTGAGAAAAGCATGGATGTTAGGGAATTTGGGGAAATAAATAGTGATGTCTTGAGGAGTGTACATATTACAGAGAAGGATGTGTTGGAAATCTTAAAGTGCATCAAAGTAGATAAATCCCCGGGACCTGATGAAATGTATCCCAGCACACTGTGGGAGGCCAGGGAGGAAATTGCGGGTCCCCTAGCAGAGATATTTGAATCTTTGATAGTCACAGGTGAGGTGCTTGAAGACTGGAAGGTGGCAAATGTTGTGCCTTTATTTCAGAAGGGCCGCAGGGAAAAGCCTGGGAACTACAGGTCAGTGAGCCTCACATCTGTAGTGGGTAAGTTGTTAGAAGGTATTTTGGGAGACAGGATCTACAGGCATTTAGAGACGCAAGGACTGATTAGGGACAGTCAGCATGGCTTTGTGAGTGGAAAATCATGTCTCACAAATTTGATTGAGTTTTTTGAAGGGGTAACCAAGAAGGTAGATGAGGGCAGTGCGGTTGATGTTGTCTAAATGGACTTTATCAAGGTACCACATGGTAGGTTGTTGTATAAGTTTAAATCTCACGGGATCCAGGGTGAGGTAGCCAAATGGATACAAAATTGGCTTGATGACAGAAGCCAGGGAATGGTTGTAGAGGGTTGTTTTTCAAACTGAAGGCCTGTGACCAGCGGTGTGCCTCAGGGATCAGTGCTGGGTCCACTGTTATTTGTCATTTATATTAATGATTTGGATGAGAATTTAGTCGGCATAGTTAGTAAGTTTGCAGATGACACCAAGATTGGCGGCATAGTGGACAGTGAAGAAGGTTATCTAGGATTGCAACGGGATCTTGATCAATTGGGCCAGTGGGCTGATGAATGGCAGATGGAGTTTAGTTTAGATAAATGCGAGGTGATGCATTTTGGTCAATCGAACCAGGGCAGGACTTACTCAGTTAATGGTAGGGCATTGGGAGGAGTTATAAAACAAAGAGATCTAGGAGTTCATGTTCATAGGTCCTTGAAAGTGGAGTCACAGGCGGACAGAGTGGTGAAGAAGACATTCGGCATGCTTGGTTTCATTGGTCAGAACATTGAATACAGGGAGTTGGAATGTCTTGTTGAAGTTGTACAAGACATTGGTAAGGCCACACATGGAATACTGTGTACAGTTCTGGTCACCCTATTTTAGAAAGGATATTATTAAACTAGGAAGAGTGCAGAAGAGATTTACTAGGATGCTACTGGGACTTGATGGTTTGAGTTATAAGGAGAGGCTGGATAGACTGGGACTTTTTTTCTCTGGAGCATAGGAGCTTAGGGGTGATCTTATAGGTCTATAACATAATGAGGGGCATAGATCAGCTAGATAGTCACTATCTTTTCCCAAGGTAGAGGAGTGTACAACTGGAGGGCATAGATTTAAGGTGAGAGGGGATAGATACAAAAGGGTCCAGAGGAGCAATTGTTTCACACAGAGGGTGGTGAGTTTCTGGAACAAGCTGCCAGAGGTAATAATAGATGCGGGTACAATTTAGTCTTTGAAAAAGTGTTTAGACAGTTACCAGTTACATGTGTAAGATGGGTACAGAGGGATATGGGCCAAAGGTGGCCAATTGGGACTAGCTTAGGGGTTTAAAAGAAAGGGGCGGTATGGACAAGTTGGGCCAAATGGCCTGTTTCCATGTTGAAAAGCTCTATGACTCTACAACCAAGGGGAACAGCTGCTCCCTATTCACCCTGTCCACACTCTCCATAATCTTAAACAGCTCAATCATGTCCCCCCCCCCCCCAGCCTTCTCTGCTCTAAAGAAAACAATCCAAATCTATCCAGTCTCTCCATATTGCTCAAATGCTCCATCCCAGGCAACATCTTGGTGTATTTCCACTATTACCCCAATCACATCCTTCCTATAGTTAGGTGACCAACATTGCACACAGTACTCCTCACCAACATTACCTCCTTGTTCTTATACTCTATGCCACGGCTGATAAAATCAAGAGTCCCATAAGCCTTCTTAACTACCCTATTCACCTGCCGTGTTGCATCCAGGGATCTATGAATAATTACCCCAATATCCCTCTGTTCCTCTGAGCTTCCTCGAGTCCTGCCATTCCTTAAATACTCCCTTGTCTTGTTACTTCTTCCAAACACTTATCAGCATTAAATAACATCTGCCAGTGCTCTGTCCATCTGACTAACCCATCAATATCTTCTGTAACCAACGACCTCCTTCTTCACTGTTAACCACGCTGCCAATCTCGGTGTCAGCTGCAAACTTGCTAATCATTCCTCCCACATTATCATCTATATCGTTTATGGATATAACAAACAATAAAGGTCCCAGTCGGCCTCCAGTCACTCAAATAGCCTTCTACTCGGACCCTTTGTGTCCTATTACTGAGCCAGTCCCTGATCCATCTCGCCAGGTTTTTCTGAATTCCATGTGCTTTAACCATCTCTGTCAGCCCCCCATGTGGCACCTTATCCAAAGCTTTGCTAAAATCCATATAAACTACATCAACTGAATTTCCCTCATCCACACACTTGGTCACATTTTCAAAAAATGTTATCAAATTTGTCAGGCATGACCTCCTTCTGACAAAACCACGCTGACTATCGCTAATTAACCCATGCCTTTCCAAGTGGAGATTAATTCTCTCCTTCAGAATTTTCTCCAATAGTTTCCCTACCACTGACGTGAGATTCACCAGTCTGTAATATCCTGGTTCATCTCTACCATTCTTCTTGAAAAATGGAACCACATTAGCAGTCCTCCAGTCCTCTGACTCTTCCCCCATGATGTGGAGATGCCGGCATTGGACTGGGGCAAACACAGTAAGAAGTTTAACAACACCAGGTTAAAGTCCAACAGGTTTATTTGGTAGCAAAAGCCACACAAGCTTTCGGAGCTCCAAGTCCCTTCTTCAGGTGAGTGGGAATTCTGTTCACAAACAGGGCATATAAAGACCCAAACTCAATTTACATGAATAATGGTTGGAATGCGAATACTTACAGCTAATCAAGTCTTTAAGATACAAACAACGTGAGTGGAGAGAGCATCAAGACAGGCTAAAAAGATGTGTACTGTCTCCAGACTTTTTTACAGTAACTTCATTACAGTGTTAATGTAAGCCTACTTGTGACAACAATAAATAAACTTTAACTTAAAAATGTTTTATCCTGAATGGTTTCAAGCTTCTTGGGTGTTGTTGCAGCTACACTCAGCCAAGCAAGTGGCTGGTATTCCTGACTTGTGCCTCATCGGTCCTGGACATGCTTTGTGAGTTATGACTTGAGTTACGCATAACATAGGAACATAGGAGATAGGAGCAGGAGGAGGCCATTTGGTCCTTTGCACCTGTTCCACCATTCATTACAATCATGGCTGATCATCCAACTCAATCGCCTAATCCTGTTTTCTCCCCATAACCTTTGATCCCATTCACCCCAAGTGCTGTATCCAGCCGCCTCTTGAATACATTCAATGTTTTGGCATCAACTACTTCCCAAGGTAATGAATTCCACAGGCTCACCACTCTTTGGGTGAAGAAATGTCTCCTCACCTCTGTCCTAAATGGTCCCCCCTGAATCCTTAGACTGTGACCCCTGGTTCTAGACTCCCCCACCATCCTCCCTGCATCTACCCTGTCTAGTCCTGTTAGAATTTTATAAGTCTCTATGAAATCCCCCCTCATTCATCTGAACTCCAGTGAAAACAACCCTAACCTCCTCGTACACCAGTCCTGCCATTCCTGGAATCAGCCTGGTAAACCCTCACTGCACTTCTGCGAGAGAAAGAACATCCTTCCTCTGAAAAGGAGACCAAAACTGCACACAATACTCTGGGTGTGGCCTCACCAAGGCCCTGAATATTTGCAACAACACATCCCTGCTCCTGTACTCGAAACCTCTCGCAATGAAGGCCAGCATACCATTTGCCTTCTTTACCACCTGCTGCACCTGCACGCTTACCTTCAGTGACTGGTGCACAAGGACACCCAGGTCCCGCTGCACACTCCCCCCTCCCAATTTACAGCCATTCAGGTAGTAATCTGTCGTCTTGTTTTTGCTTCCAAAGTGAATAACCTGCCAAAGTGAATAATTACATCAGCCATTGATTTGCCCACTCACCCAACTGGCTCCCCCTTGTCAACTCTGCTAGTTACATCTTCAAAGAATTCCAACAGATTTGTCAAGCATGATTTCCCCTTCATAAATCCATGCTGACTCTGTCTGATCCTGCCACTGCTTTCTAAATGCTCTGCTATAAAGTCCTTGATAATGGATCCACGAATTTTCCCCACTACCGATGTTAAGCTCACTGGTCTATAATTCTCTGTTTACTCTCCACCTCCCTTTCTGAATTTTGGAGTGACATTAACTACC